>NC_056745.1:1201549784-1201864784 GCF_019279795.1 Protopterus annectens
ATATATATATATATATATATATATATATATATATATGTATATATATATATATATATATATATATATATATATATAAAATTATATATATGTGTGTGTGTGTATACATGTGGGTATGTATATGTAGTATATTTATGTATATATGTATATGTTTCTATGAAAGTCTATTAGATGATGGACACTGCCTCTATAAAATCACACAATGTTGACTAAACTATACAGAAGCTTACAATTTCAGACCCCTGAAACAGCGTAAAACACCAAATCTTGAAAGGTGGACCCAGGGACAACCTCTAACATGGGTCCCAAAGTGGGGCTAGTCCTGTAGTTCGGTATATTGAGTGTTTGAAATTTTAGGCTTCAGTATAATTTGGTTGACATTACTTGGTACTGTAGAGGCAGTGCTGAGTATCTGATATTCAGCCTATATATATATATATATATATATATATATATATATATATATATGTATGTGCTGGTCCTCCAGACCCTGTATTTTTGACAAAGCCTGACTAAGCTCTTTTTGCAGTGCATATACCAGAGACAGTGCATCATGCACAGTATCATTTTCAGCATTGGTTTCACATCGTTTTGCACTGACCACAGGTGGTCCAGGTCTCAGCTGCAGTGTTACAGCAGTTTTTTTTGAAGCACCATATTATGCTGTATAACAAGGAAAGAGATATATCCAGCTGACTTTAAGTGATCATAGTGTAGGTTTCTAGATGTATCTATAAGCTTGAACCACACCTTCAGTAGATCAAAGATGGTTCACCACCATCCTGCACAACTGGTTATATTCCACATTTTGCAGTCCTCCTGTTATTTCTAGGAAGACTTGAGTATCATGAGCCATTGCTACTATGGTACTCCTACCCCCCCACCCCCACCCACACACACACACCTCTGAGAAGTGATACACTGTATGTTGGAGTCTTTATAGTATATGAAGTTATTCTTTGCATTTCATTAAACATGTGCCTTTGTATTTAATATGGTCATATATGAGTTATCTTCACGAATCAGATGCTTGTGCAAGGCCATCTCAGTGGTGCAGAGGAAGAGCTCCCTTTTATAATAGAACTGGTCTAGGCTAAGGTTCCAGAATGTGATTTTGGGGGGGGGGGCTGTAGGGTGGCTAAAACTGTACTCTTTTTGCCTCTGGTGTAGACAGGAGACTGTTGCAATCCCACATATCCTCCTCTTGGATGCTAGAAGGCATATATTATGCAGTCATTGGGGAGACGTATACAGCCGTCTGCAGTGAGAGAACTGGGATATTTCCCTAACTGACTTCATTGCATGTTGGTCACTAGTGGAAGGGTGAAGATACTGAGATAGGAAGTGAATCAGACTGTCCACACTATAGACAAACTGATAGTTGCAGTGATTGCCTGAGTTCCTGGTTATACTTTGCACACAAGGGCATAGTTTATGACTTTGAAAAGTTTTTGGTAAGCCTTATGATAGAGAGTGCTTCTGTTGTCTTCTGGCAGTAAACTTGGTTTCTCTGTATGCTGCAGCTTACTGCATAGGAAAGCATCTGCATACATACTTGATTCTAGCTGATCTTTGAAATATTCATTGGCCGGTATGCTTAGCTGTTTCTTTTGGCAGTTTTGGTGCGACCTGTTATTACTGCATACATGTTGCACAGCTCATACTTGGTGGTGGGGCCCACTCTCTATTGCTTATTGATTCCATCAGCAAGGACCACAAAATTCTGGAGAGTGCTAAAGCATCTATTTTTGATGCAGTATTGGTGTAATTTTTGCTACATAATGATGATCTTCACTTTGTTCAGTCGCAGTGAATAAGAACACATTCATAACTTATTTCCTGTACTCAGATGATGCCTTGTGGACTTTGTTGCCTTACCCTACAATACTGCTTATGTTCCACAGCAGTTTTCACTCTTAAGGTTTGCGAGTTGGGCATACAGAATATGTACGATTCTTTATACATACACATTTCATTTACATTTATCTTTTGTCTAAACTGTGCATGCACTGTTTCTTATGAATTACAGCTTTACTGCTTAGTATTTATGCTACATGCAGTACCCTTGATTAATACTGTTGCATCCAGTGTTGCATTTTGTGGAAAAAGTTGATACACGTTACTGATTAGTCAGACATGAGCCAACCACAAGAATGAAGAAGTAGTGGTTGGAGGAAAATGTCAGTGTGGCGTTTCTTCAGGAGGAAGTTCTGTGTTGTGTGTTACTGAAATGAGAAATGCAAGACTGTTATTAAGTCATTGAGATAAGTGAGGGATATTTTCCTTGTAAGGTCAGAGACTAATTTATTGCCATGTTCTTCTCTGTTTTGTTTTCTTCTTCCAGTCAGATTGTTTTGTATTGTGCAACTTGATGTCCATATTTCTTTGCTGCTTAAATAGCAGTAGAGTTATATGAAATGTTAGCTGTTTATATTGTCTCTCTAATTGACCCTCTCCTTTTTCTGATCTTGCTCAGTTCCACTTCGGCTATATTTCTTTCACTATGTTAACTTTGTGCAGGAAAAAAAGATTTTGTCATGACCACTGAGCTCATATTTGTACAATCATTCACTCTGTTAAATCACTGTTTATAATTTAATGGATTATCTAGCAGGGTTTTATGGCTCATGGAGGTCTGCAGAGAAAAGCCCCAGATTACATTTCAGAACTGAAGTACATTGTCTTTGCAAGAGGTACAAGAACCACACAGAGAAAAAACATATTGTGAAAAAATGAAAAGTACAAACTGTGAAATTCAATAAATTTCTTTGTATGCCATATCATCCCACCCCCTTCCCAACTGACTATCTGCTGCTTAGGGTACCATTCCTCAAGTCTTCTTGCCTAAGTATGCATGCAGATATTTAAGCTGGGCGATCGGCTTGCATGTCTGCATATAAGTGCTTAGTTGAATTTTTCTACCAGCATTTGAAGCTAGAGTTTAGTTTTGGTACTTTTTGCTGTACCTGGAATTTATTTGGTTCATTACTGCAGATATTAAAGTTGTAGTTGCAAAACGATCGCCCCTGTCATGATTATGAATTCTAGCAGATTGCAGCAAATGATGATCTGCAGATCTTACTTAGTTTTTAATAACAAGGTTGTCCTACTTGATTGAGGCCCATTTTTACTGGAGGCCTAGGGAGAAAAGCTTTACATAAAATAGACAAAACTATAAACAGTCAAATTAAATGTACAGTCTAAACCAAATTAAATATACACTCTAAACCAAAGTACATCAATATGAAAACAATAGTAAGCTGAACAGTATAAGATAAGTTTTATATATATATATATATATATATATATATATATATATATATATATATATATATATATATACATACACACACACACACATATATAAATACACACTGTGTATAGTTGGTAAAACCAACTTGTGCTAGGACATAATGCGTATTAGCATCTTAGGCTGCTTGTTGGAGTATACCATCCATGACTTTCAAAATTTTGGAACTGTTAAGATGGTGTAGCTGATTGAAAGTTAAGGTGAGCTGAAGTGAAAAGTGCCTATCATGGGATGACATGCTGTTTAGTTGTTTAATACTCTGCCTTCATCAGACCAATAATTTAGTACAGTGCTCTCTTTTGCATGTACCTCGTCAGACACCTGTAACAACTGGAGAGACCACAGAGGTTTCTCACCAAGAAATTACAGGGAACACAAAACAAGTCTTACACGGAAAGACTGAAAGCCCTGTCACAGTATTCTGTCTCCTACGGGTTGCTCAGGGGTGACCTGTGCCTGGTTTACAGGGCAGTCTCTGACCCGGCCCTGATGGAAATGCTACACATTCGTAAATCAAACTGCATGAGGGTCACTCGCTCCAAGGATATTAACCTAGTCTCTGACATGAGCAGGTCATGCTGGAGAGAGAGAGATGCATCTCTCAGAGACTGCGACTTCTCTGGAACAAGCTTTCAGTTTACATGAAACGGAGCACCTTCCTGACCCTCTTCAGATGCAACCTAGATCAATGGATGGGTGACCGCAACTTCACTCCTGGGGTGACACCCATGTCCCTCCTGGACAGAGGAAGTCATTATTAACTGCAATAGTCCCTTCACTCAACTAATAACAGACGATTGGGGCAGCTCGGGATAAATATAACTAAACTTGTAAAGGGTCTAGGGCTGTTAGCCTATTAACCTTCTATGAACCTTTGAATGGTGGGGTACTGGGGATTTCTTCAAAGTGTCTGTGCTACCTTATAGTAGACAACTTCTAATTTTCATTTAGATTTCCAGCTGACAAACCAGTTAGGATTATATAAACCCAGATAAATCATTTTGAAAGCAGCAGTTCTGTAAAATTTTATCCTGCCTGTGGCAGAAGAGGATACTTGATGCGATATAGCTAGAGTTTAGTTGTAATTTTTTTATAATTTTATTAATACCCATGCCCAAGGATAATGCTGTTTCGTGTAAGGCCAGGGTATTTAATACAGTGAGTACACTGAATGTTCTCCTCTTTTTGGATGTAATGATTAGAGAGAATGTGTAGATCAGTAATGGATAGAACAGAGTTTATAACAGGATTGGGATTGCTTTTACTGGTATTTATCTGGAGACTAGAGTCAACCAGCCATGATTTAAGATGAGTAAAATTAGAGATCCTTCCATATCACTGTTGCAGTATTTTTTACTAGAGGGATCCCCTGCTAAGGGTAGTCCAACATCTGGCCAGTATATCAAAGTCTTTCAAGTTTTCAAGGATGTCATATGTCAAATGAATGTTCCCCACTCAAGGTGTAGGGCATAAAGGTGACATACTGATGTACCTACCTCAGAACTTCTTTTTCACCAGTCCAAACACCGTCTTCAGTCGTCTGTCTGAATGCTCCTTCATTTGTGTTGGTTACCAAACTGTTTTCAGGTAAGTGTTCCACTGGAGTTTTCTTCTTATCTTGTTTTTCTTTTGGTTGCGAGTTTGTGTCATCCAGAGAGGGAAAATGTCAGTGCGGGAGAAGATTCCCCATAAGAATTGTCACAAGCAGTGTTTTGCTTGGGTGCTTCTCATGACTTTGTGCTCTATTTATCAAGCATTTGTCCCTAAGACCCTTTGTAGTCATCTCTCCTCCTTGTTTATCTACCTTGAAAACCACTGATGTTATGTTGTCCTATCTCACCTTCATTCTTGCTGATTGGGGTCGGTTCTGACTCGGCCGCATACTAAAGCTTGAGAGCTTTCACTGGCTCGAGGCTGCAACCTGTCCCAAGATGCCTGGCGACTGTTACCCAGATCTCGTTTGCCACTTGCAGCTTCGGGATTGCTTTCTTGCTGGCTCAGGCTAAGTGAATATTTCTTTTTAACTTTTTGTGTGGTGTTAAGTAATTAAGTAGCAGCATAATTTCTTTACATTGCTATATCTTGAGTGTTACTTGTTTTCAGTAAAGGTCCTTTCTGCTCTTTGTTTTTTGGCTTTGTGTGGGCCATCATTTTCTCTTGGGTATCTATCTAGCACTGCCTCCCTTTTAGGAATCCATTTAAGTTAGAGGATTCCTTTTTCTCCTCTTAGCCCGTTTTTAGTTAGAGTGCTCCCCTTTTGTTCCTTTCACCATTTAAATTAGAGGCATCTCCACTGGTTAGAGTAGTACATTGTTTAAGTTAGAGACTCTCCTCTAACCTTGTTTCCCTCTGACCACTCTTCAAAAAAAAAAGAAAGAAAGAAAAAAAGAAAACTTGTTGTTTCCCTTTATAGAGTAGTTGTTTTTGTAGTCTTGCTAGTCTGTTGTGGTTCTTTGCACTTGAGTGAAACATTTACTAACTTTGTGATTTTCATTGCTGGTTGTGACCTTTTGCTTATAGTGACAGGATGTCTAAAGAGACTGAACAGTCCGATTTTAAAAAGCGTGATTATTGCACACAAAAAATGTCAATCACTGATAGACGCACTAGTTGTATGTATTGCTTAGGCACCGTCCACCTGCAGGATTCCTGTTCTATTTGCCGTGCAGGAACAGAAAAACAAGCTAATACTTTGGAGTTTGTTAAAGGGGCCTTTTGATTCGGCTGTTCAAGGGACTCAGGTCTCCAAACCTTAAGACAAATCACCCAGAACTACTTCTGCTCCAATTTGCTAGCCATCAAAGAGACCTGAAAAATTGAGTTCTTCGGATCTGAAACCTGTCTGTTCCAAAAAGGAAAAGTCTGCATCAGTTCCACTTGGAGTTTCAGAACCGTCCAGTAGTCAAAAAAGGAGCTGGTCATCGTCCTTGGATCTGATTAATTTGGTGCCGTAGTCTCCTTTATTGCAATCAGTGGCGGGTAGCCACAAGTCCTCCTCCTATTCCTCTCAGTCATCCTGGAGCCTTTCGGATGATGATGTAGAGCGGGTGGTTAGAAGGTTGCTTTGTACACCAGCCCTAGCAAAAAGTCTCACCAGCCCAGCCCAGACGGTTGTGGTGCCGACTCCAGTAGCTGCTTTACCTTCGGTTCCTCCTCCGAGTCAGTCGAGTTCAGAGCCAGAGTGCCTGGAAGTCTTGGTGGTGGAACCCTCGGACCCAAAATCCATTCCCAGAGTTTCGGTGCCCATCTCTGCTCCGACCACATCATTGTTGTCATCCATCGAGAGGTCTGGGGGCCAAGACTCCCTTGTCAGTTCTGGGGGTTTGGGGAAGTAGAACCAGACTCTTGTCGGATCCAACTCTCCCACTCGGGGCTTCGGAGCAGGTAAGTTCGGCACCCACATCAGTCTCAGAGCCATCCTCCTTGGTGCAGGGTTTGATGGCAGAATTGTCCCATTCTGAGGGTCAGCCATCTGCCAAGAAGACCAAAAAGGTCTGGTTGGATTTGGTTGCTAGAGTGCCTCCCCTGGACATCTCTCAAAGTTGAAGGCCTGGAGGATAGCCGGTTGTTCTGTCTGATTCCAATGTAACAACAATTTCAGCGCCTGGCGTAGATCTAGCTTCTTGCATGTCCTCAGAGTTTCTGCAGACATCCGTTGCAGATGTTAAGGGGAAAACTAGGCTGATAATGTCCACGGGACCAAGGGGTGTTCCACAGATTTTTGTTAAGGAGGAAATTCCCACTACATTGATTCAATGTCGATAGTGGTCTGAACCTTCTACAGTTTTTATAGCTTACATCCCTTTGAAAAAGAAAAGAAAAAACATATTTCCCCTGCTGCTAAAAATCCCCATCATTAATGTCAGGATTTTACACAGGGATTGTTTAATGCACTAATGGCCTTGAAGCCTCCCCAGGGAGTTTCTTTTCTTGCCCACCTCTCCCCCCCCTTAGTCATGTACTCTTCTTAAGAGACCTAGGAGCAGGACTTTTCTGATGACGAATTGGACTCTGGGGAGGAATCCTTGTCTTACTCCTCTCAAATTTCTTCTCCTTTGGACTATGGTTCTGAGGGGGGAGTATTCCATTAGTCCAGATTCTCTCTGAGGAACTTTCGTTTGGAGACGCTGTCTCTTGTATGATGACATTTTTTAAATGAGACTGTACTCAGGTTTCTGATGTCTACAAGAGGTATTATGAACTCTTCCAGATTGCATCCCCCTAAGTCCTCTGCTGTACCTCCAGTCCTAGCCGCCCTGTTAAACACCTTTTCAAGCTCCTGATTCCCAGCCACCAGCCTCTAAAAAAACTGACATGTTTTATTAGGTGCCTGATGATTGCAAATTTCTTTACATATGTCCTTCTGCTGGCCCCTCTGTTGTGTCTGTGTCTTCTGAAAATCCTTCCAAACTATTGCCGTCTATTAAATTGCTTCCTTCTGACAAGGACAGTAGAGCCATGGAACAGGTGGGCAAATAGGTGTATACTGCTGCTACTGTTGCCTTTTGGGCTATTAATTACCAGACCCATATGGCCAGGTATGTCTTGGATCTTCTTTCTTAGTTCTGTTAGGTTGTTTCTGACCTTCCTGATTCTAAGGGGAAAGGCTTCAGCCCTCTCATTGTTTGGCTGTTATTCTCAAGAGTCTCACCATTCTATTAAATGTAGTTATGATGCAGATGATGGTTCTTCTAGAGCTGCTGCTTCTGGTTCTGTGTTGAGGCATTATTCTTGGCTTCACCTCCAACCTTTACCTGATGATGTTAAAGCTAAATTGATGGATGCTCCCTTTGATAATACAAATGTCTTTGGTTCTGTAGCTAAAAGCAAAAAGCCACTTATGGTCACATTCACTCCTTCCAGCCTCAGTACAGCAACTGGCTTTTGCATTTATTTGTGTTTGATTTGCCACTTACTTGTCTTTCAGCTTACTTCATGTTGGTTTTGCAGCTGCTGAGCTTTTTTAAGTCCCTGCAAGAAAAGGGCAAGGCCTTGCAGAAATTTAAACATATTTTTGTTTCCCCTCTTCTTAAATTTCAGAGGAAGTGTCCTTCTAAGCCTGCATTTGTATGCAGACGGTCTCTCCCACCTCCCAAGGATAAAAAGGGTTCTAGATAGGCCCCTCCTGCTGTCTACTCAGACTCCTACTACTCAGAAGCCTCCTTTTCCAGACAAACAAGGTTCTGTCTGTCTTCTTTCATCTACCTTAGGTCAGGTTCCTTTGTCTCTTCATGTTTCCCTGTCCCTTCCCAACTGGTTAAGGTTCACTCAGGACTCATGGGTTCTGTCCATCATTTGTTGGGGATACTTCATGGAGTGGAAATTCCTTCCTCCCTTTATAGATATTCCTGAACCTTTTCAAGACCAGCTGCCTTTTTTTCTGGAGGTACTTCAGGGCCTTTTTTCTGAAGGTACCATCCAGGCAGTTTCTGCTCCTCCTAGAGGGAAGGATTTTTTTCCTGAATGTTTTTCATTCCCAGGAAAGAAGGTACCTAGTGGCCCATTCTGGACCTTTCTCAGCTCAGCACCTTTCTGACGATCCCTTTTTTGAATGTTGACCCTTCAGAATCTGTTTCCTCCTCTTCTTCCTCAGGCTTCCCTGGCCTCTCTGGATTTCAAGGATGCTTATTTTCACATCTCTTTTTATCCCCTTTTCAGGAAATGTATGTATTTCTGTGTCTCTTTGCATTTTCACCTGTTTCCTTTGCCCTTTTCTCCTTTGGCCTTTCTACTGCCCCAAGGGTCTTCAAATGACTTGGTCTTATGATTGCCTTTTGCAGGTTGAGGGGGATTCAAATCTCTCCTTACCTGGGTGACCTGCTTATTCAGGCTTCCTCTACAGAAACCCTGATTCAGCACCTCCACTATGCTGTTTGCCTCTTGCAAGGCCTGGGATTTATGATACATTTTCAGAAATCCTTCCTCAAGATCATGTTTCTCTTGGGTGCAGACTCCAGACCATTCCCTGCCCCTACCCAAGGCTTTGATTCTAATTTCCTTTTTTTTCAGTCCCTTCTTCCTTGGGTCTCTGTTATGGCCAGGGAGTTTCTAAGGGCTCTGGGTTGCATGGCTTTCCACCATTCCTGTGCTTCCTCTAGCCATACTTCATATGAGGAAACTACAGTGGTTTCTGAAGTCGGTATACCTTCAACATTATCACCCTTTAGACTTTCTAGTTCCTCTTCTTCCATGCCTCAAACTTGAGCTTCAGTGGTGGATTCATCATCTGTCTCTCAACCCAAGACTTCTTTTCAGCCCCTAGTCCCCTCTCTTCCCTCTCAAGAACTTTTTTGGATGTCTCAGATATGGAGTGGGATGTTTATTTTGGGCCTCTAAAGATTTAGGGTCTTTGACCCATTCGTCAAAGGGTAGACCATATCAGCATCAAGGAGATGAGAGCTCTCCTCCTTGCTCTTCAGGCCTTCCATACTCTCTCTCTCTCTCTCTTCCAGGGTGCCTCAAAATCTTTGCAGGCAATATTACTGTGTTGTGGTACATCAAGAAGTAAGGAGGACAAGGTTCTGCCTTTTGTGCAGACTATCTCTTCTGGTTTGGGATCCGTCTGTCCATTGTCAAGTGACTCTTCTGACTCTTTTTTTCCTTCAGAACTAAACACTGGCAGACTTTCTGAGCAGGTCCAGAACACAGACTCATGAGTTAATGCTTCACAGAGATCTGTTTTTGGAGATGCTCCACCAGGTGGTTACACCTCAGGTAGAAGTTTTGCCTCCCCTCTGAGTGGACAACTTCCTCTTTTTTGCACTAGAGTTCTGGTAGTTGTGCTTCAAGTCCTGCAGATTGTATTTTTGAGTTTTGAGTCACCTAATACAGACTATTAATATCTTTTTACGCTTTGTTCTTCAACTAATTGTATATTAATTGTAACTTAGTTTTACTCTCATATCATCCTTGCCTTTATCTAATTTGTATTTTTTCCTCTGTTCTTATTTTTAGCCAAACCCTCTCTGTCTTACTTTGACTATCTCTCTCCCTCAACTGTAACACTGAACTGGCATTGATCATACCATCATTGTCCATCAAACAACATCCAAGACTGAGGTTTACCATAATAAGGACCACAACAGAAAGGCATATTACTAATATATGTTATTCACTGTCATGTCTAACATACCTCTCCTATTCCTCTTTAATAAATAGGGCAGGGTCTTCTGTAGAGAACATACGCTTCCACTAGAACTAACAAGTTCCATGGTAGTTTTCTTTATACTGGAAGATGTGGACTTCTCTTGACCTCCATCCTTCATATCTATTCTACGCTATGTACCCACTATAAGAGTCCTCCCCCACTTTATTTACTGTACCATACTTTACCTTACTTGTTCTTTACTGCAGTATAAATCTGTCTTACCCTGTAACTTCCAATGCATTAACTTGTAAATATTGACATTTCCTTTACTGAAACATAAAAATAATGAACTGTAGTACTTGGTATCTCTTGAGGCAGGCTTTTCTACTAACTACACCTGCACCTGCACCTGGTTAACCCCCTTCTTTGAAACTCTGTCTGCTAACTCCCTTATAATTATGACAACTCTGTAACATTGCACCTTCTGCTATTATTTGTTACCTTACTCTTTCTTCTAACAGGTTTTCTAGTGAATTACATTTTTACTCTTTCTGCTACATATGACTACTTACCTTGCACATCTCTAAGTCTATAGATAGTTTTTTTCTCCCCTTCCATACTTTGCTATTTCAGTTGGTGCAGCCTGCTGTGTTCGCTCTTGCTTCACTCGGGCTCACACCGCTTCCCTACCCTACCCCAAAATCCCACCCACCTGCACTATCCTTAGTTTTATACCTACACAAAACCTTCCTTTTCCTGTGCATAACTCCTCCTGTTCCTGTCCAAGCAACCTATCATTCTGCTCTCCTTCATCTGTAACGGACACCAACTACTCAAATAATGCTATCTATATCTCTACTCTTGAGACTCCACTTATCTAGTTTATACCTCTCTTCCACAGCACTCCTCAGCCTCTATCTTATTATCTACACACACTATTGCCTCCTATTAGAATCCTTCTTTTTAGCATTTTTTTCTTCTTTATAGATGTTATATCTCCACAGCTGTCATCTTTCTCCTTTCAGCCTTCACTCTGCTCTACTTTCTTAGCATCCCATATTCTACATACCTGTTCAAATTCCAGCATAATTATTTTTAATTATTTTTTTAGTTTCTTTTACAACATAATTATATATACATATACCATATATTCTCCATCATTGTCTTCAAGACTCTTGTTTCTAATGCACATCAAATGTGCTCCTCATATTTCTATCCACACATCTACTTCTACTACTACGATCATACCTAACATGATACCTATTGCACCTATTTCTAAATTCTCCACCCTTACTCATACTGTCTGTCACTTGCAAGCCGTTCACTATCACTATTGCTTCTAGCTTATTTGGCTTAGCCCCCATCTTATTTTCACATATAAAATTCTTAACCCTTCTCCTAACCCATATAAGGTAAATTTTAAATTTAATACCAACATACCTAAACCCTCACTAGTGTACGCATACTGTAAAAAAGCTCATATTATGCAGCAGTGTCCACCCAAACCAAGGTACTGACTGCCTCTCTTCTCCACCCATTCCTTTTGTACTGTAACATCATCTACTAAAATTTGAAAATCATATCCATAAATATTCAAAGTATAGTAAACAAAGTCTTTGAATTTCATTTCTGGACCACTCATTACTCCACAGCCATTTTTTGTTACTCCACAGACATTATTGTTCTTACAGAAACTTGGCTCTATTCTGTTATCTACTTTGACAAATTAAATAAAAAAGATGGCAATGTAGCAGTCATGTTTTATAACCATATATCTGTCTCTCCTCTTAGTTCTCTACTTAATTCCTCTTTGCTGAGATCCTTGCCTCTCACTGTAAATTAAGTGAGCATAAAACACTGTGCATAATTGTCCTTGTGCATTCCCCCAGGAAATAACATTCCTATTCTGGAAGACATCCCCTGCACTGGGTATCTAGTTCCATTTCTCATTAAATAATTCTTGATGATGTCAATATTATCTGGCAAACCGCCACATCACACTACCCTACCAGTAGTATCAAACTATATGATTTCAAACAACTCATAAATTCCCTTACTCACTTCAGCAAAGCTAATAACATTGGGGCTACTCTGGACTGGATCTTGGTCTCAAATCCAAAAGTTTACAACTCTCCAAAAAGCCTCCCAGACTCCCTCAGTGATCACCATCCCACTTATGTTCAGAGACTAGCAACTCACCATATCAAACAGCACCTTTGTAAAGAATGCCGTAATCTCTCAAATTTCAATTCCAAGATCTTTAATAACATCCTTAATAACAATTGATCCATCCTATATTCCCTACCACTAGATAATGCTGTTCTAAAATGTATTACAATATTTCTTGACATTCTCTATAGCCTTGCTCCTATAAGAAAAAAGAGAGTTAAATTCACCCAATCACCCTGGTTATCCCCTTCTAGAAGACAGTTAATCTATAAGAGAGAGAAAGTTTGGAGAAACTGGCAAAAATGCAAATCTCAAGCTAAACTACAGATTTGCAAACAACTCTGAAACATGACAAAAAAAACTGCTGCTAATAAGAAATGTTTTTCAACCCACAAGGTAACCAACAAAAACCCAATCCCTCCAAATTTTGGTCCACTATCAAGAAAATACTACACCCTGGTACTCCTAGTATACCCATAACCCTTGTCCAGGCATCTCACCCTTAGAAACTGCTTCTAAATTTAACTACCTATAGACTCAGTAGCCACCCTCACCAAAAAGTCCCTACAGAATTCTGCCACCCCTGACAACTTCAGTGCTCTAACAGTGTCATTTTCAACTTAAAATCTGTCTTTACTTCCTATATAAAAATGTATTACGCAATCTTAAGCCCTGCTCACCCTCTGTAGACAATCTCCAATATGAATATCTAAAGATTGCTGCCCCCTCTATTATCTACCCATTATCTATCTTGATTAATCGATCCATGCGCGAGTCGCATGTCCCAGCTCTCTGGAAAAAATTTTACATCATTCCTCTTCATGAAGGGTGAAACTCCACTGAAGTAACAAACTTCAGACCAATTACAATATTGTCTTCTCTTTCCAAGATCTTAGAAAAATGTATTCATAAACAACTTTTACAATAATTACTCCAAGAAAATCTATTGACATCTACCCAACATGGCTTTTGCCTGGATCATAGCGCAACAATTGCCCTTGTTGCGTTTTTGGACTATGTCATTAAAGCCAGAGATGATAACAAATCTGATATTATTTTCATTCTTCCTCACTGATTGATGGGTCTCAGATTAGACATCAGATCCAAGTTGGCCTCTTTTTCCAGACTTGTGCTCCAAATCTCAAGCGCCTCCTTCTTCCCATAATACATCACACCTTCTCTAACTTCCCAGGTCTCATTTGTTGCGCTTCACATACAGACATGGTTCCGGAGTCTCAGGACTGCTAGTGGTTGAGAAGTCTTTTTCTAAAAAATTTCTTTAGGTATATAATTATATATTATTGTTGGTGTTTTCTAATTTTCCTCTCTTTACTTTAGATCTCAAGAGGTGTCGGAGATCTTTACTTCTCGTCTCTCTTTTTTTGTGCCATTGGCACTTCTTTCCTTTTTTTAAAAAAAAATCTAGTTTATAGAATTATCCTCTCAAAGTTTATTATTGTTGTTGTTATTTCTTTTCGGGTTTTTCTTCCATTAGGTCTCTCATAGCTATAGCTGATAAACCTACGGGATTGAAGCGATGCAGGTCTTGTGGGCATAAGATCCCAAATTCAGATGCCACAAAAAGTGCATCTATTGCCTAGGATTAGGGCATTTAGACACTGACTGCCTGGTGTGTGCAGCCTTTAACCCTTGGGACATGGCCAGTTTCTCAAACAGATTGATTTTGAAAGGCCTCTTCCCTGCATCTTCTGCCTTAGGGGCTCAAACCTCCTCAAAGCATGCCGGCTGCAAAAGATCCCTTTCTTCCTCTTCAAGGCACTCTTCAGAGTCAAGTCAAAAAAGATCTAGGCCTTGGATCCAACTTCCCTAGATCCAAGTAGGACCAGAAAACAGTCTGATCCTAAATAATCTTTGGATCAGTCAGCTATGGACCCTAGTGCCCGAGCTCCTTTGTTGGATCCTAGTACTTTGGCTACAAGCAGATCAAAGGCTATTTCAGATCCTAGAGCCTTGGATCAGGAACCAGTCCTAGTTTCCAGTTCTCCTACTACACGGACAGTCTCTTATCTGAAACCCTTGGATCCAATTGTAAGGACTCAACTAACAACCTTTCAAGTAGGGCCAGTTTCACCATCCCTTCCAGCAAAAGTCTTGCAAACAGCAACTAAATCCTCGGCATACTCCTCCATGTCCTCCTGAAGTCTCACTGAGGCTGATATGGACAGGATGATGCAGAAGTTCCTAACAGATCCAGATGGGATTTTGCCATCTCTTTTCGATCTAGGATCCATGAGTGCTCCATCTCCTACTTAGCAGACTCCTTTTCCCATCTGTCCTTCAGTTTCAGAAACCCAAGATCCTGATTTCCGGAGAGAGTCAAGGTCAGATCCAAAAAAAGCTCCCTTTCTCGACTCCATCTGTGTCCCTGACCAGCCCTGCTCCCTTCAATATGGATCAGAGTGGATCCTGAATCCTAGATGTCGATGCCAACTCTGGGGAGTTGCTTTCGGCTCCAAATTTGTTGTATCCGTCTCTTGTCTCCCCCTGATTGTTTCAGCCATCAAATGCTCAGGTCTGGTTCTGTTGGGGGCCCTTGGATACATGGCTGGCTCTGTTCTCTCCTTCGGTAATTTTGGCTCCGAAGGAGAGGGGAGAGATTCATCGGGTTCTTTAGCCTTCCAGTTGAAGGAAAAGGCTTTCTCCGGGATTAAAGAAGTGTTTCCTCACACCCCAGGGTCTGTCCCACCCTTCATTGGATCCGAGTACTGAGGCCATCACTCTTGCCATAGGTCAGCCTGCCCTGAGGAGCCTCCAGACTATTTCCCCCCAGGGAGTCCCCCCTCCTTCCTCCGGTACCTCTCCGGAACACACCACAGAAGAGGTCCCTTGGAAGAAGGAGTGAAAAAGGAGGCACATAGATTGCCTATGGAATCTCTAACAGAGGACATCAACTTAAGTAATGGAGAAATATCCCCCGATCACCACCTGACAATGTCTCCTTTGGAGACATCCTGGAACTCCTTAGGTAGAAAGGTGGCCAGTCCTCCCATCCTCCTCCTTCTGAGGAATTGGTGTTCCTGGAGGTTTTCTGGGTGGAACCCATGTACATCTTGGGTGTCTTTGGTGGATGCTCTGATAGCTTTAGTATCCCACCAGGCTTAGAAGGAACCAGACAGTGTTAAGCCTGGCCCCAAGCACCCTGATATGATTCTTAGCCCAACTTCTGATCATCCACATTGGAGCAAAGGTATTCCAGTTGATGCTATTGTTGCAGCCATGAAGGAGGAGCTGGCTGAACAAAGCTCCACTGTCCATCTGCTGAACAAAGATTCTCGGGCAATGGACAGACATGGAAAGTGCATTTACACCTCAGCTACTTGATCTCTGAGGTCGTTAAACTATTTGGCACACTTCACCCATTTGTAGAGATCTGGTCAAGGAGCTAACTGATTCTCTTGCAGAGAGTATGTTGGAGAAGGACTTAAAGAAGGTTTCTCCCCAACTGGCTACTCTTTCCTCCCTTGCAAATTCCTCAGTGAGGTTGATTTTTGCACGCAGCGAAAGGCACCATGCAAGCAGCCAGCACAAGAATAGCCATTAGACGACAGGCCCGGATGCGACTTTGTGACCCCCCTGAGCCCTTCAAGGCATCATTCACTATTGCCCCCTTTGACAGTTCCTCTTTGTTAGGACCATCGTTGAAAGACACATTAGCCCACAGTGAGCAAGAAGGAAAGACCTTGTCTGCTGTGGGGATCAAGTTTCCTACCCCTCAGAGGACGTTCTCAAGTAATCAAGGAGAGAAAAAACTTGGTTCAGGAAATCTCAAGGATCTTTCCAGGACCCACGTAGGGACAACTCCTCCAGAGACAGAGGAGGCGGGTTTTAACTGCAGACATCATCCTAGAGGCAGAGGAGGTTCACAAAATCAGGGTTTCAAGGAGCCCTTTCCTGACCGACCCTACCAGTGGTGCCCGACTGTACTACTCTAACATAACAAACATAACGAACAATACCCGGATGCTAAACATTATATCCAGAGGCAGTTGCATTCCCTTTTCCATTCAGCCTCCAGGTCCCAGTTGGAAACTCCCTGACATGTCACCCAGTCAGAGACTGTACGCTATTCGTGAAGTCTACAAACTTCTACTAAAAAGAATCCTCCAGGAGGTCCTGACCAAACAGAGGATCCAGAACTTATTCTCGCTTCTTTTTAATGCCAAAGAAAACAGGGGATCTGAGACCTATACTAGACTTCAGCAATCTGAATCAGTTTGTCAAGAAGTCCGTTCCAAATGGTTACAATTCAGTCCATTCTGCCATTTCTGCACAAGAAAGATCGGATGTGCTCAGTTGATCTTCAGGATGCATATTATCACATCAGAATAGACAGACACTCCAGAAGGCACCTGCGCTTTCAGCTGGGAGTTGACCACCATCAATTCAGAGCACTGCCCTTTGGACTCACCACAGCCCCCTTGGTGTTTACCAAATGTTTGGCAGTGGTTGCGGCTCACGTAAGACCAAAAGGATTCCAATTGTTTCAATGTCTAGACAATTGGCTTCTCACTGCACCAACAAGGCATCAATTTCTTCAGTCCAGAAACTGTCTAGTAATGTTCTTCAAACATCTGGGCATCACAATAAATCTGGCAAAATCAGACTTGTAACCTCTGCAGAACCTAGAATTCATAGGGACACAATTGAAAACAATTACACAAGTGGCTTTCTTACTGAGGCATCATGTAATGTCTCTAAGACAGCAAGTTCAGGACTTATTAGATATGCCTTCTCCACCAGCAAAATTGATACTATGGGCTCTGAGTTCAGTGGCGGCTGCAGTCATTGTACTCCCATTAATGAGGTTCTTTGTGAGGGCACTTCAGTAGACAATAGCAGTTCAATGGTCTATTCTCTACCAAACACTTTCAGTTCCCATAAAACTGTCTCAATTTGCAGGAATCATCTACAGTGATGGATGCAGTCAAACAACCTGTTTCTCTGCAGCCATAGTGACCATGGATGCTTCTCGATGTTGTGGGGGCCATTAGAAAGATGGTCCAAGGCATGTGGTCATCCATCAACACCCCTCTACATTTCAGTGTTGTAGAATTTTAAAGTTGCAGGCCTTTCAGGACATTCTCCCTCTTGGGACAATTGCAGTTCATACAGACAACATGTTAATAGTCTGGTACATCAACAAACAAGGAGGAACCTGTTTGAGCCCATTGTGCAGGGCGGCCATGAGAGTTTTGGAATGGGCGATATCTTCAGACCGCTTTCGAGCTGTAATGCATATTCCAGAGAAAACCAACATCTTAGCAGAAAAACTCACAGATCTATTCTGACTCTTCACGAGTGGTCCCTCAATCACTCAGTAGCAAACAGGATTTTCGGTCATTGGAGCCAACCTTGTTGCATCCTCTTTACCTCTTTACCTGTCCCCAGAACTTCAAATGCAGCAAGTGTTTTGGTCTGGTTCCCCCAAAGGGCGTGACACTGAGGAAACCTCTTGTCCACAATTGGCCCCTGGGTCTTCTTTATGTTCGCCCTCCTCTTCCCGTGATCCTGAAATTTCTACTGAAAGTCAGCAGGTTGAAGAGCACAGTAATAGTTTCACTTTTTTTTTGGTCTCATATGAAGTATCCACCTGTCATTATTTATTTATTTTACATTTGTTGACCGGGAAAGTCCGACTGGACACGTGTCCATTTTCAGCGGAGGCCCGGGGAGAAAAGCTCCAGTTACATAAGAGGTTATTGTTCTTCTTTCGGCTTTTTCCCAGTTATGGGTCGCCACAGCAGAACTCTGGTCCGCTAATGATCGGCAGTAGATTTTTACGGTGCTGGGGTGCCAGCTCGATGCCCAACCTTCAAAGAGGGCATGCCCATTCATGCATGTCTTTCAAACGCCACTCGACCATGGGGAGGACATGCAGACTCCACATAGAAGGTGCTCCAGCCGAGAATCGAACGGAGAACCTCTTGCTGTAAGGCAACAATGCTACTGCTGCACCACCGCGGCCTCCAGTTTACATAAGAGGTACATTAATATATATGAACAACTTAATAAAGATGGTGGAATACACACACACACAAAAAAAAAAAAGGTTTACAATCATAGGTAAATATGGCCAGTTAGCAAGGCTCATAGTAAGATAGTTGTCCGATAGTAAACTCATCTTAAACAGTATAATACATTCTGTACATATTCAACACATGAAGTATATTGCAGCCCTTTCAGCTAGGATATAACAGTACTTAGCAGGTTTGTATATAGTTTTATAATGTTGTCTTAACTTATAAAAGCAGATAGTTAAATGTGAGAAACTAGATTTGAGATTATCCATGAGTTTCGATATTTTATACTTATAAACGCAGACAGTTACATGTGAGAAGCTAGACTTAACATTGCCAATGAATGTAGATATTTCTAGTAATTCAGCCTTTACCCAGGGGTAAGACAAGAGCATAACCAGTTGTTTTTGAGGTGGGTTTGTAGTAGTTTTTTTGAATTGTGTTGTGGAGTTATTTGACGTTATTTGGACAGGTATGGAGTTCCAGAGTTTGGAAACATAGCAGCTATAGAGTACAACACCCTTTTTGGAATGTACCTCACAAGACATCTGCAGCAGCTGGAAAGGCCACAGAAGTACCTCACAAAGAGGATTACTGGTCTCAAACAAATGCCCTACACTGACCGCCTCAAAAAACTCCAGCTTTACTCCGTAGCATATCGCCTACTCCGAGGTGATCTCTACCTAACATATAAAGCTATGTCAAACCCAGAGCTGTTGGACATGCTGCACCTAAAGAAATCCCAATCCCTCCAAGCTACACGCTCTAGGGACCTAAACCTTGTCACCACAATAAACAGGACACGATGGAGGGATAGATTCCTGTCCCAGAGACTTCCTATACTTTGGAACAAGCTACCCATTTATGTCAAGCAAAGTTCTTCATTAGCACTCTTCAAGAAAAATCTTGATGAGTGGATGGAAAATAGGAAATACACCCTGGGGATCACTTCTGTCTCTCTGCTGGACAGTGGCACAGGAAAATAACTTTCTTGAGTGGTGTAAGCTATGGAACTTTGCTGGCTAGGCTTACGTAGGCCCTTGGGCCAATAGCCTAGTACCTACCTATGAACCTAAAGAAAGGTTTTCCTGCCTCATTATGTTTTGTAATTTCAAGGAGGTTAAGGGTGCTTGATCTCAAGGTTCTTGCTGTGGTGTGAGGATGTATTAGGTTTTGGAGGGCTGGGATTTTATCTGAGTGATGGTATAACTTATGTGCTAGTGACAACTGATTGAGTTGAAGTAGTTGAGGGAACTCAAACTAGTTCAGTTTTTTGAGAGATGCAAAGTGGTGTGTTCTATATGCTGATTTAGTTGCAAATTTAGCTATCATATAGCAGGTTTCTAGTTTGTGTAGTTCTGCTTTATGGAGGTTGGTAAATACGGGTGATGCATAGAGGAGGGTGGATAGTAGATGTATCCTGGCTATTGTGGTTTTGGATTGCTTGGAGAGAAATTGCTTGTTAAGATAAAGTAGCCCCAGTTTTTTGTGAACCTTTTTTACAGTTTGAGCAATATGCAAATCGAATCTTAGGTGATTGTCTGTTTCCACACCTAAACGTTTGGTGTGGGTTGTTAGTTCTGTTATTAGAAGTGATAGTGAAGTCCGATTGGGGTCTCCACACAATAGAAAAAACACATGCAGCCCCCCCAATCTCCATACCCTAAGGTTGATCACATGGATTGTCCACTTCCAGTGATTATAAGAAAGTCCAGGCGCACCCTCTCCTGTCTGTGATATAATCCTGGCCTCTCAGAGGGCTTCCACTAAAAAGGTCTACAACAGTAAGTGGAAGAGATTTCTTTCTGGGCCTTTAAAGAGAATATCAACCTGTTCTCAGCTCCCACTTCAGCTATTCTTTTTCTTAGTAATCTTGCTCAAAAAGGAGCCAGTTACTCCACCATTAAGATCCAACTGGCTGCTATATCCAGTTTTCATGCTGGAAAGGGGTCTTCTCTTTTTTTTCTTCCAGGTTATGCAAGGCTTTCTTGAAAGGCATTTTTCATCTCCAGCCTCCAATTAAAGACCCTCCTTCTTCTTGGGATCTTATGTTAGTGTTGCAAGACCGTACCCAGAAGCTCTTTGAACCATCAGATAGTTGTGACATGAAATGTCTGTCCTGGAAAACAATTTTTGTAGTAGCAATTACTTCTGCTAGGACAGTGTCAGAACTTCAAGCCTTGTCAGTAAAACCTCCTTACATTATTTTTCTTAAAGATAGGGTATCATTAAGAACAAATCCCTCCTTTATGCCTTAGGTAGTCACAGAATCCAACAGTAACCAATGAATTCAGTTACCAGTCTTTTTCCCCAATTTTTCAAACAAAGGAAAATATGTTTTGCGCCTTCTAAATGTTCACAGGCAATTATGTTTTTACCTTCACAGGACAAAAAAGTGTAGGAAATCTGATCAGCTATTTGCATCTTTCTCAGCAAACTGTTCAGGTCATGCAGTTTCTAAGATTACTTTAGCCAAATGAATTACGGATTGTATTTCCTTCATTTATTCACAAAAAGGTATTCTCTTACCTCAACTACCCAAGGCTTATTCGACTAGTGCTATGGCTACATCATCTTACAAGACTTTGACTGATGAGATTTGTGCTGCAGCCACTTGGTTTAAGACTCTCACCTTTGTCTCTCATTATAAATTGGATATTATTTCTAGGAGCAGGGCATCCTTTGGCTCGACTGTGCTCTAGAACATCCTTCCTTGAGGGCCGCTCAAGAGTTACATAGCTGGATACTCTGAACCATCAGTGAGGAAGATAGAAAAGGACAGCATCAGATTTAAAAGTTATGTACTTACCATAACTCAGTATCTATGCTGTCCATTTTCATTCTTCATCACGTCTCTCCCAGCCATTCCCTGGCCTTGTGTCTTCGAGACATTCATGGAGGACATTCAGAACCCTTAGGTTCTGGGATTGAACCTTGATTTCTTTTTATCTCCTGTACTATTTCTACAACATATTGAACTATAGGGCAGCAAACTCGATCTGGCGAGTTAGAGACGGTGTGATGTATTATGGGAAGAAGGAGGAGCTTGAGACTGTGAGCCCAAGTCTGGAAAAAGCAGCCAAATCAGATCCAATGTCAGATCCAAGACCCATCAGTGAGGAGGAAGGAAAATGGACAACAAAGATACTGAGTTATGATAAGTGCATAACTTTTAATTTAGTTTCTTCCTTCTTTTTGGATCTCTCTAAAGCTTTTGATACAGTCTCACATATCAAACTGCTCTCAAAAATGTTCACTTTAGGCTTTTCCAGTACAGTAATCACTTGGTTCTCTAGCTACCTGTCTAACCAGCTGCAGTCAGTTAAATGGTTCTCTACTTACTCATCTTTTCTCCCAATTAATATAGGTATCCCACAAGGCTCCGTACTTGTCCCTCTCCTTTTTGACATATTTATAAATTACCTACATACATCCCAACAAACTACACTTATATAATGTGCAGATTACTTCACTGCCATTTACTCATCTAATAGTCCTTTCCAGTTGCAATCTGTCACTCAGCAGGTTTTCGACTCTATTGAAAACTGGCTCAGTGACAGCCAGCTTTTCCAAGGTCCAAATAAACCAAAACTGCTCTTATTTCTTCCTAAATACAAACAAAAGACACCTTCAAAATATCCTGTTTCAACAATACTGAAATTGAAGAGGTACCTCACACAAACGTTACTTGGTGTCATAACAGATGATTAACTGAAATTTGATCTTCATATTCAAAAGTGTATAAAAGCAACACACCAAAATCAGGGCATGCTTTATAGATCAAAAAGATTCCTTACCAACTCCTCAAGAGTTACTCTAGTCTAGCCAATACATACCTCCTTCCTTCACTACTATACGCCTCACCCATTTTCAACAATATTTAGATCTTCCTAAGATCAAAACTTGAGCTTTGCTGTAAAAAAGTTGATATATTTGCAGCCAGTCAGCCATATAACTCCCACCACTGCCCTGTCCTCAGATATTTAAACTGGCTTGAGTTACCTCACTACCTTAAGTTCACCCATCTCCTCCTTGCTCATAAAATGGTATATAAATTCTCATCCTTCCCAGCAACCAGCACCATTCTTAACCATTACCTCCCTAATTGCCCTCTTCGCTCATCTGAGAAACACCTCTTTGAAGTCCATAAACCAAACAAATCTATTTGTCACTGCCTATATCCCAGTATCCAAGGTCTGGAACAGTATTCCTACAGATATTAGAACAATGTCATGTAGTCACATATTCAACAATTTCTCCTTAACTCCTGGCTGTGTACATGTCTTATACCAGGCTGACACTACCTGTTACTCCTTCTCTTCCTTTATCTCCCCTCTCTTCCTTCTTTTTCCCTTGCTCTTCTTTTTACCCCCTTCCTTTCCTCATTTCTCTTATTGGCCAAATCACCAGTTACTTCTCTGGTAGCTCGCAACTTTAACTCCATTTTCTAATCTCCCCAACTGCAAAATCTCTTTCCTTTCTCTTATTTTTTGCCCATGTTTAAAATGCTTAACATCTTTACCATTGGTTATCACTACTGATTGTACTTTATTAGGTGTTCAATATCCTATGATTGTTTAATAGTCACTGTATGATTTTCTGATCTGACTTTATTTATCCTGCATGCTGATTCTACTATTTGTTACTGCATTTCATGTGATAATATTATGTAGATTATTAATTGAACTATGTATGTTGGAGCTTTTCTTCCCAGGACTCTTCTGAAAATGGGATTCATGCCCAATCAGACTTTCCCAGTAAACAAATGCCAAATAAATAAATGTCCTCTACCATGGAAAGTGGACGCCTTGTCTTTTTCTTGGAAGGGGATGTTTATCTACACTTTCCTTCTCCTTCCTCTCATACCAAAAGTCCTGCTCAAGATAGAACAGGGCACCCCAAAATCTTGCTGGTGACTCCCATTTGGCCCAGAGAGCGTTGGTTCCCCTCTTCTTCTGCATCTAACCAAGGGCAATCACAACAAGTTACCTCACAGGGTGGACCTACTCACACAAGACAAGGAGTCTGTCATCCATCCTCACTTGTCCACTCTTCAACTGACACTGTGGGTAATAGGGATTTGATCCCATTTAGGCAGCATTTTTTGTGAAGACTTGTTTCAGGTTCTGCAGGAGGCCTGGAAACCCACTAACCGCAAATCTTATCTGTCCAAATGGAAGAGATTTTTGGTCAGGTGCCTTACTCGTAACTAGGATCCAGTTTTTGTGAAGGTTCCTCTCCTCTCGTTCTGTCTTGTTTGTATAAATTGCTCCATGCTGGGTTGGCATACTCTTCAGTTAAAGCTCATCTTTCAGCTATTTCTGCTTGTCTGCCTTTGACTCCTCCTTTGGCCTCTAGGTTTGAGATCAAACAATTTCTTAAAGGAGCCTGTTGTTTAACTTTTAAGCAAAAATAGCAATCGAAAGGCTTAAAAGTCGAAAATGCAGAAAAAATACTTAAAATCTGGAAAGTTTGTCTTTTCTGGTCTCTGCTGCTCTAGGAACTCTGCTGGACACGTTCTCTATAGCCAGAAAACCGCGCCAGCTGTGCTTTATAGCAGAAAACAGGAACCAAGACAAAAGGGATCAGCAAAAACTTATCACTGGAACAAAATTTTTGAAAAGTATGGAAAACAAGAGTATTTTTTTTGTTTTTTTTTTTTTTTTCAGAAAGGCAGAAAATACAATAAATGCTGTGGTTGTTTAACAAAACAGTAAAAATAGGTGAAATAGCAATAAAAATACTTAAAATCTTTTGTCTTTTCTGGTCTCTGCTGCTCTAGGAACTCTGCTGGACACCACGAGGAGCTGTGCTGAGTTCTCTATAGCCAGAAAAAGCCCCCAAAGCGCTTTATTTATAGGGGGCTGGAAAAGGCAGGAAATGACCCAAAATGGCCAATAAACCTTTAAGGACAAACAGGCAGCTCAGTACTCCCTACTCCCACTAGTGAGTAAAGAAACTACCCTGACCAAACAAGGAAAATGAAAGTATGGAAAACATTTTTTCAAGTTTTTTCAGAAAGGCAGAAAATACAATAAATGCTGTGTTTTTTACTAAATGCTATCAAAAGCTAGTACACTTGAGTGTATTAGCCTGTTGTTTAACTTTTAAGCAAAACTTAAACAAGCAAGTGCAATAAACAGTTCAAGCTATGAAAAACAGTAAGTTTGTCTTTTCTGGTCTCTGCTGCTCTAGGAACTCTGCTGGACACCACGAGGAGCTGTGCTGAGTTCTCTATACAAGAAAAGCCCGCCAAAAAATGGCCAATAAACCTACTCCCACTAGTGAGTAAAGAAACTACCCCTGACCAAACCAAAATCTGATCACTGGAACAAACTATTAGAAAAGTATGGAAAACAATTTTTCAGAAAGGCAGAAAATACAATAAATGCTGTGTTTTTCGACTAAATGCTATCAAAAGCTAGTATAAACAGTTCAAGCTATGAAAAACAGTAAAATAGTATGTGTAATAAAACAGGCAGAAATAGCAATCGAAGGCTTAAAAAAAGAAAAAATGAGAAAAAAATACTTAAAATCTGGAAAGTTTGTCTTTTCTGGTCTCTGCTGCTCTAGGAACTCTGCTGGACACCACGAGGAGCTGTGCTGAGTTCTCTATCCTTCATATCAGGCCTCCCAGGAAGCCTATTCCTCCTCCTTGGGACCTTTATTTTGTTCTTGAAAAATTCACACAGGCTCCTTTTGAGCCTGCGGCTTCAACGTCCTTGCAGCATTTTATATAGAAGACCGTTCTTCTTTTGGCCCTTACTTCAGCTAGGAGGGTGTCTGTGTCTGAGCTTCAGGCCCTTATGGTTGTTTTTCCAATTTTAGCTTTTCATAGGGGCAGGGTGTCTGTTCCTACTAATCCTTCTTTTATGCCTAAGGTGATTAATGAATTTTCTGTTAATCAGACTATTAATTTGCCCACTTTTTCCCTTCTCCGCAGTCTGCCAGTGAGAAGGTTCCTCACACCTTGGATTTGCATAGATAGCTCAGGTATTATTTAGATAAAACTAAGGCCATTTGCAAATCAGAGTAACCTTTTTATTTCTTTTCATCCTAGATCTCTAGGTTTGGCTGTTGCGAAATGAACCATTTCTTTGTGGATCTCTAAGGCCATTTATTTTTGTTAATTCCTTTCATGGAAAAAGCCTTTTTGCTTTTGTAAAGGCTCATTCTACTAGGGCCATGGCTTCCTCTGTTACTTTTTTCCAAAGGATTGGATACCAGTTCCATCCTTGAGGCTTCTACTTGAACTTCTGTCCATACCTTTACTAAATATTACAAACTGGATATGGTTTCCACGGTTGGAGTGGCTTTGCCAGGGCTGTCCTGCATGGATTTCTTCAGGGTCCTATTGGGCCTTCCTCTTCCCAAGTTTCCTCTTGAGTGTTTCTACTCTCCCTCTAAAGAATATTGCAACAGTTGTATGGAAGGACATAGTACACTTGTGTAAAATCTTACCTTAGCAGTAGATGTCCTTCTCGTCACTGTTGAATATTCACTCCCTCCCTCCTCCCCCTTTTTCTTTATTCCTTTTTCCTTCTGGGAGCACATGTTTCTTCTTTTTGGCTTGGACTGTTCTTCCTGGAGCTATTCAGTTCTGAGGTAGGTACATTCGTACGTCACCTTTATGCCCTACGCCGTGAGTGAGAAGCATACATGTGACGTCTGACGTCCTTGAAAACCTAAGGCTTTGGTATACTGTCCGGACATTGGGCTACCCTTGGCAGAGGATCCCTGTAGTAAAGAGTACTGCAACAGTGAAGAGGACCTTTACTGTTATGGTAAGATTTTATACAACTGTATTTTTGAAGCATTGCTTGTGCTGAAATGTGGAAAGTGGACTGCCGAGGAAAGCAGAGCCATATGCATGTTGGGTAGCTTTCAGTAGTCCACATTGCTGGGATAATTTATTGACTTAAGACTGAAAAAAATAGGAGACTGATTACAGAACCCTGGATTATGCATATATGGGCACCAATTTATTCAGAGTATATAGTTTTCCTTTTTGCCTTATATGCTCTGATAACCAGAGAACGAATTTGTATTGTTGATGAGTATACCTAAGGCTGTCACTTTAGGAGGCAGGAGCTGATTCACTGCATTGAGCACATTGGAGAATATTGGGAACAAAGTAGCTGTTAAATTATCACCGTTTCAGAAAGTCTGTCACAGCTAATGGTACTGTACCCATGCTGGGTTAGTGTGGTGATGGAGGCTGTATTAAGGAACTGTTAATTGTAACTGTACTAGCTTTTCTTAGATTTCATTGCAGACACACAGAATAGGTACGGGTCTAAAATTGTTGGACTCAATAGGCTTTCCCCTTCTTGTAAAGGAATAGGTTTTTTTCCATGTGCTAAGGACCTTATCTTTGTGAATGGTATTGTAAGTATTCTGAAGGATATGGGCAGAAAATAGAAAGCCAGTTTGATTAGTTTCGGCGTTGTGGTCTGCTTCTACTGAGCTAGTACTTGGTTTTAGATAAAGCTTTCCTTACTAGTTTAAGGGAGGTCTCTCAAGTTTAAAACTGTTTTTCCTTGGTTTGCATGTAAGGGTGTGTTCTGCTAGGTATATAGCTGTACTTGGTTTGCATTTTCAAAGTAGTTTCTGAAGAGTTCTGTGAACCTCAGGACATGTATGAGATCAAGAAGGGGGTAGTTTGTTTACCTGGCTGAAGCAGTAAGTTGATTACTTTTCAGAAATTTGGTAGAGGTCTGAGTATTATATCGTGAGGGTAAGAATTTCTCTGTTTAGTATTTTACATCTGTTTCATAGCTGGTAATAGTGACTAAATGAGGTAGTTTATGTACTGTATCCATATAGAGTGTCTGCTTATCACTGGTTGTTTCAGCTTTTCAGTAAATCCATGAAAAAGAACCATGTTTTACTCTAAAGCCTTGAGAGGTGCAAAAGTGTTTAATATGATTGTACTAAAGCAAACTCTGCTCCAGTGAAGCTTGTTGGCTCCCATATCTCCATTTTGTTGTTGCTGTGTATCTAACTTGGGCACACAGCAGTTGTCAGACGTTTCAGTCGTTGTTCCTTGTTTAAATTTGCTCCTGAGGTTCTTCAGCTAGCAGTTATAATCTGGTCATCCTCCTTCTGCTTTCTTTGCTGTTCTCTATTATGTCTTTTTTTTTTTTTTTTTTTTTTTGGGACCAGCTTTGCCTTTTTGCTCACAGTCAACCTGCATGGCCTGTCCTTCCAAGTACAAGATGCTGAATCTATTATTCAGAATGTGCCCCTGTGGTGGATGCGTCACACCCAGCAACTTTTACTGAGAGGCACAGAGCCACAGATTTGTCCCATCTGCTGAGGCTTTAAGCGGGTGAAAAGGAGAACGTTCACAGAAAAACCTGATGGCCATTTGATCTCAGGGTTGCGTTGTCAACCTTCTGATGACTCTGATATTAAGCCAGGCCTTTCAAATCTTCATTGAACTGCCATGTTCCCACAGACCTTGAAAATGCTGAAGTTGTTGGCCAAACAGTCTACATCACTGACAACTGAAAATGTTTCACTGCTGTAGACTCCCACAGTCCTGACACTGGTGTGTCCAGTTCCTCATATCAGCCCAGCTCAGCAATGGATAAGGCCAAAACTCGGCACTGATTGAAATACAAGACACCATTACCTTGATACAGTTCTGTCTTCAATAGCTACAGCAAAAGACATTTCTGCGGATAGCACTGCAGTGGGCTCTACTACCTCAAGAAGTGGACTTTAAGAAGTTAACCAGGACCATGTGGCAGATGGGAAGATATGCTAGCAACTAGATCCCCTGGCCCTAAAATGAAAAGGCACTATGGCAGCTTTGCACTCTCATAAAAACTGCCTATCTTTCTCCATACACCAACTTATTCACTAACATGAACCTTATCACCAATATTGATTAAACTGCTAGCAACAAAGATCCGTGCCTCCAGTGACCTGCAGCAGTCAATACATCTGTTTGGTAGGTTGTTGGCTAAGGCCTTCTCCAATTTACAATTCTGATCTACATAGTTCTTCAATTCTAAGCACACATTTTTATCAGGTTCTGTGTTACTCCTGTCTTAATGTTCATTTAGCAGGAATTTATAATTTTCATCAAAGACTGAACTCTTCTTCATTAGCATCCCTAAAGATGTGTAAGGCCTTTTTTAAAGGCACTTTCTTGCAAAGCTTCCTCTTTTAGAACCCATATCCCCTTGACTCCTAAATTACATACTTGGAAAAATTAATACCACCCCCCCCCCCTTTGAATTACTTGTTGCAACAGATTTGAAAATTTTCACAAGGAGGAAAATCTATTCTTGGTGGCTATTATATCTGCTAGAAGGGCTTCTGAGCTTCAGTGCTCTTTCTTCCAAATCTCCTTACCTCAGATTCCTAAAGGCAGGATATCACTGTAGACTAATCCACTCTTTATGTTAAAACTAGCCACAGAAACAGATTTAATCAATCTATCAGTCTGATTGCATTTTTCCTTGGCATTCAAATCATGGGGAATATATGATGCTTATTTAAGGATTCATTGTTCCTTCTCAAGTCACCCTAACCAGATCAAGCTTGACCCCAACAAAGAGAGTTGTATTTCCGGGAGCACAGATTTACAGAAGGCATCCATCCAAAGAACAAGGAACTCTCTCTGATTCTCTTTATTCAAAGTATCTTGGATAAGTATTTGATCAGAGGAATGGATTTCCTGTAGGGTTCCAGGTTATATGGCATCATGCAGCTTTTATGGTACCACTAGCAAGACTACACAAGAGAAAGTAAATGGTCCCTCAGGAACACAAAGTGCCAAAAATCATGGCTGCCAGAAACACCCATCCCTCTAGCCTACCTTACATAAAGAAAGAACTCTCATGGTGTGGAAATGTAGCTGTGTCTCACTTTGGGGGTACTCTTCAGACCTGCACAGCCTACCCTAACTACAGATTCCTCGGACTTGGTCTAGTGGCCAGGCCCATATGGAGTCTCTGAAGGTCAAAGACACATGGGACAAAAGCACTAGGAAGAGACATAAATCTGAAGGAAATTGTGTCTGTATGTTTTGGTGTTGAAATTATTCATAGGTGTCTACTAGGTTAATGACCACTGGGCCTTTTAGGCCTAGCTATGCATCCCGAATCTCTGACAAATTCTGGTATCCTTGGTAATGTAAGCAGAGGCCTGGGAGCATACCTGTCAACCTCAGAGAGCAAGAAATCTGTACAAAACCATAAGTAATTGGGGGAGAAAGGTTCAATAAATGGGGACACTTTTTAAATGTTGCTCTTAAAAACTTAGAGTAACAGGTTTTGCATTAGCATGAATTTTTCTGAAGGGTATGATGTCACTCAGATGTCTGTCATTATTTTCTGACTTCAGCCCTCAATGATTTGCCATTGATTTGCCAGAAAACCACAATGTTATGAGAAACCGACCAAAAATATGAGGCAAAAATCTAGACATTCTATGAAAATCTGTACAGTTGAGAGGTTATGTCTGGGAGATTAACCATTTTCAGTTTATCTGTGTCCATTAGAGAAATAGATACCAAACCAGGGGTGAATTTCCAGTTCCCCATCTGTTTGCCCAAGTTAAACTTGAATTGGGTTAGGGAGGAACACTGCTTCACATTGATGTGGAGCCTGTTCCAGAGAAGGGGTAATCTCTGGGATACATGCCTGTCTGTCCAGCAGATCCTATTTGTATCATAGGCAAATTAAACCAAAAAATGAACTGCAAAACTGTAAAAACATATAAAACAATTCAGATGCCAACTAGCAACAGGTATGATTTTTATTGAAAAAAAAATGAGCGCTTTCATCCACTTATTAACTGCAGACGTCTTCAGATTAAAACAAACAGTTCTCCCATCACCAGCTTTTAAATCTTAAAGACAGCACAGCTATCTGGTGGTTGTTTGACTACATTAGCTGTATTAACTAAATAATATACAAGTATATTGTACATAACAATATTCCCTCTAAAATCACTAAAATATTTCCATAAATTACATAAATTGCTAAAAATAATATTGAAATGTTATAAAATGGTCAATACATTCATTAAGTAGGTAAAATCTAAATCTTGGACCTTTTGTTGGTTAATAAACTTGTAATGGAAATTCTTTTGTTAATGCCTGGGGATATGTTGTATTCAAAAGTACCTGTCAGTGTAATTCCCATCTCTCTACAAAGGATTCCCAGTCACCTCCCCTTTCGAAGAGTGGTACTTTCGCCAATATAAAAACCAAAAACTTTTTGAATTTTTCACAAAATTTAGAATGCTTGTATAAGGCATTATCCATGTCTAACTGCATAATCATATTGATAAATTCTAACTTTTAATGTATTTATAGTCTTTCCTATGTAGAAAGTGGGACAAACCTATATTTCCTAATATTTTCCGAATACCAAAAATATACAAGTCAGTCATCGATCTACCACTCTGACTGATAGTAGCAGCAAGAAGCTCGAAAACCAAACCTCTAGCACAATTTGTTGACCACATCCTGAAACCGTTTTTTTGAAGACAAAAATTATGTCCTTAAAGACACTTGGCACTTTTTGTATATGTTGCATCAAGTTCCATTCAACAGGGAAGTTTTAACTGTTTTTGATACATCACAGAAAAGGTGCAAGTCTTTACAAGGGTAGTTTTCCTGATGTTTATTTTATGGATAAGCAGGAGGTTCATCAGAGTGGAGTCCTAAGATGCCTTGTATCCCCTCAACACTGTAGGAGACAGAATACAGGGACAGGGCTTTGAGGCAGTCTGTACAGGACATGTTATTTACTCCCTATACTCTTTTAGTGAGGAACCTCTGTGGACATTCCATTTGTTGGTTGTGCTTGGTTAGGTACTTGCCAACTGGAGGATTGTATTCAATGTTAGGTCTGATGAGTGCTGAATACAGTGGAACAGTGACCTCATTGGACCTAGATGCCATACCTTTGTTTATAAGTTGTGCAGCATAAATTGATTTCCTCACCAGCAATAGACACATGATGGTCAAAGGCTAGATCACTGCCTACATGTGGCCCTGACTACTGGGTCGACTCTTAGGATATGTAGACAGTGTGGTAGTTGCCAGGGGTGGCAGACTTCACAAAGGAAGCTGTCATGGATTTCTTGGCATTTAGTTTTAGTCCATGGCTCTAACACCACTTATTTGTCTGTGGCAGCATTAGTGTAGGCGGGGGATTGTATGGCTGCTCCTAATTTAAAATTGTCTGCAAATTTGGCCAGCCAGAAACTCTTGACTTTGTCTTTTACTTCAGAGAAGTACATGCCAAATACTACAGTCACAGAACGGATCCCTGAAGGACTCAACTGGTAACTAGCCTTTTTGTAGAGGTAGACTCTCCAATTTTAACATGCTGGGTCCTGCCTGTGAGGCTACTGCCTGTCCACATAGTGACTTAAGGGTTTTATACCTAACCTCTTGAGTTTGTCATCAATGCCCTAGTAGGAGTGGGGTGGTGTGCTAAATGCCATGGCCCAAGTCCAGATAGGCAGTGTGAACCATTTTGTCCTCATCCATTGCTTCGCTGACCTTCTGAAAGAACTCCACCAAGATGAGTATACATGACCTGCCCGTGATGCAACCAGTTTTTTTGGGCTCAGAGGAAACCTTCATATCCTTACATACAATAGTGCATTCATGCGGTGCATCAACAGGCAGGGGGTGGGGGTACACTGATTCATCCTGTGCAGACTAGCAATGCATGTGCAGGAGACTGCCCAGGAGACAGACTTGACCCTTTGGGTGGCCTGCATTCCTTCTTAAGAGAATTTTTTACTAGACAGGATGAGCAGATTGGGGTAGGCCCACACAAATGGATACTTAACAGGGAGACCCTCAAGTGAGTTGTGCCAGAAAGTAAACCTTTTTGCTTCCCCCAGAAGACTGGTAGCTGAGAAAATTATTCTGCATAATAGCCGCTCGGAAAATGTCTTCTCCTTGAATTGGGCATACCTGTTTTTGTATGCTTTTCATCCTGTAACGTTGATCCCAAGGGTATAATAGAAAATCATGAAGGAAAGGCCAAAAGTCATATAACAGTCAGTTTTTGTACCAGGCAGCATTTTTCTCCCAGCTGCTTGAGACTAACAAGGGAAAGCCAAAAATATTACCTCAGTTTGTGGAGCTGTTGACTCAAGACAAAAAGGGTCGCTCATGCACCCCGACCCGACTACCCTGAAGCTGACAGCTTTGCATGATTTAACTTCTCACCCAGGCATGTGTTTTCATAGACAGGCTAAAAATTATGATGGAGGCTAGAAAATCAAATACTCTAAAAAATTATAGCTAGAAAGATAGACACGATTCTAACCTTGCTACATTTATACGGATGAAAATCCAAACACAGCTCAAGTGTCACTCGTCCTGCTTGAATTACCTTTCATATTTTTATAAATGGGCCTGTCTTATGCTCCCTTGAAGGCCTGTGCTTTTGCAGTCGCAGTGTACCTTACTGTGGAACTCCCCTTTATATTCCCAATTACCAGTAGAACAATTTCATAAGGGGTTATTGCATCTTAGTCCTCTTAGAAGAGAAATCACTCCACTATGGGATCTTGATTATACATTGGACAAGCTAACCCTGCTACATTTGAACCAGCTGCTTCTGCCTGTGTCAAGTATGTATGTAGTTCTTAGGGGTCTGATGGCTGTGACATCTGCTTGGACAATTTCAGAATTAGAAACAGTGATGTGGAAGGAACCATTTTTTTTAAATATCATTATTAAACATGGCTTTTCTTTAATTGACATGGATACGTGCACAATGCTGGAAAAGAAAACAAGCCATACTAACATTTCCTTTATTTTCATGCAGTATATATTTTAACAATTTCCGTTCACTGCAACATTGCATAAATTGCTCAATTCTTGCCTTTCCATAAATTTCATATTCCTTTTCTGCACTCTTCTGCATATGTTTCCACAAACACCGCCTTCCTGTTTCTGAATATCCCACTTCCAGTTTTTATGTCATTTGATATTTATTACTTCTGTTACACGTAGTTCATATTCTGAATTCCATTTTGTAGTATTTGCATTTTTTGCAACCAGTAGCAATAAACTTACTAATCCTTCCGTATGTACTTTTCAGATCCTATATCCCAGCTTAAAATAATCATTTCCATAGTTAAAACCATTTGCTTCCACAGCATTTCTGACAAAGTATTCTGTGTGGAAATTTTAAAAATCTGCCAACTCGTTACATTCCCCCACAAAATTCCCAATTCTGTCTTTTCCATTATACTGGCATATGCTAGCTACCTGATAATCAATTCTATGAAGTCTGCTTGGGTTGTAAAAATACTTGTGGAAACACAGCAAAGCAAAAATTCTAAACTTTCTGGACTTTGTTATATACTTCTGAGCCTTCCCATTACTCCTTTGTATACTGCCTTTCTGTTCTATCTTCCCAATCTTTTCTAACCTCTTCTGAATGTTTCTTACAGCTGTCATACAATATTTTATATGCCCTACTAATTATTCCTTTTTAATATCAATTTCTGTTCTAGACTCCATTAAAAACCCAGAGAGCTGTTCTTTCATTTCGCAATCCCCTTTCCCTTTCTCTTTGCCTGTACTCTGTTTTCAGTCCCTCATAAGAAAGGTAGTCTGTAACCTGCATTACAAAGTTCTGCTTAGCCTCATCCCATTCTTTTGCCTTTCCCTCTCTAGTTATTAGCTGCCAAATCCTTGGTTCCTTTACTAATTTTTTCTCCAGTAAATTCCAGCCCATTCTTGCCTACTTTCTATACCCCTACTTGCAGTGATCCATATTGATAAAATCTTTCTTCATTCCTATGCTGGCTTTGTTCTTAGAATGCTTTTTGCTACTTTATGAATGTAATATTATTCATGGTTGTTATCAATGTCTTGCATAAAAATCTTCCTATCTCATTATTCAAAATCCCTCCCATTTCATCATCGTCCCTTTCCACTTTGACTTGTATATAACTACCTGCTTCTGTTAAGTATATGAGCCTTAACGGTGTACCTCTACAATATCCTTTTGAATCAGGTAATCCTCAACCACATTGTCTTATGTGGAGAATCAGCTTGCCCTCTTCCCCTTCCATATAATAATTTCCTTCAACACTGTATTAATTATGGCCCACAGCCTCCCCTGTAATTGATAAAAATATGTCTGACCTATGTATAAAACTACAGTAAAAGGACTAGAAACATTTTCACTGCTTGAATCTTGCTATATACGTCTATGCTGAAGAACTTTCCAGTTTCTTAATTTTTGTATTATCTTTGTCTTTTCCCACATATCCTTAGCTGCCGTAATATACTCCTTTTTAATCCATACACCTAAATACTTTTCCTTATGTCCCTATGAACATGGGCATTGCTGAATCAGTTTCATGTATTTTTACTACTATAGCCTTTGTTTTATCTTACAGTACAGAGTCGATTATCCAAACTGATCGGAACCTAGGGTAGTTTGGATAAACAAACATAAACTGAACCAGTTAAAAAATTGCAAAAATCTTATTTTGTCTGCACGTTTTTCAGCCATTCAGTGATTTCATTGGACAATAAAGAATATTTTTCACACATGAGCAGGCTGCAAACTCGAAAAACATTCACAAGCGAATATGTGTAACATTCACATATTCAGACTTTATTATTTTTCCTACTGATAAACTTTAGAAGGCTGCTTTTGGATAATTGACGTTTCTGATTGACGTTCAGATAATCTACTCTCTACTGTAATTTATTTTATATTCTAAAAAGACTTGAAACTGTCTCAAAATATTTCACAACAAAGAGAGATTATTTTCTGGCTTTATCAAATGCAAAATAATATCTGCACATAGTTAACTTTTCTTGGTAACCATGCCAATTATATCCTTAAGTTTGATGGACCTTTATTTTCCTTTGCTAATCGCGCTAAATATAAAGCAAATAAAGGGAAAAGAGGATACCTCTGCCTTGTTCCTCTGTTCAAACACAGCTTGTAGGAGAGGAACCCTTCCACCTTAATTCTCACCTGTAAGCTTTCATTAATCCTAATTAGTTCTGTTATTCTACTAGTGAATGCAAATGCTGACATTGCCCTACTCATAAAATCCCAGTGGATTTTACTGAATTCTTTCTCTGCATTAAGACCCACTAACAATAGCAACTTTTTCTTACACTTTGCTTCCCTCTGGATCATTTTTCTATTAATGTCAAATGCTTGCCTCCCCTCCACAAAACCATACTGATCCATATCTATCAATTTTAGCAACACATTTGCAATTCTCTTACCTAGTGTAGATATAAGCAGTCTGTAATCATGGCCTACAATTAAAATTGTTTTATATGAAGCTGGGTCTGAAGGGTCTTTATCCTGTTTGAATAGTACAGCCAGCACAGCTTTCTTCTAAGATGCTGGTACTCCCCCACCTTTTAAAATGTTGTTAAACCAAACTTATCAGATCTTAATCATTTTCCCCCTCACATCTTCCATACCTCCACAGGACTACCATCTGGTCCTGATGACTTCCCTGATGATTGGTTATACATCAATTTTTTATCTCGTGTCTTTCTGTCTTAGCTAGTAATTGTTGAGCCTCATCTTCGTCTAACCTTGACATAATGCCTCATCTTCATCTGACCTTGGCATAATTACCTCTTTCATAAGTATTTCCATTTGTGCCTTTTCTTGGTTTCCATGTTTCTCAGCTGTACACAGAGTTTTATAAAATTTGTGAAATAACTCTACTGCCTAATGTGAAGGAATTAGACACTGCCATTTGTGCTAACATGTCTGGCTGAGGTTTTGTACATAAATGTCAGATTGACCTGTGTATTATATGCCAGCATCACTAGCTATGATAGTAAATAAGTTCTTGCATGTTGATTTATAATCTGTTTGTACAGAATGTTTTAAATACTTGAACACTGTTCCTTCACATTTCTAACTGCACATATTTGTGAAGAAGATTCTAAATGCAGACTGTCTCAGAATCAGCTGATCTGCTGATGATATCAGAATGTTGACAGTTGTGTTACTGTGAGAGGATGAAAGACAGGAAGCAACTTTGGTAAACAGCTATTGGAAGATTTTCAAAATATAAAATGAAAATTAGAACTGAAGCAGTTGTGACAGTTAAGCTAGTCTATAAAAGCGCCTACTGAAAACAGTTGAAGTCAGTAGTCAGTCAACAGCCAGTTACAGTTGTCAGTTCTCAGTTCTTCACAGTTGTACTTGTGCGGCTGATACCCAAAAAGACTCACCAAGAACTGTAAGCCTGCCTTTGCTCTGTTGTAATAATTTAGTTTAGATCAGAGGCAGTGTTCTTTAGTCCGATAGAAAAATTATAACTAGTCAGAATTTTTCTAAATGTTGCATTTCTTGTTTTTTATTTGGAAATTACTGTTTTATATTTTTTTATCATTTTGCTTGTTATTAAATATTTTTATTAACTTACATTCTGGCTGGTCATCAGTGTTTTCTTTAGTGATATGAGTGTGCTTATACCTGCTTTGATAACTTCCCAGGCCGCAACAAACACCTGGGTGCTTTAAGTCATTTGCCGTCATTTGTTTTATTATCCAATTTTCATAACTGGACACCCCTGTAAAAAGGCATGTAGACTCTCTCTGATTGGTGGCAGCTTGTTACTGTATTATTTTGGGGTAGGGACACAGCTGGACGTCTGTGTCAAGCTTTCCCAAAGGTGCTTGGATGTATGAGATTTAATTTGTGTGAGTGTATCAGAGGTCTTAAACTGGGACACATTGCTTTGAAGTGTGTAATAAGGAGTTATATTTGGGGTGGACAGAAGAATACAGTCCAGTCCCAGATTATAGCACATATTCCTGTTGTGCTGTTAGGAGAAATTGTGAAATTTTACTTCTGTTTAAGTGACTGTCTCACACTGGAGTTAGTAGTGAGGATTGAAACTCCTTACCTACTGACCCAGGATAGTGAGGAATGTCATATTATTGTTGGCTGTATGGTGGGGTATTATCCTGATATTACACCTCTATAGGATCTCTCTCTCTCTCCCTCCCTCCCTGTGTTATAGGCTCTCTAAGTTTGGCAACAATCCTTTCTACTTTCTGTTTGAGTTGTTGTGCTAAACATTTTTGTGTTCTGGAGTTCTCAAAAAGTAGTTGCCTGACAGCAACCATACTAAACTCATTATATTATCCAAATACTCCCTTATTTTCCCTTTAGCATTTTGTAGCTGCTGCTTTTCTTGTTCTGAGAGATTCCACTTATTGCGTAACACTTTAACATTTGTTAACCCCTCTAATTTATTTTTCCAGTACCTCTTTCTCTCTTATTACTGCCATGTTTTTAAGTTCCATTTTCATTTTATCCCACTCACTAAGTATCCCTTTTGAAGAAATGTATGTCCTGCCTTGAATCACTTCCATTACCCATTCCTTAAATTCCTCTCTCTAACAGGTAAGTGGGGAGTGGGAAAGCACAAGTGTCACAGTTTTACTTCATTATCCTGTATCTTTATCTTGGATGTCCAACATTAGATCACTAATGTAGTAGCCTAAGCTATATGGGGTTATATCCTACCAAGGATAAGACCAGCTGAACACTTGTTGAAAGCTTAAATGTGCCTTCTACATGCTAGCTCGAAGACATCTCCATATAAAAGGCAGAGTGCCAAAACCTTGAGCTTTTTTTATACTGAAGTGCATTCTTTGAGGGCTTCAAGGAGCAGACATACAACTAGTGATCCTCCCAAGATTGGACAGATAAGTCTCCTGTTGCCGAAGATATTTAAAAATTGTTTTTCTGCAGAAAACTTCAATTTTTTTAAATGTGAAGTTATTTATTTCTTTTCTTTGGCATGGAAAGTTATCTTCATTTATAGTGTTTTTGAAGATTGGGGGAAGATGGGTGAAGGCTGCCAGCCTAGTCAAATAGAATTTGATACACAATTCTATCATTTGTATATATAAATGTAAAATACAGGCTTGTGTTCTTAAATAAAAGAAAACACTGTAAAATGTGAACTTCAAGATTGTAGCAACATTGCCATCTGCTGTAAGGAAAACTAAGCCAAGCATTTCAAATGTTTGTTAAAATAAAATTATCTAAATAGTGGGGCCGAAGCGGCTGGCTGAACACATTCCTTCTATTGTCTTAACTTAAATGATGATAAGTTTTTTCACGGACCAGGGGAAAGGAATCAGGGGAAATGGAAAAAAGTAGGAAAGTGGAAAAAGAAATGGTAATTATGACGGATGATAGGAACAGTGTTTCTATCCCTTTTGTTGAACCTGGCATTGTGATTAATAATGCAGTTAATGAATATAAAAGTTTCAAAATATATAATTTTAGTAGTTTGAAATTAAGGACAACACATTTTGATCTTTTAGCCAAGGGATTTAACTTTATTCCAACCCCAAAATTCAATCTCGTAGACAATATATTAGAATTTAAGAAATATACCAGGAAATTAAATTTGGCACTCATGTTTGGCAATAAAGAGGAGAATGACCAAGGATGTACTGGTAGTACGCTGGGGTTAAAAAAGCCTAGTTCTTTTATCCCGATATGCCATCCTAGTGTACAATTATATGATCAAGTAGTCACTAATGAGATTTACAGACTTCATAAGCACAAAAATAAGTGTCATAGTAAGCAGAATTTAACATTCGAAGAGAGGAACACCTTACTGGAATTACAAAAGGACAGAAATGTACGCATTATGAAACCTGACAAAGGAGGCGGCATAGTTATATTTGACACCATTAGTTACAACGCCAACATCCTGGATATTTTACATCATTCAGGTAATTACTCTACTTCCTCAATTAATGAGGTAAATATTATGCACATAGAATAGATATGTACCTAGAAGAATACCTTTTGGAACATCGTATTTCAGAGGAAATGTATAGGTATATGACAGTTGAACACCCTGTTTTAGCTACCATCATTGGGATACCTAAGGTACACAAAAATCAGGAGAATCCACCTTTTCGTCCCATTATTTCAGGAAGTAGGTCCAAAACGTTCCCAATAGGTGTGGTAATTGACACGCTATTGAAGCCTATTTATAAGGAAGTGAAACATCTGGTTAAGGATTCTTGGGAATTTCTTTCACATTACCCTACACATAAGTACCATCATGATATTTTATTCAGTACTATAGATGTGGTTGATCTATTCAGTTCTATCCCTATGGATGAAGGCATTGAAGCTTTTTCCAACAGTCTGAGAAAACATACAACTATGTCTTGGGACAGAATTTCACTATTGGCTGAGCTTATGAGTATTATTCTTGACAATAACTTTATTTTCCACGAAGGGGAAATATTCAGGCAGACCAGGGGGGTGGCTATGGGAGCGGCTTGTGCCCCCATATACGCCAACCTGGTCATGCTTGACTGGGAAGAACTTCATGTACTGAATGGGATTTATGCGAATTCCCTAGTACATTATTCTAGGTTCCTTGATGACATATATATTTTATGGGAAGGGAACCTAGAGTCATATGAGGGATTTATCAATTATATTAACAGTAGTACTAATTTCTTAAAATTTACATCATTGGTTAATAAAAATGGAGTGCCATATTTGGACACTCTGATTACAGTTGAGGGGGATACATTGAAATCCACAGTGTATAGAAAGGACACATTTACTAATTCTTATGTGGACTTTAATAGTTACCACCCAAGAAAGATGAAGAGAAACATATACAAAGGACAGTGCGTCAGGGCAGTTAGAATGTGTTCTAATTACATTGACATGATCAAAGAAATTGATTACATCACATCATTGTTTTTAGATAGAGGATATGACAATGATTTGATGGTGGACACCTCAGCATATGTTATAAGTCAATGGGGTGTAAAATATAAACCTCTTTTAGGGTCGTGCAGTACATTCAGTACTGTGTCTGACACTATGAATTTGGACAAGCAGGACACAAATCAGGTCGTCCCAGTAGTCAAAGCAATTACATTTCACAGAGCTTGTATTTTAGAGTTTGGCCCTTATAGTCAATATATTAAGAATATTTTAATTAATAATTGGCACCTTTTATTGAATGACCCAGATGTAGCTGTGATATTAGGGACAGAACCCAAATTTGTGAATAAAATGGGATCTAACGTAAAGAGAATACTTGAAAAAGGTGGCAATTTGAAATCATATGAGAGCACACACACATTGAGATGTGGGATGTGCAGACAGTGCAGTAGTATTTGTATTAAGAATACAATAAGATTGGGCAATGAGAACAGTACCAGAATTTACCCTGTTAAGGGCAATTGCAAATCTAAGATGCTAGTATACATCGCTTTATGCACAGTCTGCCCATCTTTTTATGTGGGCAAGACTGAAAGACATCTTAGACAACGGATATATTCCCACCTGTATTGTATAAAAAAGCAAGACACTAAGAATGCACTTGCTAGGCACGTCTTAACTGAAGGAAATGAACATGTATTTGAATTTGCCATTTTAGAGATAGTAAAGGATAACCCTAGAGGTGGTAATACTAAGAATTACCTTGCCTTTAGAGAGTTATACTGGCAAATTCTAACAGATGCCAATAAAAAACCGGGCATTAATGATTATTTTACCATCAAGCCCCTTTTGATGTTGAATATCAATTGATTACAAATTGAACACTAGTACATTTTTATTGACCATAGATAGGTACATTTACCACAAGTACCTGCATTGATTTTATTGTGTTATTCAAACTAAATTTGATTCAGTGTTTAATAGTCACATAAAAATTTTTAGTACAATAGAGAGTTACTAAATAGAATGTATGTAGAATTTATTTATGTAAGTTATCATCTATTAAGTGCATGTGCCTTTAAATATGGTATTTTAGCTCTTAGACTTTTTGGCGCGTTTTGTTATTTAAAAATGAGGAGGTAACAGCTGTTTTAACCGTTCTGATGAAGCTAGCTGTGTCTAGTGAAAGCGCTTAACGTTTGAAACTGCTGTATTTTTATTAAATACTTTCGTGGATACAACTATTACCGGTGGATTTATTTTGCTATAACATTGACCTGTGGTACGATTTCTGGTGTGGAGTATACGGAGAGTTGTTGGTGTTGTTCCACACGGGAGGTACATTGTTCAATTGTCTTAACTTAAGGAATAATTGCTAGAGTGTACATGTGAAATGTCTTTTATTGTTTTAGTTTCCTGAGCAGGTGTTAGATTGCTAAATAATGCAGTTTGTTGGCCTGGGAACTCCAGACTAAGTGTCAAAATGATGTAATGTGTATACTGGAAAAACCTAAGTGTCAAAATGATGTAATTTGGGAGGGCCAAGCAAAGATGTTTGTTAGCCCATAGCATGGACTTGATTATAGAGTTTAACCTCTCAGCAAGGCCATTAGTATGGGGATGGAAGGGGGTGGTCTTCATGTGCTTCACCCCACAGGACTTCCACAGACAAGCCAGCAGGTCTGACATGAAATTGGCACCTCGTTCAGTCAGTATTTCTTTTGGGAAACCCACCCTGCTGAAAATCTCTAACAAACCATTTGCCACCTTCTCTGCCTCAATGGAGGACAAAACCACTGCCTCAGGGTATCATGTAGCATAATCTACAACCACTAGGATATACTTTTTCCCTGTGGAACTTGGGGTACTCAGAGGACCCACAATATCCGAGTCTGTATTATATTCTCGAAAGCTGACGATGTCGAATCTGAAATTGTCGGCATGAGAATATCCAACGCTCAGAATCTCGAGCGTGTAAACGGAAATCTCCATAAGGGGAGATTTCCGTTTACTGCAATGTAGTACAGTCTCGAAGTTGGTATATTTAAGTAGGGGGGGTGTAGGGGGGCTTGCCCCCCTGCTTAGACCCATTAAGGTATTTTTTCTTTTTTTTATTTTGTCTTTTTATAAGGTCAATGTTTGAAGACATTGACCATATGGTGTCGACCATATGTTGTTTGATGTTTTCAACCATCAATCTTATAATATAGACCCCAATATCCATAGCTACTCTTTGAAGTGGCTCCTCAATCACAGGCAAAGGCATCAGAGGAGCTCTCACCTTGTCTCCTGCCTTGCCTACCTTTTGGCACTGCTCATAGGTCCTGCAGTACCCTGTTACATCTCTGGAAATTCCAGGCCAATAGAAGCTTTGCATAATTCGCCTCTTTGTACATTTTATGCCCATATGACCTGCAAAAGGAATATCATGGGCTATGGCTAGAAGCGCCAGATGGTAGGCTCTAGGCACTACCAACTGCTGTACTCTCTCACCTTCTAGCCCTTCCTCAGGGGTCCACTCTCTGTATAGTAACCTTTTGTCCCTGTATACAGATTCCCCTTTCCCTTGAGAATCAGGTGCCTCCCTGGCTACCTGCCTCAGGCCTTGCAATGTAGGGTCTGTGAGCTGAGCCTGTCTCAATTCTCTCCTTGTAACCCTTCCCAGCTCCCCTTCCACAGGAAGTCTGGCATCCTCTGACAGTGGTGCCTCACTGTCAGCCTGGGTACTACTACTCACCTCTACAGTTACCTTGTCCAAGGGAACATCAGTACCCACAAGCAGCTGTGGCTCACTTTCAGTCTCACTGCTACAGCATAGCTCCCTCCCTGAAGTAACCACTTCACCAGTCCTGGCTGCAAGTATGTAGTCTGTCTGGGTCTCCCCCACACTACCAGACCCACATGCTTGCCTGCTAGCCTCACTGCGTAAAACTGCATAGTTACATGGTACTGCCTCATCTGAATCCTTCCCTGTCAGGACATCTGCAGGATGGTAGTTCCATACCCCTGCTGTCTCAGGACAACCCACTAGTGACATTTTGTCTTTCCCACTTACTGGCTCCCTCACCTTGCCTCCGTGGATATCTGTATGCCACATGGCTCCACTGGTTGCATTCAAAACATTTAACCCTAGCTCCTGGATGTGTACCTGGACCTAGTGGCTTCTCCTGCTACTGGCAGATTCTGTGCTGCCCACCATGGGTTCCTTTAGACCCATGAGCAGTACTGGGGGTCCCCTTCCTGTGCAGGGCTGCCCTGCCAGCCAGGTATAGGTCTCACTTTTTCCTCAACTTATCTGAATTAGCACATTGTCTATCAACTAACCAGCTCCTCATATCCTCAGGCAAAGTGCTAAGGGCTTGTTCCCTCACCAAAAGGTTTGTCAGCCCTTCAAAAGTGGTGACCTGACATCCACTTACCCAGCTATGAAAATAAGTGCACAGTTCAGCAACATATTCACATAAATTTTCATCTGCCTTGTGTCTATGCTCACAAAACTTTTCCCTATACTTTTCAGGTGTTATATTAAAACATTCTAACAGACATTTTTTACAGCAGTATAATCGGCATTTGTGATATACAAGTTACAGCTTTTCTGTGGAGTAAGGGGGTCAGGAACCATACCCAGAGCTTTTGGTCAACACTGTACTGTTTGCATAGCCTTTCAAACATGTAAATGAAACTATCAAAATTATCCCCCCTTTAAATTGCGGAAGAAATTTACTGACCTGTTGTGCTTCCAGGGTCCAGTTACTCCCTTCCCCATTACCTTGATGACTCTGGCGAAGAGTCCGCATTTCCCTCTCATGCTTCCTCTGATGCTCCTTTTCTTCGGCTTCTATCTCCAAACGCCTGGCCTCCAACTCAAGTCTCTAACTCCAGCTGGATTTTTAAGTCCACTGCAGAAAGGTTGAGCTGTCCATTCTCCGAGGATATTGTATAGCCACTGCCAGTCTGATTGTCCTTTGCAGAAAGGATGAGCTGTCCATTCTCCAAGGATATTGAATCTCCATTGCCAGTCTGATTGTCCTCTGATGTAGCTGTAACTAAGGCTGCAATCATGTCTGCTTTAGTCAGGTTTCCATGCACCATTCCCCTAGCCTGGCACATCTCCACCAGCTGACTCCTTGTCAGCTTTCCATACTCCTGTGCTGACATGCTGCCTGCTCACCCTGACTAACTAAGCTAACAAAATAAATAAAACAATTGTGATCTGAACTCTGAGTATACATTGTGTGGCTGATTTAGTGTACAAAACACCTTCAGAGATCACTGTATATAAGCTACAGGATTCACTCTACCCACACCACTGCAAACCACAAGTGAGGATATCTTATCCCAACCACTGTGAACCACAAATGTGAGGATATCTTATCCCAACCACTGCCACCAGAAATGTGATGACTGCGGCCTGGCCCAGCAATCAAGGAGCCTCAATCCTCACCACTAACACTAGGGAGGGAGTCTTACATAAGAGGAAAGGATAACAAATACACACAGTAAAGTACAGTTTCCCTTAAATGCGCACAGAGATCACAGTCAGTCTGGGGCTGGGTTGTTCCCTTGCTCTCCAGGTCCCCAATAAGACTCTCCACTGGCACAGCTAGTAGCTTATTGACCCAGTGCTTCTGAACTTTATGGTGGGGGCACACTAGCCAATAGGGGACATATATCCCCCTCAAACCATTAGCATGGATACCTGGTGTAAGTTTTGTCCTCAGCCCACTTATCACTGGCAAATACCCATGCCCATTTGGCAACATTAGTCAACATGACCAAATCACCTAGGGCCATATTTTACACCATGGAGTGGCTAGCCTCAACATGGCTCGCAGTCCGTGTTCCATATTCTTCTATCTTGAGAATACTGCACACCACAGTAGATGCCCAAAGCAGTTGGTCTGTACAACTCTTCCCCTATAGAACACCATGTAGTCTGTGCTGCTACCCACAGCTTCATTTTTTCGTGAGTTTGACATGGAAACAGTCGGCATGTTTTTGGAGGTGGGAAGAATCCCTTAGAGATGCACAAGGAGAACATGCAAACTCCAGACAGGCATTGGCCGGAGGTCAGGACTGAACCTTGTACCTTGCGCATGGGAGGCGAAGACTTTATCCGTTATGGCAACTGTGTCTGGCAGACACTATTCCCCTGCTTTCTCTGCACACCAGCTTTTTCACTGCGTACGGTCTATCGTACAGTCTCTGTTACTTATTGCCTGTTGCTCAACAGGCCCAGTAGCGATTCTGCTCTGGAGCATTCATACATTAAGTAGCACTATTAATGCTTTGCTTAACAGGGAACTGAGTACTTTTTATTGATTCACACATTTGTTGTAGTAGATGCCTTTCATACAGGTATTTAGTTTCTACATTCATCAATTTTGAATATTTCTGTTTTGTGTGCACATAAATGGTCTTCAGTTAGTTGTGACATTCTCACTGGAACAGAGGGTTGAAGGTTGCAAGGACTTGTTTTTAAACTGGAGTAGAGTAGGGAACAAGGAACCATGTAGATGTCAACAAGTAGAAGAGCCAGTAAGAAATAGAAAAGAGAGGGAAGAAGAGGAGAAGGAGCAGAAATATAACTGTAAATTGATGCCTTGCAATGTTTGGAGCCTAGTCAGAACGATGAGTGAATTTTAGGCTCTCCTGAAATATGATAAAGCAGTCATTGGAAGTATTAGAGAGACCAAACCAGTGGAAAGCAGGACTGGGAGGCATAGTTCCATGTGGGCATATTGTCAGTGTTGGCAGGAAAGCAAGGGGTGTGGATGGTGGTTTGTATAAGAGCTGGGACAGGTTGTAATTTGATGGAGGAAGGGAGGAGGAGGAGTAAGAGGAACAGGGCAGAATGTGAGTAGTAAAGAAGATAAGTATAGTGGCAGTCAAACTGTAAGCATAAAGTAGGGAAATTTTGTGGCTGAACACTATTTACTTCCCTCTGAACACATCACTCAAATTTGGCATTCTTTTGGTGGATAGGTTCAAAAGATGAGTCGAAGAAAAGAGGGATGTTGGTAATGAGAGTTTGAGGTCTCAGTCTTCGAAGTGCATATTCCTTAGTACTTTATACCCAAAGTAGAAAGGGAAAGGATATTGACAGAAGCTGGAACTTGCATCAGGAAGAATTTGTCCATCTGGTGCAATAAAACATCAGGGGAAAACAACAATCCTTTAGATTTGGTCCTCAGGCAGATATAATAAAGTGGAAGTCAAATCTCCACAGCCAGCAGTGGATCATGGTTGCAGTATGCTTTGGCAAAGCATTTGAGATCCAAGGGACAAAAGAAGCAGCTGTGTGGAATACAGATGGATGGATTACATGTCGTTTTCTAATAGCAATGCAGTAATTGGGACACTGGAGAGAAGGAGAGGTGGCTAACAACCTCTAAATAAGACTTGGAGAATAGTCTTCCATTTGCATAGGAAGAGGAAGGTAAAATTCAACAACAGGCCATAGTAGCTCTGCAGGGAGGTCAGTGCTTTACTTAATAAGAACAAAATACTTCTGTGGCAGGAAGAGGTATGAGGGTAGGAAATTCTGTACATTTTTGTCAGTGCCAGAAAAAATGTGACCACACACTTGGAATTCTAAACCTGACAGAGAAATAACTGGGGGGTAAAGATATTAGTATTTATTTTCAGTCCTACATAAGCTGAGTCCCTCTTGCATTGATTTCCTGCATCATCCACCACTATGGCAGGACTGTGCCACTTTGCTGCAGCTGGGGTGTGGCTTGAAACTTCTGTAGGTACTGGGATCTATACCTTTTTGTCTCTTTTTGTTTTCATAGGCTCGTAGGAGGTTACTAGGCTAATGGCCCCAGGGTCCCTACAAGCGTAGCCAAGTTCAACCCATGTTCCCAAGGGTGTCTGGTTCAAGCAGACACTAAAATCAGCACCTATTGCCCCTTTCCAAGAGGAACATAGGTGGAACCCCTGGGTGAATTTCCAGTTACCCATCCAGTCATCCAAATTACACTTAAATAGGGTCAACAAAGGGCTTTGTTTAATATGAATAGAAAGCTTGTTCCAAAAGTGAGGCAACCTCTGTGAGACAAATCTCTCTCTCTCCAGTAAGTTCTGTTGATATCACATACCAGCTTAGGGTCTTTTAAGCGAGTGACCCCATGTGCCATTTGACTTGTGAATGTGCAGCGTTTCCATTAAAGCTGAGTCAGAGATTGCTCTGTATGGAAGGCAAAGGTCGCCTATGAACAAGTCTGTATGACAGCGAGTAAAGTGACAATGATTTCAATCTGTCGGCATAAGACAGATCTTGAAGAGCCTGACTTTTCTTTGTAAGGTACCTTTCTGGTCTCTCCATTTGCTGCAGGTGTTTGGAAAGGAACATACCAAAGGGAGCATTGTACTCTAATATTGGCCTGATGAGGGAAGAGTACAGGGAGGTTATGACCTTTTTTTTTTTTTTTCTTGAGGTAATTCCCATACACATATGAAATGCCCTTCTTACCACCGTGAAGACCTGGTGATCCAAGTTAAGGTTGCTGTCAACCTGTGTGCCTAGCTGTCTCACCACTGACTATGTGCTTAGGGTATTGCTGTTCATGTGGTAATTTGCAGGAACATCACCCTTACCAAAGGGGACTATAATGCATTTTTTTGCATTTAGTTTAAAACCACGACTTTGGTACTAGTCATTAGTTTGCATAAGACCTTCTTACAGGATATTGATATTGCTAGAGGTTTCAATGATTGCTCCCAGTTTGCAGTTATCATCAGACTTTGTCAGCTACAGTGATTTAGTTTTAGCCTGTACTTCAGAGAAGTAGATTCTGAACAGTAGTGGTCCTAGAACCAGTCCCCGTGGAACACCACTGGTTATGAGTCTGCTGAAGGAGGTGGAGTCCCCTATTTTGGCCATATGAGTTTTATCAGAGAGACAGTTTTCAACCCACCTGACAATATATGAGTTGATACCCAGCTGGGTGAGTTTATCAATGATGCCTGAGTGTGGGGGATTGTGTCAAAGGCCTTGGCTAAGTCTAGGTAGGCTGTATGCACAGATTTGCCCTCTTCTAGGGCTTTGGTGACTGTCTCAAAGAAGTCCACCAAGTTTAACAAGCATGGTCTCCCCTTGACAGAGATAAACTGCGTGGAGTCGAGCGTTTGGAGATTTCATTACATCTTTGTTAATAAGGTCCATGGTGATTCGTTCCATGGCCTTGCAGATAAGGCTGGTCGGGCTAATGGGTCTATAGTTCTTGGGGTCTGTGGATGCACCCCTTTTGTGCAAAGGGATGATGGTAGCTGTTTTCCATTCCACTGGGGCAAAACCAGTTATTAGGTTGTGATTGAAAAGCATGCCCAATGGTGATGCTAATTCCTGTTTTAGCCCATGTAGAAAACAGCCCGGGATGTTGTCTGGTCCCATAGTCCCACAGTGGCTGTGTTTTTGGCCTTGGGGAGGGCATTTAAGACCTGTTCCTCGGAGATACTAGGTGGAGACAGGTGTTAGGGATGCTTTGGGGTATATACGGCAGAGACAGGTGAGTGAAGTTTTCACTGAAACGGTCAGCCAGCAGGTTTGCTGTATCCACAGGGTTCTAGATATGTAGTGCCATTAACTACAAGTTCAGCACAAATCTGGGCCTTACCTTTGAGGTTACGGATGTAACTAAAGAACACCTTATAGTTATCCTTAGTTAGAGAAGCCAATTTGGATTTGTAGTTAGCTTTGGAGTCTTATTTGCTTGTTTAAGTTGAGGAGAGAATGTTTCCAGTTTTGAGACCATTCCTTCCTACTCTGACAGCAATTTCTTTCTCCTGTTGTATAACCTATTAATGGCAGTTGTCCACCAGGCAAGTTTGTTTTTCGTTGAAGATCTTGCTTTGTTTCTGTCAGGTACAGCAGAGTCAGGACAATTGTACAGGGGCTTGTATAAAGCATTGGTGTATAACTCACCATATGTGTCTGTTCTATTAGTGAGGAGAGGGGCTGTGAATCTGTATTTGCCAACACGTAAGAGCTTGTAATTGGCCTTGGAGAAGTTTTTTAGTCTACTTGTTGCTGGGGGACTTCTGTCAGTTACTCCTAGCGAGACTGATTTGTGGTCAGATCTCACCAGGGATGGTGCAGCAATCCCCCATGTTGTTGAGCACCAAGTCCAGGATGTTTGAGCCCCTTGTGGGTGTGTCAACCAGCTGGTCCAGGGCACTGAAGTTAATGAAGTGCAGGAACATTTGGGCAAGTGAGTTAGAACATGTATAATTTACCCAGTCTATGGACGGGTAATTAAAGTCACCCAAAACCAGAATGTTTGGTTGTGTCTTGATTGACTCAGGTAGATCCAAGTAGACTGAGTTGGATGTCCTGATTCGTGGAGGGGCTCCTATAGCTGACAGTGACCTGAAGAGGGGTCTTGCCTACAGTCACTTTCACCTGAAGTAATTTGAGCGAATCGTGCTGTTTAACCAATCTAAAAGTGTATTTATCTTTAATGAATATTGATACACCACCCCCTTTAGTTGTCACGCCTTTAGTTTGTGGTCTGAACATGTGGAAGGAAATGTAACCTGGTATAGCTGGGGTGCTCTCCACAGTCTTAAACCAGGTCTCAGTGGCTGCACAAATGTTCAGCATCTTCCAGAGTGAGGAGTGCTTCCAGTAAGTGCAGTTTCTGGTTTAGACTCCTAGTGTTTAGCAGCATAGCCTTGAGATTGTTTTTAGAGGGTATTTTTACATTGGAACTTTGTTCTTGTGACATGCCTAAAAAAGGCACTATAGGCTTGGCAAGAGCCTTAGCCAGTAACCAAAATCCCAGGGGTGACAGATGAATGCCATCTCTGGAAAAGCATCGAGTTCTGTCAACCATGTCATCCCAGGCTGACAGATACTGGATCCCCTTTGAATGACACCAGAAACTAAGCCAATTTCTGAAGTCAATCAGTTTTTGTTTGCATTGCCTAGACGAAGGTAAAATGCTGCTTAAGGCTAGGGACATACCTGCCTGAGACGCACAGAGAGCTTAGTCATATAGTCCAACGAGGTACGTCTCAAGTTGTTCACACCGACATATGCACTATGAAGAAGTCATAACAATGCCTGTTGAGAGACTTGAGTGCATGTGTGATGTGGCAGATCCTGCACTTGAGAGACAGCTGACCTTTTCCATATCCAACTTGATGAGAAGGATGTCTGTGGGCCTCACAATTGAGTCAGCTATGACTAAGATGTTTGTTTTTCTGTTATGCTTTAGGGGCTTGACTGGGAGACACCGGTGTGTTATATATTATGTGTACTATGTTCTGCAGAGGATGCATCATGTCAAGCTGCTTGTGTTTGTGTTTGGGAGGTCTCTGATCTTTAGGTAAGCTTCTTGTAAGGACCTCCGCATATGCAGGTTTATGTGTTGGTGGTTTGGTAAGTGCAGGAGGTGCGGTGCACAAGCAGACAACCACTTAGTATCAGATGAACTGACTGGTGAGCAAGAGAGTCTGGATTCTAGGATCTTGATATAGATGCATCTCTCACATAATGAATTTGTGTGGACTAGAAGAAGTGAGTTGTCAGTGTACATGAGGCAATTACTACATTGACCAGGCTTGCTGGAGAGACTGTGGGAAATTACTCATCCATAATGCTAGGTAAGTTGATGTGGTCAGAAAACAGGGAGAGGACAGGAAGGACCATGTAAAGTAGAGGACAGGAGAAGTGGACAAAAAATACGAAAGGCTAGTGGGTAGAATCTGTGTTGGTACCTCAGGAGCTTTGCCGAATGCATCACCTGTCAGTGTGGGACAATCACAAGAACTCACCGATGGTGCACCAGCAGAATACTAAAGGAAATTTTGCAGGCAAAAGTGTTTGTGTCTATAACCACCAATGGTGCCCACCCCTGTGTGGCAGCACAAGATGAGCAAATGCAGCGCTTATGTAGCAAATGAGTGCAAACTGATCTAACAAAGTAACCAATAAAAAAGCTCAAAAGTGAGCCCTGTTCCAGTAACCTTTAATCAGAGGAGTTCTAACTGCACACTCCTGCCACTAGGGTACCAGGGGAACCATCTTCCACAAATGTTGGCCTAGTTTAATGCTCAAGTTATACAAACAGAACTAGATTCAGCAGGTCTGAATCTAGTCAACGCTACAGCAAATAAAGTACAAAACTTTCAGAAAAAAAAACAATTCAAATAAGTAGTGATATGGTAAAAAATGCAGTTCAGAAGTGCAATATACAGTGAAATATTATTCTTAACTTTTGCAGAGATCAAGCTGATAGCTTGGGTTTGCTTATGCAGCAAAAGAGAACAAACTGATTTAATCAAATTAACCAATAAAAAGCTCAACACTGAACCCTGTTATAGCAACCTTCAATCAGATGAGTTTTAACTGCATACTCCTGCCACTAGGGTGCATAGGAACCATCTCCAGAATAAGATGGCCTGGTTTAGTGCTCAAGTTATACAAGCAGAGCTAGATTCAGCAGGTCTGAATCTAGTCTATGCTACAGAAAAAAAAAGTTCAAATAAGCAGGCACAATAAGCCTTCAACCAGCAATTCCAGGCACAGAAGGACAGAAGCTACCCTCTCCTGACAAAAGAGTGTAGACTACAAACCTTCTTAATGTAAAACAACTGGCCTGATGCGCAAGTGCTTAAACCAAAACCAGGATGTTTACAATAACAGTTACAATTTAATCAAGCTGCTAATGAGCAGTAATAAATGCAACAGAATACTTGTATGAACATGCAGCAAAATAAAGTAATAAAATAGGAAGAAACACAAATACAGTAAAAGCAGCTGAGTGAAGTGCAATTTTTTTAAGTTAAGTGTGAAGAGAGGAAACAGAAGATAATTCAAAGTTAAGAAACTAAGGGGTGGGCCTTCTCAAATGATCTCTCTGTACTCAGTAGAATGAGTTGATGAGATGGGACTGGGAGGTCTGTCCAGAATCAGATTTGTACTAGGGGAAGGCAACTCAAAAGCCACCAGGTTTAATAACACAACAGCAACTGGGTGGGTGGGAAGAATAAAATGCAGCCAGAGATCAGCAGTATTCAGGCAGAGTACAAGCAAGCAAGCCAAACAAACACTTCAGCTAAATAGAGTTATTTCTAACTAAAAGAGGAATGCAGCTTTTCAGCTCCTCCCACTAATTATCTGATGCTGTTCACGGTTTGCAAAGGAATTCTTTGCTAAGAACTGACCCTTGCAAAGACCTCTTAAAACTCCAACAGAACAGAAAACTTAAAACCAAACAAATGTAATACAAGAGTGAAATACAAAATAGAAGTGCTCAAACCTTAAATGAAAAACTTCAGTTCAAAATAAAATGCAGCCAGAGATCAGTAGTATTCAGGCAGAGTGCACAGTTTTGTAGCATTTTAACCTGAAATGTACTTCAAATATGTAAATATATTTGAAATTCAAGAAGGGAGTGAAGGAATTTTTCCAATACATTTCAGATTTGAAGAAGGAACACCAACCTAAATAGAGTGACAAAGGATAAAAGGGAGGTTAGGGTTTTGCCAAGGACAATGATGAGGTACTCCTCAAGATCTTTGCTTCAGTATTTTTTAAACACCTTTATTGAATCATCACTTGTGACATAGGCAAACTTACATTCATATAAAAGTAATCAAACCATGTTAACAAGTTCATATTTGCAAACATGATGCATCACAAATATTGTTACATATCCTATAATCTAGGCAACATTTCATAAATTGTTCAGTTCCTGCCTTCTCTTAAATTGCATTCCTCTTCCAGAACATTTTTCTGCATGTATTGTTCCCACATTTTCCATTTTTTCTATGTAATTTACTCCTCCTCATTTCTAAAGATCTCACCCTCCTGTTCATCTGTCTCTGTTACAATATTCACTACTTCAAGTGTAGTTGGTTTAGATTTTGATTTCTTATTTTCTAGTAATTGCATTTTTGGCAGCCACTAGAATTAAACTTAACAAGGCCTTACTATGCCTAGGCAATTCAGATCCTGTATTCCTGCTCGAAAAAATAATTTCCTTAGTTACACTCATTTGCTTGCTCAGTATTCCTGACAGAGTATTCTCTGGGGAATTTTAAAAGTCTGCCGATTCATTCCACTTGCAAAATATATTCCCAGTTATAACTCTTTCTTTTCCCATCACGCCTCCAACATTTTCCCTCTTCCTGAGGAAAAATTCTTTGGAGTCAGCTTGGGATACAAAAGTATCTAGGCAAACACTTCCAGGCAAAAATCCGAAATCTTCTAAACGTTGTAGCATATTTGGGAGCCATATATATCTCCTCCCATTGTTTCTTTGTGAATTGCACATATCTCTTCCCAATCTTTTCTGACCTTGTCTGACTTTCCTGCTAAGATGTGCTGCCAGTCAAACCTGCTGAAGTTCTGGGATTGGTTAACAGAGCAGGATGAGGGAGTGCCAGTTGATGTGGTCTGTTTGGACTTCAGTAAGTCCTTGAATGAGTACCATACAAAACACTGCTTAGGAAGCTGAAAGGGGTAAGAGTAGAACAAAAGCTTCAAGAACCGTAGGATTGATTCTGAAGAAAAACTCAGTGTGATGGTCAAGGGAGGGTCTCGGGTGTAAGGGAAGTGCCTCACTATTCACCATACTTGTCTCTGATATGTCAAACTGTATGATTAACAGACTGAGTCTCTTTGTAGGTAACATAAAAACCAAGGCCATGGTCCTAGATGTTGGAATTTGATAAAGTCTTTGAAGTCCTGTAATGACAGGAAGAGAGGTGGCAGCTGAGGTTCATTGCAGATAAATACAAGATCCTGCATTTTGGGTACAGAAATTTGAAGGTCATGTTAAGGGATCCTAAACTGGAAGAGGCAGCTGAAAAAGAGCTAAGTGTGATTATCACACCAGCCACATTTCATCAGGCAGAAGCAGACAAGGCAGCAGGTACAGCCACCAAAGATTTGGACTATATTCTGCAGGTCACACACTCCAAATGTAAGGGGGCTATACTTTTCACCCTTTTGCATGCTTAGCAGTACAACTTTTTGAATACTTTTGGAGCCCCTATTAATTTACTTTTTGTTTATTTTAATTTTATTTTACTTTTATTATGTGTTGTGTTTAACCATGTTTTGGAGTAGGTCCAAAGACTATTTTCAGATTCAACACAGCAGACCTTGGCAGTCGAATACATCAAGTAAGATCTAAACTGTATACATGTTAGACAAAACTGTACTGAGAAAAAATAATACAGTATGATAAATCAAACTACATGACATACAGAAATAAGGAGGCTCAGACCTTATAATAAACTGTGCAGAAATTATCAGAAACATTAAGCAGCTGAAACTGACAGCCAATCCAATACCCTGACCCCATGTAAAATGGAGAAAAGAAGGATTGATGATTATTAATAGGTTGATATTACAGTATGAAGTGTGCATAATTTACATCAGTGCTATCAGTGCTGTTAAGAAAGTGTAGGTAAACCCACCCACAGAAAGGAGAAAAGCATTCAAATGTAAGCCAGGTGGTTCTTCTGTTGGATGGGGGGAGAAACATGATCACTGGATCTGTAGAACTTGTATTCTTCAAGTAGTAGGAGATATGGGTGCATGAAATGTTGCATTGAAAAGATGAAGGAGTGGAACTTTGGCACACAGAGGATGGAGCGCCATTAAACACATGGGGGGGGGGGGGGGCTTGATTTAATGTAGACCAGTAAAAGTATTTTTCTCTGTGAGAGTTGTGGATACGTATATTGTGTGTGTAATAGTTTGCAATTTAAGAGGGTTTGTGACAGCCAGAAGACAGTGAACAACCTTTGATAGGAGGATGCAGCATTTGCATATTAGATGCACCCAGTCAGGAAGACTAAACAACTTGCTGCCTTCTTTCATGTAATATGAAATAGTAACAGGTATTCACGTTAGTGAATCTTTGAGGAGGCATTTCCAGGGACTTTGACTTCCCCTGTATTTAGTTAGCAACTCCATTCTTTGATTCTGGATGGTTTTCCTCTAAGTCAGACAATTACGTAATTTAACTATACTTTTGTATGTTTTTGGCTTGTTCATTGTCTTGCTCACTGGATAGGGAAAGAAATGAATGGTGCAGGGAGTGAATATATTCTGAGTGCTTAATGCATGACAGGATGATGCAGACCAAAAGAAAGCATGTATTTAGGAATGAAAATTTGAGATGTGCCATTTTAGGGATATCAGACTAGGAAATCCTAACCATTACCCAATACCCAGAAGGTTTCTCCACAGATCTACTTATGGTGGTTATACATTTTATCTTCTAACAAGTGTTTTTCCTCTAGACAAAGATGCTAAAGTGTTTAACTTTCTTAGTAAGGTAATTCACTGTAGTATTTTCCTTGTCAGACAAATTGCTGAATATTTTTTATGATGAAATATCAGGCTGGTATTGCTGTGTAGTCTTTCGCTATGCTTTGAACATTTTGGCTAAGTATCACCAAAGGATGAGTCTCTGGTAACAAGGGTTCAGCCTTGAAAACTAGTTGTCAGAAGGTACAGCAGGAGGTACCAAGAAATGGAGTAGCTGATGCAAATTGTCCATTCCCAGGGGGAGGGAGGCATATAGGATCACTGTACAGGCACTTTCTAGCAGAGGCTGAGGAGACTTACTGGAGAAATACCTGACTAGTGAGCCCTACAGGCTTGCCAGGTGGTGTGTAGTCAGGTAAAGTTAGAATTACCTTTTGCAGAGAGTTGACTGACCACTATGGTGAGACCTTAGGGCAAAAAAAAAAAAAAAAACTTCAGTCAGGGACAGATGATGTCCATGCACTCTTCCTTTATCACATCCAGTGCCTATAAATGTAGGCAGGACAGAGAGATGAAAGACTCTGAAGTGTGTACAGGACTAGATGGGTCAGGTTCAGTGACACTGGACAAACACAGTCATAGGTTTTGAAAAGTGACTGCCTGACTTCATTTGCCTGTGGTTTTAATGCAAATGGCAGGCAGTTGGAATATTTGCAGGGGGAGGGAGGTAAGCACACTGAACCCCCCCACATCCTTTGCAACTTATACCAGTTCTGAGATTTCATACAGTAGGAAAGAGGCAAAGGGACAAATTCCCAGTCCCAGCTGTACCTCAGTTTTTCACGTCCCAGAAATGGCATAATACACTAATTGAATTTTCAAACCATTTTGCTGGTATTTCCATTGTTTGAATAAGTAACAGTTTGAGTGCTTTCTAGGAACCTATGTATACATGTGCGCGTGTGTGTGTGTGTGTATGTGTGTGTGTATATATATATATATATATATATATATATATATATGTGTGTGTGTGTATATATAATATATATATATATATATATATATATATATATATATATATATATATAGATGTATATATATAGACAAAAATATGCACATACACAGATAGTGTGTGCATGTAAATATGTGCATGCACACTCAACGTGTATTTACTTACCTTTTTTTTCAAACGGCACAAATATCGATGTGCATAATTTTGACACCAAATGATTGACATTGTGCATGGTGTGCATACAAAAACTTTACAACAAAATGCAAACAGGTTGAATACAAGGTAAAATCACAGCATCTATGCCCCAACACATACAAACATATATTACGCACACACACAGGCACAGGGGTGTAGCCAGCTTTTTCAGTTTGTACTGTGTCTATCACTGCTACCCCCCCGCAATCATTCATGTCGATTCCCCCACTGCAGTTATCTATGCTATCCCAACCACCACAGTTTAAATTCCCTACTTCAACATAGTGTACCAGATGTCTATTTTCAAAAGCTTTATCTTGGGTTTACTATTATGCACAAGCCCAGCGATTCCTACATTGTAATACCAACATCCTCGAACAGTTGGTCCATTTTCCTTCCAGGGTACAAACATCCTTGACCTTGTACTCACAAACATGGAGGGCCAGTGTTCCTCACCAAGTGTAATGTCTTCGCTTGTCATATCTGACCATAAGGGAGTGTTATTTGAAATAAAAGTTAAATCGAGGATCCAGCAAAACTAAAAAACCTTTAAGAACTATTCCAAAGCTAACTTCTCTCTGCTAAGCAACACCTTATCTAAATTCCAAACACCCCCAAACCCAGTAAACACCATAGAGTACACTGAGCTAGTTACAAAATCTCTGTACAGCCGTATTGATAGCTGTATAGGCCGCGCTGTGCCAACTCATATTAAGCATAAGACAAACTCAAAGGCAAGCCACCATGGTGGAATCATACTATCAATCGGTTATACAGTAAAGGAAAAAAAATCTTTGCCATGCCATAGGAGGAACAAAGCCATACATACTAAAAGCCCTATGACCAATCTAAAGAAGCAGCTAAGAGGGTTGATTAGCACTTCAAAGACTAAATTTGAAGAAAAAGTAGCTTCTTGGGCAAAGGACAACCTCAAAGCTTTCTACAGCTATGTCTGTAACCTCAGAGGAAATGCACAACAATGCTCAGACGTTATTGCAAATAGTATCACCCACACTGAATCAGAGGCCATTGCCAACCTTTTGGCTGACCGGTTCAGCTCAAAATTCTCCCTCCACTCCTCCCCCCAAAGGAAATACCACATAACACAACCCCCCCCCCCAACCATTACTAGATAACAGGTCATTAATGCACTTTCTAAAGCCAAGAACACTGCATCGATCGGCCCAGTTAACATCTCTGGATGTTTAATACACAGCATGAAACATGACGTCTCTGGTCCACTTGAATTACTTTTCAGCTGCAGTCATCAGTCACGTTTTGTGCCTAAGGAATGGAAGATGGCTACAGTCATTCCCCTGCACAAAGAAGGTCAATCACTGATCTGGGTAACTACAGGCCCATAAGTCTTACCAGAAGCATATGTAAGGCCATGGAAAGAATCGTCATGGTCATGATAAATGAGGATATAGGTAACCTGTAAACACTGGACCCGTCATAGTTCGGCTTTGTTAAAGGAAGTTCATGCCTATTAAATTTAGTGGATACTTTTGAGAGGGTCACCAAAGCACTGGATGAAGATAAGACTTTGCACGTAGCTTACCTCGTCCTGGTGAAGGCTTTTGATACAGTACCCCACTCAAGCGTTCTAGACAAACTCACTTATTTAGGTATAAACCCTTTTATCACCTGCTGGATATCCTGTTGGCTCACTGATAAGACCCAGAAGGTCAAAGTAGGTGAGGCCACTCCCACCAAGAGGCCAGTCACTAGCGGAGTCCCTCAGGGCTTGGTATTGGGCCCACTCCTTTTTGGCATCTTTTTCTTCTGAAATGGAAGCAATTGCTGAAGATTTGTGGCCGACTGAGTTTGCACATGATTGCACACTGGGGGTTATTATCAACTCCCCTGCAGATACTAGCCTTCTTCAAGAAGGCCTGTCTCTGACTAATAAATGGTGCCCAAAGCCATGGTCTTAAACTCAGTGCTAAGAAATGCATAATTATACCCTTTGGGAAATCAACCATCCCGGCTAATTATCATGCTGATATAACTGAATCCTTGTCCACTGCTGTGGTGATGCCCTTCCACCCTAGTATTATGGACTATTCAGCCTTATGAGTCTGATCTGTAATGCAGTGGAGCATATCTTTATCAGTTTCATTAATTATGATATTAAAATTCTTATTGATCTTGACCCCCAACAATTTGGCTTCATCAAAGGAAGGTTGTGATAGTTAAACCATATTAATTTCTTTGAGAGGGTTATACAAGCTGTCAACAGTGTCTGTGTTGCATATACGGCTTATTCTGATCTGGACAAATCATTCAGTACCATCACTCCTGCCAGAAGTAATAAAGAAACTGTTATACTACAGCATAAATCCTTTTGTTGTTGTTGTGTCTTTCGGCTTTTCCCGGTTAGGGGTCGCCACAGCGGAACTCCGGTCCGCTAATGATTGGCAGTAGATTTTTATGTGCCGAGTTGCCAGCTCTGACGCACAACCTTCAACGAAGGTACGTCCATTTACGCATGTCTCCACACAGAAGATGTTCTAGCTGAGAATCGAACAGGACAACGTCTTACTGTGAAGCGACAACGCTACCGCAGCACCACCACCGCAGTAAGCATAAATCCTTATGTGTTAAGATGAATTGCCAGCCGGGTGAAAGAACCCACATAGTTCATGTGTCAGGTTTTTTTTCAAATAATACTAAGGTAAAAAGTGGAGTCCCCAGTGGGTCTTTGCTGGGTCCTCTCCTGTTTGGGATTTACTTTATATCAGACTTGAAAAACAGAACCTCTGATTAACCAAATTTGCAGATAACTGCAGACTGGGTTTAACTGTTAAAACCCTTTCAGATATCTGCACCCATCATAAAGAGCCTTAGCTTAGTTAATTCCTGTTGTTAGAAAAGTGTGCTTAAATTGAATCCTAAAAAGTGCAGTATTGTTTCTGTCAGAAGACATAAATTACCCACAATATATAGTATAGATAACACACCCTTAGAAAATTAACAAGTCAGGGACCAAGGCACTTAGGTTGAGAGTTCCATGTCTTTTGGCAGCTGTGCTTAGCACAACTGGTAGCCAAATGTATTTCATCTAGATTCAGAGTTTACTATCCCCCGTTTTCAGCAGTGATCAAACCCATTTTAACTTCTCAACAAACTCAAAGCCCTAGATATTCCTAACAAAAAAATATCTCTGGTCTTAAGAACTGTAGTTGACAGCAGAGACTGTCAACCCTTTTCCTGTACTCTGTGTCCTATAGACTCCTGAGGGATGATTAGTGCCTCACCTACCATACCATTGGACCAGTACTTCTTTTCAGGTAATACTAGTACCAGAGACCCGGTCTTTTATCAGGAGATAAAGTAGAACATGATTGAGAGAGAGAGAGAGAGATTCTTTACAAAGTGCATCTCCTTCCCTGGAATAAACTTCCTGTATAGGATAAACAGTGCAATTCAATAGCTTCCTCCCAATTAAACATAGACAATCCAGATGGGTGCTTTCAAATTTATCATGGGACAAACCGGTGTCTCTCTCCTTGAGAATGGAGTAAAAAGCTTGAGGGGGTGGGTATTAGCAAGGCATACATGGTCATTAAACTAAAATGAAACTCCTGTGAGTCCTACTGTCTTTTTGGGGTTGAACCTGAAAGTGGACCATTTTGATCAGTGTTTTACCCCAGTTAACAAAGGAAAATGCAGTAAAATTATACAGGGCAATTTGCTTCTGAAAGAGTGGAAGTTAAAGAAAAGGATATCATTTACATATATATCTCTTTTAGGACCTGGCACCTTTATCCTGTTTTAGAGCTCCTACATGTATATTTTCTTGTCTTAAATCCTGTATACGTTGACCAGTCCGAAAGCAAAAGCTGATGAAGTTAGCCATTTGCAATCTGCATCTGTAATCTTATACATTTTAGTATAGACTGGCAATTTCTGTAGCACGTTTGAGATCATAGCACCCAATACCACTTCTGACATCATTATCATTGCAGAGGGGAACTCCAGTGGACTTCCTAGTGCCGCTCAAAGAAAGTATGGGAAAAAGTTGAAAGTAGAAAAGTGGTCCAGAGCGCAGTGCTTGAGAGGTCACTTATGTTGCATAGCTACAGCAAAACTTTTTAATGTTGCTAACAACTGACAGATTTTTTTCTGTAATGGGCAGCATACCACATACTGTTTAAAAAAATAGTAGGCTAGAAAAAAAAAATGACTACTTTTTAAAATGGAAGTTGCTTATTTTTTATATCATCTGCTTTTTAAGGCCTACACAAGGCATGCTAGTGAGTGAACACATTGTTCTCCTTTGCTGTAGTACCCTGAATGAAATCTAAGGTGAAATGTGGATAGCTGTTTGAATGTCATTCTCCACAAAACTATTCAAATGTTTGCCAGGGCAAACTCCTCTTCACTCCCCCTTGCTTAATATTTCATAGTCAATGTACTTGGGGAAAATGGGAGTATGGATAATTTGCATGTGCAAGGGATATGTAGTTTTGTATGCACTGTTTTTTTTTTTTTTTTTTTTCACAAATGAATGTTTCCTGTCTCAATATCCATTTTGGTAGGACCCATGACTTGAGGTTTCTTATTTTCTTTGCTGTACTGAGCAATTATGAGTTACTGACTTAGTAGAATGCTTAAAATGTGCAAGTTTTGCTCGTCTATAAACTTAAGCAGAACCCTTCCACTCAGATGAACAAAAAATGCATTCTTAAAATAATGTATGCCAACCCTAGAGGCTCAAAAAGATTGACCTGCCTATTCTGTGAAAATGCTACTTAGACTTTCAGTGCAAAGGTATATTTAAGTTTATCTGTTTGTTGATTTTAAGTTAAGCTCCTTCTGTTGTGGCTCCAGAGCTGAATGCAGATTTACTTAATGTGTTTACTTGCCCTAGTGCTGCTTAATACTTTGACTTTAATGTAATCTCTGTTAATGTACAATATTAGCTTTGTTTTGTGTACTTTAGAAGACAACTTGTTCAGCAGGAATGGATTTCTACCTCGTTTCTCTGTTACACAAGCACATATGAGCTTCATAAGCAGATTTCCTTTTAGAACTGGGAGCAAATAAAGATGTTAACTTTAGGCAATGGGATTTGGGTGATTAGAGCTGTGTGCATCACTTCCTGAAGTATTTTCACAAATGTTTTGAAGGTTATATACCATTATAGTAAGAAACATTGATTGTAGAAAACAAAGCACTGTGTGCCAAGAGGATTTGCATTGAAAGACGCATGTGGCATCTGCACTGTGTGCCAACTTAATGCAGCATGCATGTTCTCTTTGTTGGTTTCTCTGGATATTTAGGTTACCAGATGCTCTCTAATTAGATAATGCCTTATCTGGGCTTCATTATTTATGTAAAGCCTGCATTGTATTTTGTTATGATTAGCTGAGCCAGCAGTCTTCTTCCTTATCTTGCAGTAACATGCCATCATTGGAACTAACATCAGATAAGATTGTCACTTATACTGGATTTTCTAGTAAAATGTAAAGGGTTTGCTGTTGTGTCTGCAGAGGGAAAATATTTAATGTTATGAGTGTATTAAGACGTTTGTTAAAAAAAGAACAGATATTCTGAAGTAATGTTGTCCACTGTGTACTTTCTTATATTTATTACTGCTTTCCCTTTTAATTAATGAAGACATTATTATGTTTTATTTACATTTGTGTATGTCTTCAGTCTGTCTGAGTTTGTCTGCTTCTTTATTGTAGGTGTTGTGGTTTCACTTGGCATAATGGGTGTTACAGGGAAATAACATCTCATACTGGATTCCCCAGTACACAATTCTGATTGGCTGTGGGGATTGGTGTTCATTGTGTGGATCACTGCTGCAGTAGCCTTAGCTTTATTTTAATAATTAAAAGTCTCATTGCAGTCATTAAAAACGCTTTTTTTTTAAACTTTAAAATTATTCTTTCACAGAAAAAGTACAATTTCTGTAGTAAAATGTAGTGTGGAGGGTTTTTTTTTCCCCAAAGGGAACTTGTCTGCCCAGCAGCGAGACAGTGTTAGCTGACCATCAATCATTGAAAGTCTGCAAGAGACGTGCTGTTCAGCAACAGGAAAGCTCTGAAGGGGTTTGTCATCCAAACCTGACTTTTTATTCAGTTCATTTCAAGCTGACTAATGGTTTGGGCACGTAGAAGGTCCCCTGAAAGCTTTGGAAGCTAGAAAGTTGTTGTATCCTTAGCTATATGGGTTATATTTTTCTACGGTTACTGCACCAGTCATCATAGAAACATATATTGCTATGGTAAGTTTACTTACATAACTGTACTTTCTACAACCTTGCATTATATAATTCAACACAATCATTGTCTGTCTAGCAGTGCAACACAATCAGCCTAACTTTGATGCAGGGCAAGGAGTTCAGATGTGTTGGCAATGATTTGGATTACACTAGCAACCCTAGGAGTGAAGGATCAGTGGGGATGAAGTGAGTGGCAGAAGGCCAGTCCATCTTCCAGGTGGGAGGGGTAGATGGTGTTAAGGATTATTGCTACAGAGCTATCTTTTGCCAGACAGCACATTTTGGGTATGCTACAGTGTTGGCAGTCACCATACCCTGTTCAGAAGGCAAAATAAAGTGCAAAAATTGCCAGTAGAGATAACATTTTTTAATAAAAGCCAATTTTTTATTTCCTTTGTAGGAAACACGGGAAATTTACCAGTTTCATTATGTAAACTGGCCTGATCATGATGTTCCTTCATCGTTTGATTCTATTTTGGATATGATCAGCCTGATGCGAGAATACCAAGAACATGAAGATGTGCCCTTGTGTATACACTGCAGGTACCGCAGAGAAGCAATGATAGTTATAATTTTATTTTGAAGGTTTTATGCAAAATTTGTTTTTATTTCTTTACATTGAAGTTGTTTCTTGCATCTAGTTTCTAGAAAAGCTAGACAGTACTTCAGCACTTGTTAGTATTTCTAAGCAAACAAAACATACTTGCAGCATTACTGTATTTTTTAACAAACTCTGTTGTGTGTTCTTTAAACATTTCTAGCAAGGTACACCATTTTCTAGATACAAAAAATGTGTGAAAGGATTTGGCTCTGACATACCATTTTTAACCAGCAATGTAGGGGCAAATATTTGTTGTAACAGCTGTTTAATTTTATTCTCAGTAAAGTTAAACACAGGACTATACATTGCATCCTACTGGTTCAGATAAAATGTGTTCTATAAACATAGCATTTGTAGTTTTTAGGAAAATTCTATCATAGAGCTGTACTACCTTTTTTCATAAGCTTGTGTAGATTAAAATTTCTTGATTAGCTGCTCAAGGAGCAAGTTTGTGGTTCTGCACAAACAGCCAGAATTGGAGGTCCTAGAGTTTGTCACCAAAATTATGGAGGTAAAAAAAGCAATTGTAAGCATTGTTTATGGATTTGCTTTTTTCCCTTCAGCCCATTAATGTTTCTGAACTAGTTACCTTTGCTCTTTGGCACCTTTGCTATAGCTTAACAGGGCCGTGTACTCTATGAAACTGGAGGCAGGCCATTTAATTTAATGCAGGTTTGTACAAGTAACGGCACTTGGCAGAATCTTCCAGAAATAATATGACGCAGCTGGGTCTTTTGCTAGGAAGTATGAAAAAGGAAGTTTTCCACTATAACCTGCAGTTCGTGTTTCATGTTGAATTGCATAAATTCTCTGTCAGATGCAACTTCCATAAACTCAGCACAATAGAATTATACCCCGAGAGAAATATTCATTAAAGGATTATTTTGTGCTGTTTAGGTATTCTGATTTAGTTAGTTGTTTTAACAATGAAAATCAGGTAAAGTTTTGTGAAATAAGAGTGCATTTTTTGCTAAAAGTTTAGTTTGTTGAACACGGCTGACATAACTAGTGCGTACGTGTATGCATGGATGTGTATGTTAAAGTGCCCCTTAACTGTATAAGAAAAAGATTTGGAATACATTGTTTTTACAAGAGTTTGCATCATTCAGAATAAAGTAGTTATCTCAACAAAATCAGCAAATATGATGTAAAATAATGTTTTAAAATATTTTCCTCTGGGTGTACAGGAAACATTCTCATGAGGTATACTAATAGTAAAGATCCGAGCAATGAACCTGTGGTGCTAGTGGGCCACCTGGATGGAAAATGCAGAACGCTTGTTGGTGTTTCTCATTCTCCTTCCCTGTCTGACAAAACCTCTGTACGTATTTTCATCACCCTTAAGTTTCTTGGGTTGTGGCTTAATTTACTTTCTCTCGCCACCTTGCCACACCTCACTTTCCAACTTTACAATGTCTGTTGTTCATTTACATTTTAATTTTCCTGTTACACAAGATACTTTGGGAAATGGATCTCTGTTCTCTGGCAAAGAATATTATTGTTAAGGAGCACTGTTTTAATTCCAACATTCAGAGATTTCAGATACTTCTCCACAATGTTGTATATTTATTCATCTCTCACTTCCTTTCTGGAAACCACTGCATCTGTAACTAAATAGAAATGGAAATCCACTTCTTCAAGCTCCCATCAGAGCACCTACTCCTTCAACATCACCATCCTAAGTGTTCCACATACTTATGCCTTTGCAACAATCAAGAAACATTTCTACTTCTTAAGTCTCTGTGAAATATCCACCTGCAAGCAGGTATTGGTCTCTGGTCCTCAGCCATTCAATGACCATACCTTCTTTTAAAATTATCTACCTACAAGCAGACCTTTAGTATTTCTCACCACAACTGTGTCAATTAAACTTTCGTCTGTCTAGGCCTTCAGTCTTGATCCTACCCTCAGTCCCTCCACTTTTGCAGTCAACCTCCTCTGTGGGACTGAGTCAAAGGCCTTGCTCTGAGGTACAGTGCATGTGTTAGGACTCTTGTCACATTCACCTAAGGCCAGTTATAAAAGTAGATTACACTTGACTGACTGCTCCTTCTCAACCCATGTTGGTTATTTTCCTGTATAAATGCTACTAATCCTGCATTTAGGATTCTCTACGTGGCATTCCGTGCCATTACTGTTAAGCTAACAGGTCTGGCAGTCTTGCGTTGACATTGATCTGCTGAAGACCCCCATCAGTGGGGTTTACCATCACACTGGACAGATTTCTGAGGACTGTGTACATAAACTGATCTGGTTCTCGTGTTTATCCTCCTTAAGAGCAGACAGTTCCCTCTGTACTATCTCCATTTCTTTCCTAGTATCTATCCACTGTTCTCCCCATTCAGTACTTCTGCTTTTTCACACTGTTCTGTGATCTCCCTCCCGTCTTTGCTCAGCCTGACTAGTTCCTGCCCTGCCTTTCTTTCTTTCTGTTGTGTTGTCTGGCAGCTGGCAGAGAGGATAATGGAGCTGTTAACTAGTTGTTTCCTATAGTTCGGCAGTCCAGGGTTTGATTCTGTCACCCTCCATTGCCTAACTGTGTGACTGTGAACAAAGTTACTTAACCAGACAATGTCTGAGTTTGAAAAAGGTCCATGGAGATCAGTAAACAAATACAAATAAAATGCCATAAAAAATGTTAACTTTTCTTTCCTGATCCCTTCTTCTAACTGACTTTCTGCCTGGTAGCTATCTTGTTCTTTGCCTCTTCAACATTTTGTAGAACCTATCTGTTGCCTTACTTCTATTCTGAAATTAGTTGCCATTTCCTTTTGTCTCTTGTTTGCTTTTGTTCATGACCCTGACTGCTCTGTCCTTGAACCATTCCTGGCTTGGTATTCTTCCTCCTCTCTACCACATCCAATGCCTTCCTTTATGTTAATTTCTACTCCTCCAACCCTACCTTCTGTGTCATTTCTGAGCATTCTGTGCCCAAGCATCTTTGTCCCACCATTTCTTGTCACTGGCCAATGATTCTTTCATACCAGCGATGTCCATCCTCCCTTCCTGCTTCACTGCTTGGAGCTCCTCCATCTTCCTACACAGAGATGTTCATCACTCACACTGCTGCAGTAGCCTTTGGTTGTTCGAGTTGTTTCCTGCCTAGGAAGCAGCAACCAGAATGTTTCAAAAGCTCTGGCTGTTTCCCACACCTTCCATCTGGTTCCTGATTGGTCAGCACCAGTAAGATAAATATCATCCAGAAGGAAGTAACTTTGGTATCACATCACAGGAAGCAACTAAGGAGCTTCTCAGGAGCAACAGTCAGCCTACAGCTTCATTTCTGGCAGACAGGACTCATTATGGGAACCCTTTTACACAGAATTCATTGTCCTTTTGAAGATTAGAGCATAGTGTTCTAATTTTAGGCTAATTGTGGCATTTTTATGTAAGAAACCTGGTATTTGTTTACTAGCTTTAGAGACTTATTTATTTTCTTGGGGTATTGTTTGTGTTAAAAGTGGGGCTTTTGCAGCTTTTTGAGTTTAGGTGTTCATGTTTTACTTACAAAGTATGTTAAAACTACAGACATTATTTGTAGTGCTTGTGTAACCTGGGACAACTTACCTGTGCATTTGTTTTCAGTTGCCACAGAAGAAGGAAAGAGACCACTGTTCAGTCAGGGATTTTATAGTACTACTTATCCCACAAGGCTCAGTCCTGGGACCTCTCTTGTTCTGTATATATTTCTCGGAGGTACAGGCCAACACGGAAGGACTGTGGCTGACCAAGTTCGCAGATGACTGCAAACTGGGTGCCATAATCGACTCTCCAGCCGACACAAGCATCCTCCAAAAGGGCCTCATAGAAACAGACAACTGGTGCCAGAGCCATGGCCTCAAGCTAAACGCCAAAAAGTGTATAGTCATCCCTTTGGCAAAAACAAAGTGCCCACCAATTACCACATAGGTGGTAATCCATTAAGTACAGAAGAAGTAATTAGGGACCTGGGGACCCAAGTTGATAGCAGTCTCTCATTTGACAACCACGTGGCCGAAGTGGTTAGAAAAACATTTTATATAGCCCACCTAATCATGAAGGGATTCACATCTAGATCAGGGGAGGTCATTGTGCCTCTTTACTCATCCCTCATCAGGCCCATAATTGAGTACAATGCCCCTTTTGGGATGTACCTTACCAGATACCTGCAGCAACTGGAAAGACCCCAAAAGTACCTCACCAAGAGGATCAAAGGGCTCAAACAGATGCCATATGCTGCCTGGTTAAAGAAACTCCAGCTCTACTCAGTGGCATACCGCCTGCTCAGAGGCGATCTGTGCCTGACGTATAAAGCCATGTCCAACCCGGAATTAATGGACATGCTGCACGTCAGAAAATCCAAATCCCATTGAGCTACGCGCTCGAGAGACTTGAACCTCAGCACTGAAATAAATAGGACATGCTGGAGGGACAGATTCATAACCCAGAGGCTCCCTTCACTCTGGAATAAAATCCCAGTCCAGGTTAGGCAGAGTCCCTCATTGCCTCTCTTCAAGAGGACTCTTGATGAGTGGATGGGAGATCGTAGGTTTACCCCGGGTATCACTTCTGTGTCACTGTTAGACAGAGGCACAGTATACTAACCTTGAAAAAGGGCATAGCAAAATTAATTTAAAATGGGTGGCGAAAGCCAAACACACTCTGGCTAGGCTTATAAATGCCCTAGGGCAGGTAGCCTAGTATGAACCTATGAACCTTTGTTTTGGGACTGTCTGGGGAATTGTAAGTGTGTATATGTTGCTTGTGAACACGCTGAGACAACTTAGCTTCAAACCGAATCTTTCCAGAGCTGTTTACCAGCAGTTAGACTTTGTCTTCTGTCACATCATGGATACTCCACTGCGGTTCTGCTAATGTTCTTCGTGTTTCACTGTTGCAATCATCACATTTTGGGTTATCCCTGCCAGGGTAGCCCTCGGCTGGCGCGAATACCAAAGGCTTAGTATTTCTGTGTCAGTTGCTGTCACTTCAGGACTGACGTCAGGTTGTCAGTAATGTAAGGTAAGGCAGCCAACGCCATTACATCAGTCTTTCTTGCTGAAGAGCCCAAAGCAGAAGCAGTTCACATGAGTGCCGGTCAGTCGCTACCTGAATTTCATCTTCTGAATTGAAGTTGATGTGTTCTAAAGCTAAGTACCCTTTGAGGATCCTTTTTTCTTGCTCTAACCAATGTCAGAAAAAGTTAACAATTGTCTTGCCTGTGGAAAGCAAATACCACACTGAGACTTTCACTCTTACTGCGTCACTTGCTTAGGCCCAGACCACAATGTCCCTCGCTGTCACTTTTGTGCTTTAATGCCAGAACTATACATCGCCAGGCCCTTATTGTAGCTAGATATTTTTGCTTACAGCCCTCAAATTCCGATATGGCTTTGGTAAGCAATCCGACAGCAGATCTTCTGAAAAAAACGTAAGGCTAAAGACAGACAGACTGCACAGGTCCAAACCTACTGACGACGCTTCCATTAAGTTAGTCATCAGTTCTCTGGTAGTCAGTGAGGTGCTTTTGCAGCCCCTGATGCCCGCTTCTGTGGATTCGTAGGCCGCTACTGAGACCCTTTCAGAGTCCAGTATACCGAAAAACTCTTCTTTGACTAAGGATCCTGCAGTTGTCTCTACCTTGGATGGGTCCGGAGCCACTGAGCAGGCACTGGCTTCCAAGGAAGTACTTTGCACTACCGATTCTCAACACAAACTGACTTCTTTCGCATCTACCATTCTTTCAAAAACTACAGAGTTTCTAAGACAACCCAATCTCAGGCACCTGCTTCCTTGCCTCAGTCTCAAATGCTTAAAATGTCAGAAGACCTTATCATGCTGATTAGGGGAAGCCAAGCTTACCCCTTTCCAAAAGAAAAAGAGATCTGTCCCCAGTAGTTTTATCTGAACAGGAGTCTGATGACTCTGATGCATCTCAATATGAAGACATGTAACCCCTCTCTGCCTATGAGGATTCTGATAAAGAGGAATCCATTCCTTTAGCTTCTCCACCTGAGGACTTTTCCTTTGGGGAAACCCTTCATACCTTAAGGGAGTATTTCCAATGGGAATGTAAGGATTACCCTCAGTCTAAAAAGAGACTCAGAGAATTCTTAGATCTTCCACAGCACAGACCCCTGTCCTGGATGTTGTGGACGATGTTTTCCTGGAATCCATTTTGACTCCTGACACCCTATCTCCTGCTCTCAGGAAACCTGACCGGTATTAGAGTCCCTGACTCTCACAAATTTCTTTTCAAAAATCCTACTGCTGACCCTGAGGTAATTTCCCAAGGGCCTAAAGGAATTAAAGCAACCTCTGCTAAGACTCCCACCCCCACAGATAGGGATTCCCAAGCACTAGACAGATGGGGTAAGAAAGTATACACCTCTGCTACTCTTGCTATCAGACCACTAAGTTGTCAGTTCCATATGTTAAAATTTCAACAACATACCATGGAACTCCTCAAATAAAAAGTGTCTTCCTTTCCTGCTTGTGCAGAATCTAAAGAGTTACAAGAGTTAATGCATTCTGCAAGTCAAGTAACTAAGCACACCTTACACTGTGGTTTTGACACCCTAGAAGCTTCTTGCAGGGCAGCAGTCACTGGTTCTGTCCTTAGAAGTCATGCTTGGCTTAAGGAACAGCCCTTGCCAGACCATGTTAAATCTAAATTATTGGATGCAGCCTTGCACAAAGACAACTTATTTGGTATCAAGGCAGAGGAGGTCTTAAAAAAGATGGAAGAAAAGCTAAATCTATGCAGACAGTTAAGGATTTTCTACAGGTCCAGCCACCCAGGTTCAGCAGCCATTGCCCATCCAAGCACTGGTCCTTTCCTGCCCCCACCAGCTCAGTTCAGCCTAGACCCCCCAGTCATCAGCCACAGGGAATGCAGAAATCAAAGCAGTGGATTTCCTCCACTTCAAAATCAGGGAGTTCTAAGCCACCCCCATCATGGTAAGAACTCACAATGACTCTTCTGCCCCACTCCTTCCCTCTGCCCACCTGTACTTGCCCCTAGGAGGAAAACTCTCCTTTCACACAAGCACCTGGGCCACCATTACCAATGACCGCTGGGTCCTCAACATAGTGTCCCAGGGATACAAATTTTCTTTCCACACTCTTCCAACCCCAAAAGGGTTTCCAGATTTACCTCCAAACCAGTGGGCAGAGGCAAAAAAGCAAGTCCTTTCCCTGCTCTATATGAGGGCAATAGAGCACATTCCTGCAGAACAGATAGGCCAAGGTTTCTACTCCAGACTTTTTCTGGTACCCAGAAAAGAGGGCACCTGGCGCCCCATCCTCAGTCTATCCATTCTAAACACTTTCCTGATGATACCAAAATTCAAAATGCTGTCCCTCCAGCAGCTGCTACCCATGCTATCAAAGGATGCTTGGCTACCCACCCTAGACCTAAAAGAGGCCTACTTCCACGTTCCTATCAGGGAATCATGTAGGAAATATCTACGTTTCAGGGCAGGATCTCTGCACTTTCAGTTCTCTGTGCTTCTCTTTGGCTTATCTACTTCTCTGCGGTTCCCTTTGGCTTATCTACTGCTCCCAGAGTTTTCACATATCTGGCTCCTGCCATTGCCTTCTGCAAACAAAGGAATATCCAGATTTACCCATACGTAGATGACTGACTAATTCAGGTAGTCATGAAAATCTGCTCAAGCACCTGGCCTTTGTAAAGTCCCTATTGACCTCCCTGGGGTACACTATCAACAAAAAGAAATCTAAACTAGTACCCACCCAAAGGATTATTTTCCTGGGAGCAAGCCTGGACACAGCATCCCAGATGGCATTCCTTACACCAGAAAAGCCAACTTACCTGACAGCCGACTTCTCTCAACTAGCCACCAGACCCCAGTTATTTGCAAGGAAAATCCTGCAAGCTCTGTGGTTCATGGCATCTTGCATTCTACTCATTCCATATGCCAGACTGCATATGAGGAAACTTCAGTGGTACCTAAAAAGCCTTTGGTGTCAACTCTTATACCAGTGATACCTTGCCTAAGGAAAGATTTTCTTTGGTGGGCAGCAGCATGCTCCCACAACGAGGGACTACCCTTCTAACCACCCCCGCAGTCCAGACCCTCACCACAGGTGCATCAGACTATGCCTGGGGTTCACACCTGGACAGCAGGTGCATACAGGGCCAGTGGTGCCCACAGCAAATCCATCTGCACATAAACCAAAAAGAGATGTTAGCTGTCCAGCATGCATTGACAGCTTTCAGGGCTCCTTCTTTCTCCAGGGGCTATCCTGATCAAAACCGACACCACCACTGTGATGTGGTACATCAACAAGCAGGGAAGGACTCGCTCTTACCCTCTATGCAGGCCAACCATGAACCTTTGGCACACAGCCTCTGCCTTGCAACTCCACCTGTTAGCAAAATTCCTGCCAGGCTCTCTAAACTCTCTGGCAGACCACTTAAGCAGAAATCTTCTGGAACCACACGAGTGGCAGCTAGACCAAAGAACCTTCAACCTAATAACTCAGAAACGGGGCACCCCGAAGGTCGACCTCTTTGCCTCCCACACCAAAAATCAGTTCAGCTAGTTCTGGACCAGGGAGCATCACTGAATGGCTTGGAAAGTGGATGCCCTATACTTCCCCTGGGTCAATCTCTCGGTCTGTGCATTTCCCCTACTACCTCTCGTCACCAGGGTACTGCTCAAAATAAGGGAGGAAAAACCAAGGACAATTCTGGTTGCTCCAGACTGGCCATGCCAGCACTGGTACCCACTGCTGCGCAGCCTGTCCCCACTGCCACCACGTCACCTCCCTTCTGACCCAGAGGGAAGGAGAATTCATGCATCCCCAGTTGCAGACACTCAATTTAGCAGCCTGGCTTATTCCCTGACCACTGATCAATCTGCCAACCTCAGTAAACAGGTTCTAGATGTCTTACATGAGGCAAGGCACCCTAGCACTCGAAAGTCTTATGCTGACAAATAGAACATTTTCTGCACCTGGATTCAGGCTAAGGGAGCCGATACTGCACAGCCCTCCCTACCTCTCATCCTGGATTACGTAGCTAACCTGCTACACAGTGGTCTCTCCTTTTCCTCTATTAAAATTTATGCCTCTGCTATCTCTGCTCATTTCCACACTGAGCACCCCATTTTCTCACACCCTCTGAGCAAACACTTCCTAAGAGGAGCTAACAACTTGAGGCCACCCAGAAGAGCACCTACTCCAGCTTGGGACCTTAACTTTGTGTTGGAAAAGCTCACCCTGCCCCCCTTTGAACAAGCATCTTCAGCAGAGTTAAAATTTCTCTCCTGTAAGACAGCTTTTCTTCTGGCCATCACTTCAGCCAGAAGAGTCTCTGAACTGCAAGCACTCATAGCTGTAGAGCCCTTCATCATCTTCCATGCTGACAGGGTGTCCCTCAGGACTTAACCCATCCTTCATGCCCAAAGTGGTGCCCAGTGTGGCTCTCAACCAATCTCTTCAATTGCCCACCTTTTTCCCTAACCCACAGAACAAGGGGGAAAGGATCCTACAGCTCAGATTCTGTCTAGACAGGACTAAATCATTCAGAAATTCTGATCAATTACTAGTCTGCTTTGCTGCAGGGGCAGAGGGCAAAGCTATCTCCAAACAAACCATTTCCAAATGGATAGCAAACTGCATCCATTTCTGTTACAAGCACTATGGAAAATCTCCCCCTAATGGGGTCAGGACTCACTCTACCAGAGCAGCCTCCACCTCTGCAGCTTTCTTCAGAGGAGTCCCCACCAGGGACATCCTGGAGGCTGCCACCTGGACATCTGTTCACACTTTCACCAAGCATTACCACCTGCCTATCTTCTCCAAAGCCAGGGCAGGCTTTGCCACTGCAGTCTTGCAGGGCATCCTAGCCAGCCCCCAGTCTCCTTGACTGCCTCCACCCTTTTCCTCAGCTTTGGGAATCAACCAAAATGTGATGACTGCAACAGTGAAACACGAAGAACATAGTATAGTTGTGTACACGTCCCATAAATGTAGATGTTCGAGTGTATTCACTGTTGCAGTCCTGGTTTCCCTCCCTGCATCCCCCTCTTCTTTCTCTCTCTCTCCTTACAAGGAACTGTTTGGTATTTACTTTCTACTGGTGGGGTTATTCCACCATATCCTGGCTCCCACTTGGGGGCTCCTGACAGAAAAACTGATTTAATGGCATCGGCTGCCTTACCTTATACTACTGACGACCTGACGTCAGTCCTGGAGCGACCGCAACTCACACAGAAATACTAAGCCTCTGGTATTTGGACCGGCCAAGGGCTACGCTGGCAGGGATAACCCAAATGTGATGACTGCAACAGTGAATAACGCAAATCTCTTCATTTATGGTAAGTGTACACAACTGTACTTTTCTCCTCCCACTGTACCTAAAGTGAAAAAAATGTAGTAAAAACAAACCCTTGCTGTCACTGCAGGCTTAGTCAGTGCCTTAGCTGCTGAGCTGCTGATGGGTGATCCTGTAATGTGTATTCATTGTTTCTCAGCTGGTCTCCGAGTTCCTCTGGTATTACTTCTTCCTCCATCTTGAACAGGGCATCAGACATTTCCTCTGTGGGTATTCCAGTATGCAGTAAGGGCATCTTCTTTTTTGTGTCTGGGAGATGCTCCAAGTGATTCTTCTCATGGTAGCTGGAGAGAGAGACCTCTTGCTTGGCAGAAAGAGCCAACCCACATGCCAGTCTTATTCCAGGGATACTTTACGTAGGAAAAAAAAGCAAATGATTTGGTATTGTTATCCAAGGATACACTTATAGTACATAAAGATAATATTCTTACTTAGGAGTTTATTGCAAGCAGATGGTCCTGAAATTCAAAAATCCTTACCAAAGCACTATTGTGATGCACAAAATGCTGAAGGTAGTCAGAAGAGTCTGACATTGATAGAGATGGAGTTCTCTCTCTTATGGATTGCCAAGGCAAGGGCTCTTATTCTTGTTAAAAATCTTTATTAAATTATCACTTATAATATAGGCAATCATACATTTATATAAAAAAAAATATTCTCTTTTCCCACCTTTGCTGAACTAGATTAGTCCAGATTTCAAGCTTTGCTGAATTCCGGACTGTGGTATAATTTCCTGTGTTTGCCATACCCTTACTCGGATAGGAGGAAGCTTCTCTGTTCACCAGTGAGAGTGGGGAACTTTGAGCAGCCCATCTGTCCCTGGAGGAGTGGTCTCAGCCCTGAAACTAGTAGCTTATTGGCCGTTTTGGGTCAATTCCTTTCTCTTTCAGTTTCCCTGCTTTAAAACCCGCATTTGTGTGGTTTTGCGCCAGTATACAACTCCACACAGCTCCTCGTGGTGTCCTGCAGAGTGATACAGGCTACAGAGAGACCCTAGATAGACTTTTCCAGATTTAAGTATTTTTTTCTCTGTTTTTTTGCTCCGACTGCCTTTTCCCGCCTAAAAAGTGAGTTTCTAACTGATCTGTGCTTTAAAAAGTTTTAATTGTATTGCCTTCCTGCTTTTTACAGTTTTGCACTTGTTATATATCATTGTAAGTCGTTTTTGTATTGTATAACTGTTGTAGGCTACACACTGAAGTGCGCTAGCCTGTTTATAGCATTTACAGTGTTTTCTGTGTGTTTTTCTGCTGTTTTCTGGAAAAGAAAAACAAAAGCAAAAAAAAAAATATTCTCTTTTCCCACCTTTGCTGAACTAGATTAGTCCAGATTTCAGGCTTTGCTGAATTCCGGACTGTGGTATAGTTTCCTGTGTTGCCCATATCCTTACTTGGATAGAAGGAAGCTTCTCTGTTCACCAGTGAGAGTGAGGAGCTTTGAGCAGCCTATCTGTCCCTGGAGGAGTGGTCTCAGCCCTGAAACTAGTAGCTTATTGGTCGTTTTGGGTCAATTCCTATCTCTTTCAGTTTCCCTGCTTTAAAACCCGCATTTGTGCAGTTTTGCGCCAGTATACAACTCCACACAGCTCCTTGTGGTGTCCTGCAGAGTGATACACGCTACAGAGAGACCCTAGATAGACTTTTCCAGATTTAAGTATTTTTTTCTCTGTTTTTTGCTCCGACTGCCTTATCTTGCCTAAAAAACGAGTTTCTAACTGATCTGTGCTTTAAAAAGATTTAATTGTATTGCCTTCCTGCTTTTTACAGTTTTGCACTTGTTATATAACATTTTAAGCCGTTTTTGTATTGTATAACTGTTGTAGGCTGTACACTAAAGTGCGCTAGCCTGTTTATAGCATTTACAGTGTTTTCTGTGTTTTTCTGCTGTTTTCTGAAAAAAATTTCTCTTTTCTTGCCTTTGCTGAACTAGATTAGTCCAGATTTTAGGCTTTGCTGAATTCCGGACTGTGGTATAGTTTCCTGTGTTGCCCATATCCTTACTTGGATAGGAGGAAGCTTCTCTGTTCACCAGTGAGAGTGGGGAGCTTTGAGCAGCCTATCTGTCCCTAGAGGTGTGGTCTCAGCCCTGAAACTAGTAGCTTATTGGTCGTTTTGGGTCAATTCCTATCTGTTTCAGTTTCCCTGCTTTAAAACCCGCATTTGCGCAGTTTTGCGCATAGTGCAGCATCGGGCAGCGCCAGTTAAACAGGTTTAAACTATTCCCGGCTCCACAAAGTCTGCTCTTCACTTTTTCCCTTAGAACTGATCTAAATCTCAAAGTAAGCACTCTATTTTCATTCTAAAGCCCTGCACTTGCTCTTATAAGTAATCTTATAAGCAAGCACTAATAAACTGAAGCACTACACCCTCTTATACTCCTTTTAAGTACTTGGCTTTTGTCCAAGTATTGGTCCTTTCTGATCAGTCAAAAAGTAGTTCCTTATACTATTCTAGCATGTCCAAAAGTCAGTTTCAGGTTTACTCCCCAGTCCAGCTGGTGAATCTGGGAATCTTGGGGCAATGTTACAACTGCTTTATGTACACAGACCACCCTCTCCTGTTCCCAACAAGCTCAAATATATGTGAGAGATGCAACTATATAGCCAAACTGGAGGCTGAGCTGTCTCAACCCATTACTTGGCACAGTCAGTCAGGAGGAGAAGGGAACCACACACACCACAAATCCAGTCTCAAATAGACCTATCGCATCAGCAAACTAAACACATAAACACACAAAAACATACTCGGAGGCTCTAAATAAAAATCTGCCTAAGCAGCAGAGACCTCCAAAGCAGACATCCAAGCAACCCCTACCTCACAACAATACCCACGTATCACGTAGTTCACAAAGTTAGTGTGCCACACAGTCACAGCCCTTAAAGCTAAACAACACACCTAATACACTTGTAATAGGTGACTCTATTGTCAGACACACTGATGTCCCACTCACCAGACTGAACAAGGAGAAGGTCACTGTAAGCTGCCTGTTGGGTGCCAGGATCTGCCATGTAACACAAGCACTCAGGTCACTCCATAGCAAGTACAAATATGACTCCGTCATTGTCCATGCTAGTGTGAATGACCTGAGACATACCTCCCTGGACTACATGAAGAGAGACATGGAGGAGCTCTCTGATCATGTAGTCCAGACCGGTATGACCCTGACCTTGGGTAGCATCTTGCCCTCACCAAGAATGATGCCACAGTATAAAGACAAAATGATCAATTTTAACAAGTGGCTAAAGTATTGGTGTCATTTAAAGGGGATCCAGTGTCTGTCAGCCTGGGATGACATGCTCGACAAGCCACGTTGCTTCGCTAGGAATGGCTTTCACCTGTCACCCCTGGGCTTTCGAATACTGGCTAAGGCTCTTGCCACCCCCATAGTGCCTTTTTTAGGCAAGGCTCAAAAGACAAACCCACCTCCATAGACAACACAAGGAAAAAAAAACTAAGGGTAATGCTGCTCAATGCCAGAAGTCTAAACTCAAGATGCACACACTCGAGGCTCTCCTCAGTATGGAGAATATCAATATCTGTGCAGTAACAGAAACCTGGTTCAAGGCTCCCGAGAGCACCCCAGCACTACCAGGTTATACCTCATACCATGCTTTTCGGCCCCAAAACTCAGACCGAATCACAAAAGGAGGGGGGAGTATCCATATTCATCAAAGATACCCCCACCTCCAGGTTAGTGGCACTGCACGAAGCATTGGAGACCATCCATGTGCAACTAACAGTGGGCAAAACTGCCTTTCAGTTTGTAGCCTGCTACAGACCACCCTCCCAAACTCAGGAACCCCACTCAGCTTTCCTGAGAACACTGGAGAATATGAAGGTCTCTCCAAACACCATTATATTGGGTGACTTCAACTACCCAAACATTGACTGGGAAAGCTACTCAAGCCCCAACACATTCGCCCAACAGTTCCTAGAATTTATAAACTCAAATGCTATGGAGTAACTGGTCACCACTCCTACAAGAGGGGAAAACATATTGGACCTGGTCGTCACCAACATGGGGACTCTATGTTCCACACCAGAGGTATACCCCTCATTGGTAAGATCAGACCATAAATTAATCTCACTGGACATCCATATCCTGTCCCCACCCCCAGCCAAGGAAACCGGAAGGTGTCCCGGGCTGCGTCTTACATGAGCTCCAAGAAGAACTGAACCCTCACATAAAGTCACTGTTCAATCTCAGCCTTACTACAGGATATGTACCCAAGGAATGGCGTACAGCAACAGTAGTCCCGCTCCACAAAGGTGGTGCTACAACGGACCCCGGAAACTATCACTCTATAAGCCTGACTAGCCTGGTCTGCAAAGCTATGGAGCGTATCATCATGGAACTCAAAAACAAAGACATTGGGAACCTCCAGACACTGGATCCTACCCAATTCGTCTTTGTTAAGGGCAGATCTTGCCTCTTGAACCTGGTCGACTTCTTTGAAACAGTTACCAAGGCCATAGATGAAGGGAAGGTAGTCCACACACCTACCTGGACCTCACAAAAGCCTTTGACACAATACCCCACTCGGGCATCATAAATAACTCACCAGCTTAAATATCAACCCCTTTGTCACAAGATGGGTTGCAAACTGGCTCAGGGATAGAATCTACATGGTCAGAATTGCAGGTGCCATGTCAGACTCTAAACCAGTTGCAAGTGACATCCCACAAGGCTCAGTCCTGGGACCTCTCTTGTTCGGTATATATTTCTCTGAGGTACAGGCTAACACGGGAGGACTATGGCTGACCAAGTTCGCAGATGACTGCAAACTGGGTGCTATAACTGACTCTCCGGCTGACACAAGCATCCTCCAAAAGGGTCTCACAGAGACGGATAACTGGTGCCAGAGCCATGGCCTAAAGCTAAATGCCAAAAAGTGCATAGTCATCCCCTTTTGGAAAAACAAAGTGACCACAAATTACCACATAGGTGGTAATCCATTAAGTATGGAAGAAGTAATTAGGGACTTGGGGACCCAAGTAGATAGTAATCTCTCCTTTGGCAATCACATTGCCAAAGTGGTTAGAACTTCTATATAGCCCACCTTATCACAAAAGGGTTCACATCTAGATCGAGAGGTCATTGTGCCCCTCTACTTGTCACTCATCAGGCCCATAATTGAATACAATGCCCATTTGGGATGTACCTTACCCGACACCTGCAACAACTGGAAAGACCCCAAAAGTACCTCACCAAGAGGATCAAGGGACTCAAACAGATGCCGTATACAGTTCGGCTAAAGAAACTCCAGCTCTACTCAGTTGCTTATTGCCTACTCAGAGGCGATCTGTGCCTGACATATAAAGCCATGTCCAACCCAGAATTAATGGACATACTCCACCTCAGGAAATCCAAATCCCTTAGAGCTACACGCTCCAGGGACTTAAACCTCAGCACAGAAATAAATAGGACATGCTGGAGGGACAGATTCATATCCCAGAGGCTTCCCTCACTCTGGAACAAAGTCCCAATCCATGTTAGGCAGAGCCCCTCACTGACCCTCTTCAAGAGAAATCTTGAGTGGATGGGAGATCGTAAGTTTACCCCTGGGATCTCTTCTGTGTCCCTGCTAGACAGAGGCACAGTAAACTAACCTTAAAAGGGCTATCTTCTGTGACCTACTATACAGAGGCACAGTCTACTAATCTAAAAGGGTGGTGAGCCAAACACACACTGGCTAGGCTTATAAATGCCCTAGTGCAGATAGCCTGGTATCAACCTATGAACCTATAATTGAAATCAAACCATATTGCTATATTTTTAGTTGCAGACATTATACATCACTTATAATCTATCCAGTCATTGTCAGTCAAACATCACATAACTCATTAAAATCCTGCTTTCGTTTAAAGCCCATTCCTCTTCCTAAGCATTATTCTGCATGTATTCCATTCTTCTTGTGTAATTTGCTCCTACTCTTTTCTAAAGATCCAGTTTCCAGTTATTTTATCTCTGTTACTACATTCACTACTACTAGTACAGTTGGTTTAGACTTTGATTTCCATTTTTTAGTAATGTTTTTTGGCAGCCATCATAATTAGCCTTAGCAAGGCCTTACTATGTGTAAGCAATTTGATTCTGTATCATATCTCAAAAAATAATCTCCTTAGTTATACTAATTTGCACACCCAGTATTTTTGATAGAGTAGTCTGCAAGGAATTTTCAAAGTCGAATCTACTTGGCATATAAAAATACCAGTGTAAACACTTCCAATGAAAGATCCTAACTCTTCTAGACTTTGTTGCATATTTGGAAGTCATGCATGTATATCCCCCATTGTTTCTTTGTGAATTGCTTTTTCAGTCTCTCTTCCCAATCCTTTCTAACCTCCTCTGATTGATTTTTATCGTTATCCATTGGTTTATATGCTGTACTAATTATTCCTTTTTAACAGCAGCTTCTGTTCTAGAATCTACTAAGACCTGTACCAGTGCTGATCTTTTGCTTAGGACCCCCCAGTTTCTTTCTTTTTGCCTATATTATCATATCAGTTTGATAAGAAAGCCAGTCTCTAGCCTGCAGTCCAGATAAATTATTGGCCTCTTCTCATTGTATTGCCTTTCCCTCTAATTATTTGTTCACAATACCTTGGTTCCTTTGTCAGTTTTCTCTGGTAAATTCCTGCCCCCTGTTGCATATTGTTTGTATCCCTAATTGCAGTCATCAACCTTATTCTGTTGGCTTATCCCACTTGACTCTTGGCACATTCTCCTCTTAGATAAAATCTTCCACCTCTTTGTTAATTGCTATCCACAACTTCTCCTCTGGCTGATAAAAATATGTTTGACCTTTGTATAAAACTAAGGGGACTGAAACATTTTGACTGCTTGTTTGTGTGTGGGTACATAATTTACAGCTATTGCCTATGTTTTATCTTCATTAATTTTGTATCCTGAAAAGACTTGAAACTGTTTCACAATGTTCCTCAATGCTAAATTGTAATTTTCTGGTTTTATCAGGTATAAAATAATATCTTCTGCAAATATTCCTGACTACCATACCAATTATATCATTTCTTTGCCAATGGTTCTAAATATAATGTAAATAACAAAGGGCAAAGAAGGCACTCCTGCCTTGTTCCTCTGCTCAAAGAGAACTTATCAGAGAGAAACCCACCAACTTTGATTTTTTGCCTCTGATCCCTCATATGTTCTCCTAATGAACCATATAATTTTATCAGGGAATGCAAGTGCTTCCATGGCCCTACTCATAAAATCCTAGCTTTCTCTGCATCAAGATCAAACAATAACAGTGGTATTTCTAACATTCTGCTGCTTCCCTCTGGATCATCATTGTTTTATTAATATTGTCAAATGTTTGCCTTCCCTCCACAAAATCATATTGATCCATATTTGTCAATTTCAGCATCATCTTTGCCATGCTTTTAGTCATTATAGACAAAAACACTTTGTAATCATGGTTTAGAATTGAAATGGGCATGTATGATGCTGGATCCGTAGAGTCTTTACCGTCTTTAGGTATTACTTCCACCACTGCTTTCTTTCAGGATATTGGTGCTTCTCCTCCTTTTAAAATACTATTAAACAAAACCTTCCAGATCTTCCAGTTCCTTAACTACCACCTTCCAGACCTCCACAGAAATACTATCGATCCCTGGAGAATTCTGTGTATGTATCTTGGTTACGTATCATCATTTGTTTTAATTTCCTCCTGTTGTAACTGTTAGTAATTGAGCCTCATCTACCTCTAACCTTTGCACAGTTAATTCTTCCATAAACATTTCCATTTTTACCTTTTCTTGATGTCCATATTTCTCTGCGTTATACAGGTGTCGTAAAATATTTCTAGCTTCTCTACAGGATCTCTGGTTATCTTCCTTTGTTACAGACTCTCTAAGCTTGGTGATTACCCTTTCTACTTTCTGTTGCCCGAGTCATTGTGCTAAAATGTTTTGTGCTTTGGAGTTATCAAAAAAACAGTTGCTTAACAGCAGCCATTCTAAACTCCGGCATATTATAGAATTAATCCCTTATTTTCTGTTTAGCATTTTGCAATTGTTACCCTTCTTATTCTGTGAGATTCCCCCTATTGTACAATACTTTAACCTTTGACAGTCCCAAATAATTCTTGTGACTTCTTAACCATATCTTTGTTTTATTTCCACCCTGTTTTTAAACTCCATTTTACTTTTATCCCACTCCTGAGCTATATTTTCAGAAGACATCTGTGTCTTTCCGAATTATTGCTGAATAATTTCCACTACCCATTCCTTAAATTCCTCTCTTTTTAACAAATAGGAACGTGTCAGTGTCTCATTTATATTTCATTACCCTGCATTTTTATTTTAGTTATTACTGGAACATGGTCTGAAATAGTTACTGGATGCATATCAAAGCTTTCAATTAAATACACTTGTTCCTCTGACACACAATTTCTGTCTATACCAGCCCAGTTTTTGTATCTTGGGGAATAAAATATTAATTCACTCTGAACTCCTACTGAATTCATATCATCCATGTTAAATTTTTCATAAATTTCTTCAGAAATGTACTCTCTTTTGTTATATTTTCCTTTCTGTCCCCCCCAGATACATCCTCACTGCTGCAAATCAAATTCCATTTCCAACCTATAAGTAATATCTCCTGCTGGAAGTGGATCATTTCTCCCAGAAGTTTCTTAAGCTCCATTATAGCAGTTTTAGGTGGGATATGCAAGTACATGCCAGTGTAATCTTCCTCCCTTGCCAATAGCCCCTTAGTACTACAAATCGACCATTGTTATAGTTTGTTTCCTCTTCTATGATTATTGGAGCTCCTCTTGCAATTAATATATGTACTCCCATTTTCCTTTGTCCCAGATATTTTGCTGAATAACCATCCTGAAATCCCTTCTGTATCAAATGTGTATACATGCTCAGTTCTTCCTAAATGTGTCTCATGTAGAATAGCTATTTGCACTCTGTTTTTAATATAGTTCACCACTAGTTCACCACTCTTTCTTTTTTGTATGCATCTGTGAGACCTTTCACATTTAAAGATAATACTGAAAGTGTCATTATGTTAAGAAGTTGTTATTCCAACCTGTTATATGTAACCACTTTTTTAAATGTCTGGTTTCAGCTTTTATTATACGTGCTGTGATGATATGGACAAGTGCCAGCATAGCTAGCTGGTGTTCTGTAAATAATGATATGTCCTTTGAATATCAAACTGATTTATACAAGATGCTTATGTTACAAATGTATTAGAACTTTATGGCATTTGAAAATCAAAATGTGCTTGTAAAGTTGCTAGTGTAAAACAATGTATCAACAGTGGATCTTGCTGGATGTAGGAGGAATATACATGTGAGACTGTACGTATAAATGTTAACAAAGGACACCAGAAAAGAAGCAGTTAATCTCAGTCCAGTTTGTTTTGGAAAATCCTTGAAATTAAATTAGCTGTTAAGCCATCAACACAGCACCCCACTGTGTTGAATGGAACTGGAGTCAGTAGGTCTGGTAGAGGCCATTGATTAATAGCCTCTGTAACGAAGAGGGGAAGTACTGTGATTGTTTCATGGTTCCAGGGCACTGCCACAAACATTTAGATGTGTTTTGTAGCAGTCTATGCTAAATTCCTGTCTCTGCTTTATAGGGGGGATACTATGGGATCCTAGAGTCAGGTGACCAGATGAGGTCATTCTGCCAGCCATCTTGGAAATTGCTTATGATATTGCAGTAGGGAATCTCTCAGTATTGAGTATTCTGTCTTGGGCCTGACAACAAGAAGGACCATTCACCACATCATCTGCCTTGCTATTTTAAGTAAGTAGGGAATAGTAATTCTCCTAGATTCAGTCAGGAAAATATAGTGAAGCGTAGCTTAGATATTGTTTTTCCTTATTTGTCTGAGTCTGTTCATCAGTGTTATTTTCAATATTTCTTGTGATTTGAACTCTCTGGTTTACTGTAAATATATATTTTATTTTTTTTTATTTTACATTTATTGACCGGGAAAATCCAACTGGATGCATGCCCATTTTCAGTGGACACCCAGGGAGAAAAGCTCCACAGTAAACTTTAGATAAAATTTAGACAAAAACAAGGCAGACAAAGGTGTTCAAATTGCATAGTAAATAGCAGATTAATATCGACAAGTAACATAGTCACACTTAGTTCAAGGTAACTTACCAAGTACTAACGTTAAAACATAGATCAGTGTCAGACAAAGTGAGATTCAGGTTTGACAGTATTGCAGAGATTACACCTAAATATTGAGTAATGGTTTAGATATGCCATACTGGTGAAGATAGAGTAGTATAGAGTTGTTAGTAAGTAGGCCAGGTGTATAGGTAGAGGGGAGATGGTAGGTGGAAGGGAATATTAACAGGGATGTGATAGGGTGGGTTGACAAGATGGTAGGATAGAATTAGAGTTGGGTGGGGGGGCAAGATGGGAGTGGAGGTTAGTCAGGTAGGGAACGTGCAAATCCATGGGTGCTTTAGGTGTTTGGTAAGGAGTTTTTTAAATGTGGCCTTTGAGACAGCTGTGGTGATAGAAGTGGGTAGGGAGTTCCAGATTTTGCCTATGTAGTTGTGGAGGAGGGAATCCCTTGCTGTGTTTTTGGTTTTAGTGATCTTAATTATTTTTTTGTTACTGGAGCGAAGTTGCCTGGTATTAGCTTGAGGTTCTAATAGTGTAGCCAGTGATGGAATTTTGTTTGGGGGTAATAGGAGATTGTGGGAAAAGGATATTCATTTATTTATTTATTTCCAGTTTGATGACTGGGGAGGTCCACTGGGCTCGGGGAGTCTGTTTTCAGTGGAGGCCTGGGGAGAAAAGCTCCAAAAACACAGTAGCAATAAGCAATAACGTATTATTACATATCTATTATACACAGTGACAATAAGCAAAAAGTTATATTACATAATAAAACATATTAGGGTACAGTCAGAAAATAGCAACATGTATTGCATACATACATTTGTACGTTATATTCATACATACAATTGTATTAGGATTAGGACAAGTTGAGGCAGATGATTAATTGCAATAAGAAAGTAGATGATGAGAGTAAGGTTGTAAAATAGCAGTAGTTATTCATTTGACTGTAGGTATTCATTTGAATGTAGTTGTAGAATGACTTTTGTAAACACAAATTTGCATAGAGGGGTGAATGTAGGTGGAAAGAACATTATTTAAAAAGTATCAAGTTGAGACAGACAGAAAAGAACTAGAGAAGGTGGGGTGTATACATCACCATTCAGGATAAGAAGTGTATACATCCTCATTCAGGATACGAAGTGAGGATGATTTAGTTAATAGCATCAATGTTTAAGAATTGCCAGTAGACAGAATCTTCCCCAGAAAGGGGAAGGAGGACAGTTGGAAAGCTATTTACAATATATACAGTTAAGATAAAGAATGCTAAGTAGTGATGTTAAGTTGTCAATCTCGCCTTCATTCTTGCTGGATGGGTTCAGAGCCGACCCTCGGCTCCGACTCGGCCTATACTAAAGCTCGAGAGCTATTTTTACCGGCTCGAGGCTACCCTATATCCCACAATGCTAGGCGCTAACTACCCAGATCTTGTTTGCCGCTTACAGCTGGGAGGTGCGTTTCTTACCGGCTCTGCAGGTTGGATTTTATAATTCTTAAATTTCTCTTTTTTAGTCAGTTTTTCAGTTAGTTTTTTGTTAGCGACCATCCCATTAGCTTCCCTTCCTAGCTAAACTTCCTTCCGGTCCCCCTTAATCCCTTAATTCCTAGCCCCCTTGTTTGGCTAAAAGGTTAGGCCTTTGGGCCATTCCCCTTTTCTTTAAATTGTCAGGTTAAATTGTTGTGTGACTGACTTAGTTTGTGTTAAGGGGTGTGTGTGTGTGTGTGTGTGTGTGTGTGTGTGTGTGTGTGTGTGTGTGTGTATTTGTGTCCTTTTTTAGGATGTCTAAAGACACCAGTGTCTCAGGCTTTAAGAAGTGTGACTCGTGCTGTCAGAAAATGTCGCTGACAGACGGTCACACTTCTTGTGTTTATTGCCTGGGCCCTCTGCACCTGCAGGACTCTTGTTCTGTCTGTCATGCGTTCAGTCCAAGAGTCCTGCAGGAACGCAGAAATAAGTTAATTTTGAGGGGCTTATTAAAGCCTGAAGGTTCTTTGACCAAGTCATCGTCGGGGAAGCCTTCGAAGCCATCCAAGCCATCGGCTCCGTGTTCAGAGCCTTCGACTGGGGGTGCTCTGACTGCTTCTACATCGGCTCCGGCTGGAGCCGATGTTTCTAAGACACAGTCTTCTTCATCGGCTCCGGCTGGAGTCGACGTTTCTCAAACTCCGTCTTCTACATTGGCTCGAGCCGGAGCCGATGTTTCTAGGACTTAGTCGGCGCCGATAGTTGTGTCGGTGCCATCTGCCAGCCATAAACGGTCCAGGTCTCCGTCCTTGGAATCTGTTCACTCGGCTCTGAGGTCTCCCTTACTCTCGGAGCGGAGCCATCGAACCCATTCCTCTAGGTCTTCCAGGCTCTCGGACCATGACCTCGAGAGGGTGGTTAGTAGACTTCTTAAGTCTCAGGCACTAGCCCAGATGCTCCATAGCCCTTCTCAACAGACAGTGGCTATTCCCACCCCATCTTCGATTCCTCCTCTGACTCTTCCCCTGAGTTTGGAGCCGGAGCTTGTGGGAGCCGTGGCTGTCGACGCGTCGGAGCCGATACCTCACCTTTCAGCTCTGTCGTCGGCTCCGGTCTCTTCCATGGTCCTATCCTTGGAGGGATCCGGGCGCATGGACTTCCTCGTCGGCTCCGAGGGGGCGAGTGGCATCGGACCCTTGTCCGACCCCGTTCTCCCTCTTGGAGCTTCTGCGCTGGTAAGTTCGGCCCCGACATCGGCTTCGGAGCTGTCCCTCTCGGTGCCGGGAGGGGTCCTTATCTCTAAGGAGCGGGGACCTTCTACCCTGCCTGATAGGGGCGCCTTCGAAGTCATGAGGAGCGTGCTGGCCCATGTGCCTGCTCCACGGTCGGCTCCCTCAGCTCCTCCCTCTGTAGTGCCTGCTGCGGTCTCTACCCACCCTCTCATTCCTGACCGTAGAGATCCAATGCCTCAGGTTTCCCCATTGGGAATATCCTCCTCTTCCGAGGTTTCACCTGATCCATCAGGGGACCCCCTCGGAAGAGGAAATGTAAGAGGAAGCATGTGGACTCCCCTGAGTCCATTACATCGGATACCAACTTGGATGAGTCGGAAGGGTCCCCACGGTCCCCCTCTGAGGATGTCTCCTTTTCAGACATCCTTGAGATCCTTAAGCAGAGGGGGAACTGGTCTACCCTTAATCCTTCCGAGGACGAGTCGGTTTACCTAAAAGCATTTGGCTCTCGCCCTTCCACCTCCTGGGTGTCTCCGCCCTTTGACCCCCTCATGGAAGTGATGGCGCGGAAGGCGTGGACGGCCCCTGATATGATGGAACCTACCCCACGGAGGCCTTCAAAATTCATAACGGCTCCTTCGGACAAACAGTTTTTAGCCAAGGGTGTCCCGGTTGATGCCATGGTGGTGGTTGCAGCCACTAAGAAGGAACTGGCTGATCCTTCAGTACCTGTCCATCTTCCTAACAAGGAGTCTAGGACTATGGATAGGTACGGCAAGTGGATGTTTTCTTCAGCGACCTTTGTCATGCGGTCACTGAATTATCTGTGCCACTTCACCCGCCTTCAAAGAGACATGCTCAAAGAAGTGGGTGAGGTCCTACAGGATCCAACAGCTGTGGGGTCTCAGGACAAAATCAACTCCCAGCTGGCAACCCTGAATTCCATTGTCAACTCCTCCATGCGGCTTATTTCCTATGCGGCCGATGGGGCGAGTAGGGCTGCAGGCACAGGCGTGGTCTTACAGCATCACGCCTGGATGCGGCTTTGTAACTTTGCAGACCCCTTCAAGGCATCCTTCACTAACTCCCCATTTGACGGTTCAGCTTTGTTTGGACCTCAGGTGAAGGATACTTTGACCCGATGCGAGCAAGAAGGCAAGACTCTCTCTGCCATGGGAGTCCGTTTTTCCACCCCGTCTAGACCATATCCTAAGGGTCAGAAGGGTGGGAAAATGTGGTTCCGTAAACCACAAGAGGTCGCGCCTGATGCAAGAGGTCAGTTCCCCTCTAGAGGCAGGGGGGGGACAATAACAGATGCCGCCCTAGGGGCAGAGGAGGTCCGCAAAATCAGGGTAGCAGAGAGTCTCTTTCTGACAAACCCTTCCAGCATCCCTGAGAAGCTGCCTTTGGAGGCAGTCGGGGGAAGGTTATCACTGTACCCAGAAGGCTTTCACTCACCCAAGACAAATGGGTACGGTCGATTATATCCGAGGGTTACAAAATTCCTTTTATCCACCCCCCAACTCAGCCAAAAGGATCCCTCCCAGACGTTCCACCCAGTCTAAGGGAACAAGCAGTACTAGAAATATCAAAACTGCTAACAAAAAGAGCCATCCAGCCAGTCCCAGCAGACCAACAAGGATCCGGAATCTACTCCAAGTTCTTTTTGATACCAGAAAAGACAGGGGACTGGAGTCCAATATTGGATCTCAGCAGACTAAACAAGTCTGTAAGAAGAACGAAGTTCCGGATGGTCACGCTACAGTCCATTCTACCCTTTCTGGGTCAGGACGATTGGATGTGCTCAGTAGACCTTCAGGATGCGTACTACCACATCAAGATGCACAGGCGCTCCAGGAGGTTTCTCCACTTCCGGCTGGGAGCCAGTCACTATCAGTTCAGAGCCCTGCCCTTTGGTCTCACTACAGCCCCCCGAGTGTTCACCAAATGCATGGCAGTGGTTACGGCTCATCTGAGGCATCAAGGATTCCAGGTGTTTCCATACCTAGACGACTGGCTCCTCACTGCCACCACCAGGCGTCAGCTTCTCCTCTCCAGAGATTACACCATTCATACTTGCAAAGGGATAGGTATCTCCATAAATTTCGAAAAGTCTGCCTTGTCGCCTTGTCAGTCTATTACCTTCATAGGCGCCACCTTGGACACAGTCCGGCTCTCCGCAAAACTAATCAAGCAAAGAGTTCTAGATATTCGCAGGCATGTTCACATCCTCCTTCAGAACAACAAAATCCAGGCCAGGTTTGTCCTGAAGGTATTAGGTCTCATGGCGGCAGCCATTACTCTACTTCCCCTAGCTCTCTTTCATATGCGGATCCTTCAGTGGATGCTTTTTTCCTAGTGGTCCTTTCAACAGCTTCCAATGTCACACAGCATCTTAATAACCCTGTCTTGCAGGAAACGCCTTTCTTGGTGGATGGTCTCCCCTCAAGTCCTTCAGGGCATACCATTTGTTCCTTCTCCCCCCGGTCGCCATGGTGACAACGGATGCCTCCCTGATCAGGTGGGGGGGGGCATTTTCAGGGCAGGATGGTCCAGGGCACATGGCAACCTTTCGAGTGCCACCTGCACATAAATGTCTTGGAGATGAGAGCAGCACTTTTAACATTGCAAGCCCTTCAGGACTCTCTTCCCATCGGGACTATTGCAGTTCAGACGGACAATATGTCCGTAGTGTGGTACATCAACAAGCAGGGCGGAACCAAGTCCTATCCCTTATGTCGAGAGGCCCTCAGACTTTGGCAGTGCGCGATCTCCTCTCAGCTGTTTCTGATAGCAATGCACATCCCCGGGAAGTCCAACATCATAGCGGACAGGTTGAGCAGAGCCATTCTCATGCCACACGAGTGGTCTCTCAAACAAGCAGTAGTGGAAGAAATTTTTCAGAAATGGGGTCGACCTTGCTGCAATCTTTTTGCAACACCTCAAAACAGCAAGTGTCACGACTTCTTCACTCTCTTTCCGGCCACCCCCCCAGAGACGCTCTAGTCCACGATTGGCCCCGGGGCCTTCTGTATGCCTTTCCCCCCTTTCCATTAATCGCTCAATTGATTCAGAAAGCTACCGCCTTGAGAGCCACCATGATCCTCATTGCTCCTTACTGGCCTCGACAGATATGGTTTCCGTTCCTGCATCGTTACCTCTTGGGGCAGCCCTGGCATCTGGACCCAGTGCCAGATCTCTTGACCCATCAGTCGGGACAGCTGCACCACTCCCTCCAATCTCTCAACCTCACAGCTTGGTTGCTCCAATTCCAACCCTAGCCAGGCTTCCCCTTATTTCCCATTCTGTGCGTGACATACTTATAACTTCCCTAAAGTCATCTACCAGAAGGATTTATGCCAGCAAGTGGAAGCGTTTTTCCTTCTGGGCAGGAGCTAGAAATATGGATTCTTTTACTGCCCCTATCCAATCAGTCCTAGACTTCCTAGCTGAACTGTTTCACTCAGGGTCTTCTTCCTCCACCATCAGAGTAGAGTTAGCGGCTATTTCGAACTTTCATGTAGGTTTTTCGGACTCTAGTATCATGTCCCATAAGCTTTGTAAAACCTTTCTTAAAGGTATCTTTTTGCTTAAGCCCCCAATCAGAGACCCCCCACTGCAGTGGGACTTAAAGTTGGTTCTAACTTCCTTGATTCTTCCCCCCTTTGAACCTGCGGCTTCCTGCTGCTTGAAGTTGCTCTCTTGGAAGACTCTTTTTCTAGTCGCCATAACATCTGCGAGAAGAGTATCAGAACTTCATGCCCTTTGCATTTGTCCACCTTATCTAGTTTTCCATAAAGACAGAGTGTCCCTCAGGAATAACCCGTCCTTTTTACCCAAGGTTTCTTCTGAGGCGAACCTAAACCAGACTATCGACCTCCCAGTTTTCTTCCCCAACTACTCCAACAGAGCGGAACAAAAGCTGCATTTTCTGGACGTTCATCGTCAGCTCCTTTACTATCTGGATAGAACCAAGCAAGCTAGGAAATCTGAGCAGCTCTTCCTATCTTATGCGGCAGGGAAGAAAGGCCTTCCAGTTTCCAAAGTAACCCTTTCTAGATGGCTGGCCTCTGTGATTACTTTCATCTATGACCTCAGACGCCAAAAGCTACCGTCAAGGCCCAGGGCTCACTCAACTAGAGCATTAGCCACATCAGTAGCTTTTCAGGCTAGATTACCAATAGATTCCATTTGTGCGGCAGCCACATGGGCCTCTCCTCATACCTTTATCTCTCATTACAAATTAGACATGGCCTCCCGAAGCCGGGCTAATTTTGGTTCCACCGTTCTCAAGAGTCTGTTCCGATGAGCCACACAGGGTGAAGGTGCTAGGGACGCGGTCCCGTCCAGCAAGAATGAAGGCGAGATTGACAACTTAACATTGAGAAGTTATGTACCTACCATAACATTCCATGTTAGTTGTCTTCTTCTCGCCTTCTTTCTTGCATCCCACCCCCCATCCCCCTAGCCTGGACAGACCTAAGGATCCTTGGGGATCTTCTTTCTGCCTCAGTATTAGCCCCCTTGGCTATCTTTTCTGGTAGCTATAGGTCTAGGTGACTTACGAGTGAGGTTTCCTCTTCTCCTTATTTTGGAGATCAGAACTGCTATGGTTTCAGCTATCAAACGAGATCTGGGTAGTTAGCGCCTAGCATTGTGGGATATAGGGTAGCCTTGAGCCGGTAAAAATAGCTCTCGAGCTTTAGTATAGGCTGAGTCGGAGCCGAGGGTCGGCTCCGAACCCATCCAGCAAGAAAGAAGGCGAGAAGAAGACAACTAACATGGAACGTTATGGTAGGTACATAACTTCTCATTATATTCAAAGTGAGGCTACTGTTTCAGGTAGTCAGTATGGGGTAGATTAACTTGTAGTAGGGGCTTAGTGGGCTAGGTGGGTTCAGTGCAACTGCAATTCCAGTTTTGAGTGAAGTGGGAATGGAGCTGAGTTTTGAAGTGTTCAAGGTTTTCTTAGGTTCTTAGTGTGGGAAGGAGAGAATTCCATTTTGTTGCTAGGGAAAATGATAGGAGAAGTTGGCCAATGGGACAGTTTAGTTTGTATACAGAAAGTAGATTTTGATGGGTAGATCTTGGATTTCTGTGAGGGGTGTATGTTGGTAAGTTGTTAGTTAGAGCTGGGCAATTGGTGGGTTTAAAAATTAGTTTGTGGGCTGAGGTGAGTTGGAGGTAAGGAAGTTGGGAAGTTCCAGCCACTGAAGCTGGTGGAGAGATGAGCAGTGGTGGGAAGTGTATTTGGATTTAGTGGTGAATTTTGAGATTTTGTTGTAACAGATTTCTAGTTTGGAAGTGATAGAGGAGGATAGGTTAGTTAGAAGAGGAGCACCATAAAAGAGTGATGGTAGTAAGTAGGTAGTGGCAAGTGTCTGTCTTGTAGGTGGTGAGAGAAAGTGGGAGTTTCTGTACAACATACCCAGTTTTTGGAGTGTTTTCTTAATATTTAGCTGAATATGAGTATCGAAACTTAGGTGTTCATCAATAGTAACCCCAAGAAGTTTAGCAGATGAAACAACTTCTATGGAAGAGTTGGCATGGCTAATTATTTTGAAAGAGTTTTTGTTGATAGTGAGGAATTTAGAGGGAGTGAAAAATAATATCTTAGATTTGTTGGCATTTAGGGAGAGGTGATTTTGAAACATCCAGTTCCCTGTAGTTGAGAAGGCGATTTGAGTTTGTGTTTGGAGCTCTGGTAGGTTAGAAGCAGAGCAGACTAGGGTTGAGTCATCTGCATATTGTACTATCTTAAGTGTTTGGGATGGCGGCATGGAAATCATTAATGAATATATTAAAGAGCATTGGACCAAGTATGGATCCTTGGGGAACCCCGGTTGGGGTGGGAAGGAAGGTTGAGGTGCCAATTTGCCACTTGACAGCCTGAGATCTGTCAGTGAGATAGCTACTGAACCAGGTTAGGGTGTTTTGAGAGAGATTAAGGTTAGAGAGGTGTTTAAGGAGGTGGGAGTGGGAGACTGTGTTGAATGCTTTGGAGAGATCGAGGAGGACTGTAGATACAATTTCTCCAGAGTCACAGGCATGGTTTACTATGTCTAGGTAAGAGAGAAGAACAGTTATAGTACTGTGGCCAGGGCGGAAACCGTGCTGAGTAGGGGTGAGCAGTTGATTATTGGTAAGGAAAGGCATGAGCTGGAGGTGGATGCATTTTTCAAGAATTTTTGAGCTAGGGGAGAGAATGGCTATAGGTTGGTAGTTTGAGAAGTTATTTTTGCCTCCTTTGTGGAGGGGTAGGATAAGGGCAGAGCGCCATAGTTTGGGTACATAGGATTCCTGAATAGATCTATTAATGAGAATGCTGATAGGGACTGCGACACCATCAGCTGCAAGTTTTAGGAATGGTGGGGGGATATAGTCAGGGGCGTTGGAACATAGCTTGAGTTTGGAGAGAAGTTTTTTTACGTAAGCAGTGGATATGGGTTTGAGTTAAAATGAAGGAGGATTGCTGAGAAAGGGAGGTTTTGGTAGAGGTTAGGGAGGAGGCTTTGAGGGTGGTAGAGGGGCCGTTATTTGGGAAGGTCTTGGTGAGTTCTGCTATAGAGTTCATAAAGAAGGAGTTGAATAGAGTGGCTATTTCTAGATCTGTTTTGCTGGTGTCTGGACAAGGGTTTTGTTTGGTACCTGGGTTTAGAAGAGAGTTGGAGCTCCAAACTTGTTTGGGTTTTTTGGAATGGTTAGCCTGGAGTTTGGTATTGTAGGATTTTTTTGTCTTTTATAATGTTTTTTGGCTAGGTTGTAGAGTTGCTTATATTTCAGAAGGGAGTCAGGGTCTTTATTGTTTTGATAGTTTCTAGGCCTTGTCTCTTTGTTGCATAAGAGTTTTAGTTTCTTTAGTTAGCCATGGGGCAGAGTTGGGTTTTATATGTTTTGTTCTAGGTGGGGCTTGGGAGTTCAGGTTATTTAAGAAGGTAGAGTTAAAGAAGTCTAGAGCATTATCTAGAGGAAGGGTTTTTAGGCTGTCCCAGTTTGTGAATTGAGGGAGTTGGAAAAAGATGCGGGGTTAAATTTAGCGAGGTTTCGAGTATGGATGCATTGGTGAAGGTGAGGAGTGGAGGAGGTTTCTCTATGGATGAAGGCTGGCAAGTGGTCACTCATGGAGTTTGGTAAGGTGCCTGAGTGTGAGATTTTATTTGGGTGGGAGGCAAGCATCCAGTCAAGAGTGGTCCCTGGGGATTCTTTTTGTTGGGTCTGGTGATGTCACATATAAGTTATGTGAAGTTAAATAGATTGATAGAAATGGAGGGAGTTTTATAATTGATTTTGTTCCGGTCAATGTTCACATCCCCTAAAATGTATGCCTCAAGTGTAATATTGGTTGTGGCCCATAGAAGTATTTCTGTAGAGGACTATAACACAAATGTTTTTATGGTCATTCATTTTGAGTATTTCTATGACTAGTTCAGCATTATTGAACTGAGGAATGGGGTTTGGGTAGGAAGTAATGGAGAGTAGACTAGAGTAAATTAAGGCTACTCCTCTCTTATTTTGGTGGTCTTGCCTGAGTGCTTGGAACCCAGGGGGTAGGACTTCAGAGTCAGGAACGTGGGGTTTTAGCCAGGTCTTAGAAACTGCAACTATATCTGGTAGAGTATGGTTTAGCCAAGCCTGGAAGTGGGATATTTTATTTCTCAAACTCTGGGTGTTAATGGTAAGTAGTTTGAGATATTTAGGCTTGGTGGTATGGGTTGTGATAGGAGGAGTGTGGTTGGGCCTAGTCTTTGGTCCGGGGTTGGGGTGTATGTCTCCTGATAAGAAGAGGATGGCAAAGGAAAATGAGAGCAGGCGCTTGGGTTTGCTACTTGAGTTATGTGTGGAAAGCAATATTGCTTTAGGTGTGTTGTGCTTCAATGAGGAGGATGTGATGTTAGGTTTGTAGTAGTGGAGTGGATTTGGTTGAACAAGAGAGGAGGATATGGTGTGAAAGTGGGAGGTTGTAGGGATAGAAAGGGAATTGGTTGAGGAGGTGGGGGATAGGAAAGAAGGGGGGAGTTTGGAGGTGGAATAAGAGGTAGCATGGATCAGAGTGATTAGAAGTAGTAAGAAGATTGATAGTTGATGGTAGCTTAGGAGATTAGGGAATTCTAGCCAGTTGAGTTGTTTTAGGGATAGGCGGTGGTGGGCGTAGTAAGGGGCACTGGTTGCGAATTTTGCAATTTGATTATAGCAAGTGGTGAGTTTTTCAATTTCGGTTTTGGATAGGTTGGTGAGAATGGGCGAGGCATAGAATAAGGTAGAAAGAAGGTGAGTTTTGGCAATTCGTACCCTAGCAAGTTGTATTAGGAAGGGTTTATTTTTATATAGAGTGCCCAGTTTTTTTGTGGATGTTTTTATTGGATTGATTAATATGCAGATTAAATTTAAGTTTGTTATCAGTGGTGACTAGTAGCAATCTAGGGTTCCTATCGCGTGATCGTAAATTGTAAACGGCAAACGCGTATTGAGCAAACCCGATTGGTCGAAACGTCATGCGCACGTAACACGGAAATCACCTTAGGGAATATTTTCCCTTTACTTCAATGCAGTGCAATCTCGGAGTAGGAATATTTAAGTAGTGGGGGTGTTGGGGGTGCAGGGGGGTTGTCCCCCTGCCTACAGCATTTAGGTAAGTATAGTTTTTTTTATTTTTTTATTATATTTTCATAATTTCAAACATCGCTCATATGGTGTTGACCATATGGTGTTCAATGTTTAAAACTTTTGAAAATATAATATAGACCCGCAGTCTGGTGTGGGTGTCACGGGAGATGATGGTCCCATCTGTGAAGAGTATGTTAAATGGGCTGAGTGTGGTGGATGATTTGTTGGGTGTGAAAAGTAATAGTTAGTTTTTTTTTGGGGGGTAGCATAAGGTGTTTGCTAAGAAATCAGTTTTCTGTGTTATGGAAGGCTTGTTGGGTTATGCAGTTTCTGAGGGTCATTGGCTGAGCAGACAAGTGTAGAGTCATCAGAATATTGTATAACTGCTGCATCCTGACAGATGCTGTGATGGTTATTGGTGAAAATGGAGAATAGGAGGGGACTTGAGATGGAACCTTAAGGGACCTCTGTGGAGATGGGTAGCAGTGAAGATAGGAAATTGCCCCACCATACTGCTTGTTGTCTTCCTTGTAGGTAGTTACTTATTCTGAGGTCAGTAAGGGTATGTAAGAGTTTGTGGTGGTTGACCATATCAAAGGCCTTGGATAGGTCCAGGAATATGGCAGAGGTTAGTTTGCCTGTGTGTTTGTTATGGCTGATCAGGTTAGTCAGGAGAGTCAGCAGTAATGGTGCTATAAGCTGGCCTGAATCCATGCTGTGTAGGAGAGAGAAGTTGATTGTCAAGTAGGTATGGCATGTTGGTGGTGGATGCATTTCTCAAGTCTGCTTGGTGAGCCAGGAGGCTGTTTTTGTTTTGAATTTAGTGGGGCATGGGCATTTAGGATACTTAGGAAGGTGTTATTGAAATGGTTTATGGCTTCTTCTAGGGATAACATTTTTAATGTGTTCCAATCATGGTGTTTTAGTTCGAGTTTGAATTTGTTGGGGTCAAAGTTTTTTGTATTGTGGGTTGTTAGTGACTTGGGGGTTGGGTTGGATTGGGTTTTGAATTTTAATAGGAAGGTGGGTTGATGGTCACCGAGGTTGTCTGGGAGGACACCTGCATGGTATAGGGTGTTGGTCTTGTTTATTAATATCTAGTGTAGGAGATTTTCTTTAATTTTTGGGTTACCTAGTCTAGTGCTAATTTGGATAATTTGTGAGAAATTATAGAGGTGTTAGTATGGTTATTAGGGTTTAAGGCTGAGCAGGTATTCCAATCTATGTTGAAAACTGAGGGAAGTTTTGGTTTGACCATTGTAGGAACTTTTCAAGGATTGCGATGTTATTGCCTGGTGGTATATAGCATGTGACTATGTTGATTAACTTTTTGTTGCTAAGTTTGAGTTTAGCTAGGAGGATTTCAGAATTGTTGAAGGAAGGGGTTTGCAGATTAATTGTTGTGACATTTAGGGTATCCTTGCAGAGTAGGGCTACACCCCCTCCTTTTTTAGATGGTCTATCCTGGTGGATTACATTGTATCCAGTAGGTAGGAGTTCTTTGTCTGCAATAGTGGGCTTTAGCCAGGTTTCTGTCAGACATAATGTATCAGGGCTGTAGGTGGAGAGTAGTGCATGCAGTAAGTGTATCTTATTGTTCACAGTTTGAATAATTAAGCACAGAATTAGTAGGCTGATCTTTGGTCTGTTAGTAGGTAACTGGTTTGAGGAGTAGGTGGCATTTGTAGGAGTGGTTTGTATAGGGGTAGGCCTTGGATTAGGATGTATATCACCTGCCGGGATCAATTGAGAATTTATATGGTGCAGTAGTTTAGTAAGTTTAGTTAGGGTAGCTATGTATATACAGGTAAAGCACTCTTAAACAAACGAAAGTACTTCATTCACCTAAATTCTGTTGAGTACCCATTTCCCTATAGGTCCTTTCTGACTCAGTTACACAGCAATCTTTTTCACTATTTCTAGCATGTCGAAGGGTCAGTTGCCGGCGTCCTCTCCTGTTCAGCTGGTGAATCTGGGAATCTTGAGGCAATGTTACAATTGCCTCATGTACACAGACAACCCTCTCCTCCTCCCAACAAATACAAATATATGCGAGAGATACAACTATATAGCCAAACTGGAGGCTGAGCTCTCTCAATTCAGTACTGGCAAGACCAGTCAGGAGGAGAAGGTAACCACGCACACCACAAACCCAGTCTCACATAGAACTATCACAACTGCAAACCAAACACATAAACACACGTATGTTTTTATACTCGGAGGCGCTGATTAAAAATCTACCAAAACAACAGAGGCCTCCAAAGCAGACACCCAAGCAACCACCACCTCAAGACATAGCACATGCAACACATAGTTCACAAAGTCAGTGTGCTAAACAGTCACAGCCCTTAAGGCCAAACAACATGCCAGACACACTTGTAATAGGTGACTCCATAGTCAGGCACACTGACGTCCCACTCACCAGACTGAACAAGGAGAGGGTCACAGTAAGCTGCCTGTCGGGGGCTAGAATCCGCCACATAACACAAGCACTCAGGTCACTCCACAGCAAGTACAAATATGACTCAGTCATTGTACATGCCGGTGTGAACGACCTGAGACGTACCTCCCTGGACTACATGAAAAGAGACATAGAGGAGCTCTCTGATTATGTAGCCCAGGCTGGTATGACCCTGACCCTGAGCAGCATCTTACCCTCACCAAGAATGATGCCACAGTACAAAGACAAAATGATCAGTTTTAACAATTGGCTTAATTACTGGTGTCATTCTAAGGGGATCCAATGTCTGTCTGCTTGGGATGACATGCTTGACAAGCCACACTGCTTCGCAAGGGATGGCTTGCACCTGTCACCCCTGGGCTTCCGGATATTGGCCAAGGCTCTTGCCACCCCCATAGTGCCTTTTTTAGGCAAGGCTCAAATGACAAACCTACCTCCCTAGAAAACACAAGTGGAAAAAAACTAAGGGTAATGCTGCTCAATGCCAGAAGTCTAAACCTCAAGATGCACGCCCTCGAAGCCCTCCTCACTATGGAGAATATCGATGTCTGTGCAGTGACTGAAACCTGGTTCAATGTTCCTGAGAGCACCCCAGCACTATCAGGTTTTACCTCGTATCATGCTTTCCGGCCCCAAAACTTGGACCGAACCACAAAAGGAGGGGGAGTATCCATTTTCATCAAAGATACCCACACCTCCAGGTTAGTGGCAACGCACGAAGCATCGGAGACTATCCAGGTGCAACTAACCATAGGCAAAACTGCCTTACAGTTTGTAGCATGCTACAGACCACCCTCTCAAACTCAGGAACCCCACACAGCCTTTCTGAAGACACTGGAGAGTATGAATGTCTCTCAAAATACCATCATTTTGGGAGACCAACTACCCAAACATAGACTGGGAACATTACTCAAGCCCCAACACCCTAGCCCAAAGGTTCCTAGAATTTATAAACTCAAATGCAATGGAACAACTAGTCACCATTCCCACAAGAGGAGACAATATACTAGACCTGATCATCACAAACATGGGAACAAAATGCTCCACACCAGAAGTACATCCCTCCTTGGTAAGATCAGACCATAAATTAATCTCACTGGAAATCCACATCCCGCCCCACCCCTGCACAAAAGACCACAGTGAAGAACTTCTCAAAAGCAAACTTCACACTTCTTAAGACTGAAGTGGTATCTTTCAAGGCCCCTGGGACAGTGGAAACCACAACCCACACTGCTGAATCCTTTGCAAATGCCTTCTATGGGCACCTTCAAGAATGCATGGATCATGCAATCCCAAATAAAACCAAGACCCATTCCCCCAAAGGCAGGTGCCCGGTCTGGTGGACCCCAGCCATAAACAAACTTTACAACAGGAGGAGGAAGCTACTACATGACAGAGCAAAATCCCTAAAAGGGAAGGCATCTCTGATCAGTACTAGCAAAAAACTACGATCACTCATAAAATCATCCAAGGCCAACTTTGAGAGAAAAATCGCAAAAGACACAAAAGACAATCACAAGGCCTTCTTTAGCTATGTTAGAAACCTGGGTGGAAACTCCCAGATATGCTCAGAGTTAGTCCAAAATGACACAAAATACACTGAACCCACTGACATTGCCAACATTCTGGCAGACAGGTTCAGTGCAAATTTCTCCTCCCCCTCCCCCCCAAAAGGAGAAATAACTATCCCAGCAGAGTGTAGCCTCCCTAACATCTCAGATGCCCAGGTGAGAGCCACCCTCTCTAAAGCTAAAAACACAGCATCAATGGGACCGGATGGTGTCCTGGGCTGTGTGCTACATGAACTCCAAGAGGAACTAAACCCACACATAAGGCTGCTGTTTAATCTTAGCCTTACTACAGGATACGTACCCAAAGAGTGGCGTATGGCAACAGTGGTCCCACTTCACAAAGGCGGTGCTTCTACGGACCCTGGAAATTACCACCCCATAAGCTTGACGAGCCTGGTCTGCAAAGCTATGGAGAGGATCATTATGGAACTCATAAACAAAGACATTGGGGACCTACAGACATTGGATCCTACCCAATTTGGCTTTGTCAAGGGCAGATCCTGCCTTTTGAACTTGGTCGACTTTTTTGAAACAGTCACTAAGGCCATTGATGAGGGTAAGGCAGTTCACACAGCCTACCTTGACCTTGCAAAAGCCTTTGACACAATACCCCACTCTGGCATCATAGACAAACTCACCAGCTTAAATGTAAACCCATATGTCACAAGATGGGTTGCAAACTGGCTCAAGGACAGAACCCACAGGGTCAGAGTTGCTGGTGCTATGTCAGACTCTAAGCCAGTCACAAGTGGTGTCCCACAGGACTCAGTCCTGGGACCCCTCTTGTTCAGCATTTATTTTTCCGAGGTACAGGCAAACATAGGAGGATTGTGGCTGACAAAGTTCGCAGATGACTGCAAACTGGGCGCCATAATTGATACTCCAGTGGACACAAACATCCTTCAGAGAGGCCTCATAGAAATGGATAATTGGTGCCAGAGCCATGGCCTTAAGCTGAACGCCAAAAAATGTATAGTCATACCCTTTGGGAAAAACAAGGTACCAACAAATTACCACATAGGCGGTAATCCATTAAGTACGGAAGAGGTAATCAGGGACCTAGGGACCCAGGTTGACAGTAATCTCTCATTTGACACTCACATTGCCAAAGTGGTCAGGAAGACCTTCTATATTGCCCACCTTATCATGAAGGGTTTCACATCTAGATCAAGAGAGGTCATTGTGCCCTTGTACTCTTCTCTTATCAGGCCAATGATTGAGTACAATGCCCCGTTTGGGATGTATCTCACCCGACACCTGCAGCAGTTGGAAAGACCCCAAAAGTTCCTCACCAAGAGGATAAAGGGTCTTAAACATATGTCATATGCTGCCCGACTAAAAAAAACTCCAGCTCTATTCAGTCGCATACCGCCTACTCAGAGGTGATCTGTGCCTGATGTACAAGGCCATGTCCAATCCTGAATTAATGGACATGCTCCACCTCAGAAAATCCAAATCCATCAGAGCCATGAGAACAAGCGACTTAAACCTCAACACAGAAATAAATAGAACCTGCTGGAGGGACAGATTCATAACCCAGAGGCTCCCTACACTCTGGAACAGAATCCCAGTCCATGTTAGGCAGAGCCCCTCACTGAGTCTATTCAAGAGAAATCTCGACGAGTGGATGGGAGATCGTAGGTTTACCCCGGGGGTCATCTCTGTGTCACTACTAGACAGAGGCATAGTAAACTAAACCCTAAAAGGGCGTAGTATTCTCATCCTAAGGGGTGGTGTAAGCCACATACACTCTGGCTAGGCTTATAAATGCCCTAGGGCAGATAGCCTAGTATGAACCTATGAACCTATGTGGGGGTTATTGAGAGTAACCTAAATGAGTTTGGTGCAATCATAATATTATGGTAGAGGCTTGGTGATGTGTGTTGGTTGTAGTGAGGAGTACTAGGGTTGTAAGTAGAGGTTTGTTTTGCAGGGATAGTTTTGGTTGTTTTTAGTGTGGTGTGGTAAGAGGTGAGGTAGAGGTGTAGTGTTAGGATTGATATGATAGTGAGTTTGCATGAGAATATGGTGAGTACTTTGTGGTTGTGAGTGTTTACCATTGCTGTGGGTGAGTGTGTGGGGGTGTTAATTGGTAAGGATTAGTGGAGGGTTGACTTAGGGTGTGATTGGTTGGATGTGAGGGCATGTATAGTTAGTGATTGGTTGTATGTGAGGCGAGTTGGGTTGGTTAGGTATAAGACTAGGGGTAGTGTGGGTGGGTAAGGAATGGAGGCAGGGTAGGGGAGTGGAGAGAGCCAGAGCGGTAGCAAGGGTGAACGGAGTGGGGCAGCACCAAGGTCTGCAGGCAGGAATCCTGAAGGAAAATATCAGTAAGCTTGAGAAAGTTAAGCCACCTTAAATCAAGGTTAGTAAAATTGAAAATCAAGGTTTAGAAGCCAAATTGAGTGTTAAATAGTGGGCTTTCCAAATTAAGCTTTAATTGGTTTACATTCTACTATTAAGGAGCCTAAATATAAAGATATTCAGTAGGTTGAAAGTGGGGATCAGCAAGGAGCAGGGATAGGCTTTCAAATTAGGGGCTTGGGAGCACAGTAGGGTGCTTAAGCTACAAGACAGCAGCGCTAGGATATTTTCTGATTAGCTAGGGCTGCTGTAGTGTTCAGGGGTTTACTTCTGGGCTACGGACTTAACTGCAGATCTCAAGTAGCTACTTCATTTGATCTGCAACCTGTGGAAGTCGGATCCGACCTCGGATCCGAGCCGGCAGCTTTCCAAGCTTCAAGATCCGAGCTCCTAGCTCCCCCCCCCCCATAATCCAACCACTTACCAACCCACATTACCTCGTTTTGTTTTGCTATGACTAAGGCAGTTGCTTTCTCTGTTCCTAGCATTTGTTGAGATTGAGGTGATCCCTCTTTTCCTATTAAACCTATATTTCTTAGATGTCTAGTTGTAAATGTGTGTGTGTTGTTTAACAAACCCAAAAAAAAAAAAAAAAAAAAAACTTAAGTTTTCCCTTGTCTCTCCCCTCCCCTAACGTCCCCCCTGTGTGAGGGTGTGTGTGTGTTTGGGTGTGTGTGAGAGGATAATGGCTGAAGTGTACTGTATGTTATTGCGCTGGCTCCTACAAGCTCCTGCTGATGCTCACACTCAGTGCGTTCCTGTCTGGGTCGCTTTGTTTGTGGCCTTGCAAACTGTGCAGCCTTCCAACCTCGGGAGCACTTAGGGACAGAAGAACAAGCTGATCCTGGCAGGAGTCGCTCCTCCAGGTGTGGCTTCTTCTCCTCTCCCAGCCGGGCCCAAGTGCCTTCTCAAGCTTGACCCACCTCGGTAGCTGTACCTCGTTATCCGGTCCCTTATCGTGGCTAGCTCTGTGGGGAGACATAAGGTCCCATAAGGAGAAAAAAAATTCATAGAAGAATAAAGTCAGTCTTCTAAAGGGCTCGAGTCTGGCCTCGGAGTCTCCTCCTGAGAAGTCCCCTGATCCCCTGAGAGGGTCTCCGCTCTAAACCTCTCTCCCCTGTCGTTCACCTTCTTTTCTCTGGAGATGGAGTCTCCGAGGGGGCCTTCAGGCGGCCTTCCCGGCCTTCCCGGCTTCTCGACTACCCCACCAGAAGCAGACCAAGGCAGATCTCGAGGCAGAATCAGATAGATTGATCACGAGATCAGATGCTCACCAGATGCAGATGGGGATGCTCTTGCCTCCCATCTTGCCCCTGCAGCCCCATCTTGCCCCCGATTCTCCTTCTCCGGCGATCCTTGGGTCTCGGAGTTAGTCTGATCCAGGCCTTTCGGATCAAGGATATCGGGGCGCCCGACAGGGTTGGTATCTTCGACAAGCGCTATGCCTTGACTTGTCTTGAGCAAGCTCGATCCAAGCTCTGAGCATCGGATCCGGTGGTTAGCGTGCCGATTGCAGTTGGGTCGGAGCACACCACCCCCGATGGGTCCGGGTGGCGAGCCGGGACCGAGATCCGGCCCTCGAACTTGAGGAGGTTGCTTTCTGAGGTCGAGTATGGCAGATCTCCCTTCGGCACGAAGGATAGTTGAAGGGTACTGTCGAGAATCATCCGTCTGTCAAATCCCTTCGGATTCGATCATCCGTCCATTATCAGGGCCTGTCTTGATCATCCGTCCATCTTCACAACCTGCCCAAAGTCTCCAGTTAGTTCCAGGGAGGAGTCCCACCGGGGTGAACCCGAGCCTTCTTAGGAGGCAGTTGGACTCCCGCTCAACACCAGTGCAAAGGACCAGTGCAAAGGGAGGCAGTTGGACTCCCGGAGTCCTATTTGGATGATACGGAGGTTCTCATCATGAACCCCCGAAGATGTCTCATTTGGAGACATCATGAAAGTATTAGCATTAATCCGTATTAGGTCTTAGAACCCTGAGGCAGAGCCTCCGTACCTCTGCCTTTGAGCCCTCCCATCTACCTCCTGGGTGGCCCCAGCTGACCCCTTGGTGGACCATTACACCCAGGGGAGCCTATCCCTAAGCCAGGATAAGGGAACTATCCTCCTCAGCCGGATAAAGGTCCTCAACCCTCCTTCTGATGAACCTTCTTGGTCCAAGAGGCACTGGTTGATGCTATGTTGGTGGTGGCTGCACTATGGCTTCCACTGCGAAAGTTAAGAGGTCTATCCGCCCGGACGATTCGAGCATTGGACGGTTGCAAAGCCGGATGTTTGCTTCAGCAACTACATGGCATGGCACATTGAACAACATGGCACACTTATCCGGCATGAAGCAGACCTAATCAAGAATGCTTGGCAGGACAAAAGTCCATGTCGGTCGAATGGCCACTCCGGAGTCCGGTCAAGTAAAGTCCTCTAAAGTCCATCTCAAATACATCCCGCCAGACTAAATTTTACCAACACATGGAAGGAGCTGTAGTCTTAAGCGGAGGCGGGAGTAGTCTCAGGCACTCCTGGCTCCGCCTCTGTGTTTTCAGTCCTTTCAAGACCTCTGTGACGAGATTGCGGCCGTGCGATGGTTCGGCCTCCGACCACGGCTTGTTCGCCCGCAGAAGGATGGCGGGAAAAGGATGGCTTGTCCATGTCGACACGTCCAGTCAAAGATCGCTTCTTCAAAGATCAGGCTCTACCAAGGAATCAGGGGGCAAAAAGCCCAAAGATCATAAATCTCAGCAATCTTCGTCTCTAAAACAACTCGTCCTCTGCTCCAGAGGAGGGCAAGGTGGCGCCCGGGGGCCGGCAAAGGGGCCCAGCCAACCGGGTCGAAGAACCCCTCTCCAGCGACCAAGCAGCCCAGCCTGAGCCGGGGCCGACTGTCCTCTGGAGGCAGAGAGGCAGTCGGGCGGTGCTCGAGGAGCACCGGGCAAGTGGGAGTCCGTACAAGCGATCGATGGATGCTCGGATAATATCCAGAGGTTACAGGCCCTCTTACCAAATATCAGAGGGATTTTCCCGATGTTCCACCCATCAAGCTTTAGAACTTTTGGAGAGAACTTCCCCAGTTGCTAAGAAGCACCATCAACCCGTCCCCCCAGATCAGTCGCTAAGAGTTTCTACTCCAGGCCCTTTTGGTGCCAAAGAAAAGCCATCCCCCTCAGACCCATCCTAGACCTTTCATCCCTGAACCTGTTCATGTGCAAGGAAAACCCTTGGATCCTGACCCTGTTCATACCCAAGGAAAAGTTCTGGATGTACTCGTTGGATCTGGAAGGACCTGGATCTCAGGACACGTGCTACCATATACCCGTGGGAATTCTCAAGCTTCGAGCTAGAGCCATGGCCTAACAGAGAGTCATTATCAGTTCAGGCTAACGCCAGCAGGCCTAACCTCAGCCCCCAGAGTGTTTACCAAAGTCATGGCAGTGGTAGCAGCCTGAGACACCAGGGCATTCAGGTGTTCCCTTGGCTCTTCGTTGGCTCCTCCCGCCCTTAATAAGCATCTTCTGGTTCTGATTATGCCCTGGTCTCACTTGGTCAACTGTGCATCTCAGTCAATTAAAGAAGTCCTGCCTGTGCCCCACTCAAGCCCTACAGAAGGGGCCAGGTTGGATACTCCAATCCAAATCTCCAGAGTGGTTCAACTTACCGATAAGAATAAACAGTTTGTACCGTGAGTTCAGGATATTCTTCAAGTACGGCCCCCCAACAGAATTAGTCTGAGGCCTTGGGATCTATGCCCCAGCTTCCTCCTTAGTTCTCTCCATGCCCGTCTGCCGGATGCGGTCGTTACAGTGGACTCTCCAAGGTCCAATCTCCATCCTTGACCCCATCCTTTGGACACATGCATGGTGACTGAACAGAGCATGCAGGACTCCCTACTTTAATTACAAAGCACAGGAGGAACTCAAGGGAGACCTTTGTGATCCCCAGTCGAAGCCAGCCACATTGACTACCTTCCTGCCTCTTTGGAGGCGGGCGGGCGCAAAAACAAGTCAGTCCAAGGGCGTGGACTCCTCTAGAGACTGCATGCTGTATCAATGTCCTAGAGAGAGCGGGGACTCAGTGTTGGCGCTGCCAGCTCTTCATGTCCTTCTTCCTCTGGGGACTAATGCAATCCAGACGGACAACATGTTCGTTGTCCTGGTACATAATAAAATTGTGGAGAGGAACCAAGGTCTTACCCTGTGTAGAGCCCATGTACATGAGATGGATGGGCTCCCACCAGCACTTTCAGACTGTCAGCAAGCATTCGGGGCGGACCAAGGACCAATTTCAGCCTAAGTCGAATTGTTCTCCAGCCCTTCACAGTGGTCTCCTGAACCCTTCTGTCTGAATCCCCTAAATATTCACAAATGGGGTCAACACAAGCTGGGACCCTTTTGCCTGTCCTCTAAACTCAAATCTCACGGTGCCAGCGATAGCGGTGCTTGATAGTTCCCCTCCTCCTAAACTCCCAATGCCTTGGTTCATGTCTTCTTTATGCCGGTCCTCCTCTTCCTCTGATCTTGGGAATGATGATAAACCTATCGGTTAGAGACAGAGTGATTCTCATTCACCCCATTCTGGCCTCAATTCATCTGGTTCCCTTTCTGGTTCCTCCTGATGTGGCTCCCCATGGGCCCTGGATGGCAAACCAGACCTCTGCTCGACCTAAACGAGATGCCACACTCCGAACCTGTTGACCTCCTGCTCACAGCCTGGCTGATCCCCTGGTCCGTTAATGGCAGCCACCCGGTATCTCTTCCCCAGTATGCTCTCATCTGGTGGCAGCTCATAAGCCATCCAAGAAAACTCTACAGAATCCTCTACAACAGTAAATGGAACAACAGTCTATCTGGAAGTAGAAGGATAAAAGCTTAGATCCTTTATGGTTCTATTTATTTTATGGGTTTCGGATCTTCCTCCCTCCTTTTTAGGCCTCCTTTCCACCATTAAGTCGTCACTTGCAAAGTCAACTCATTATCATGTCTCGATGCGCCCAGTTTCTGGCGTCCTTCATCTCTTCCTTCTCAAGTGTTTCTCTTAAAAGGCCTGCCTCACATGGGATCTTACCTTATTCTTACAAGCTTCCATGGGACCTTGTTTAGAACCAGCGGCCTCAGTGCCCTTAAAATTCTTATTGCTGAAGACAGCCTTCTTGGTAAAACTTACCTCTGCCAAAGTGGGTATCAAGTTACAAATCACCTCTTGGGAGATATCCATCAAGTATTTTTCCTGAATAGGGTTGCCCTCATTTCTAATCCTTCAAGATGCCCTAAAGGTAGCCACAGATTCTAACATTAAACCTAAAGAGTCTAACCAGAATCTCCTTTTCCTAATCTAAAAAACTTCCTGAATGCACATTACTGCAAATTGGTTAAGCTGAACCTACATTTTTTTAAAGCATCCAACTAAATATTTCCGCCAAGTCAGACCAGTTGTACATTTCTTTCCACAATTCAGTTGGGGCAAACAATTTCTAAGGTGAATCAAGCAAATTGGATTTCTCAATGTAGGTAACAAGCATACATTTCAGTTGGAGATCAGCTCAGTTCGCATTTCACATGGGACCAGATCTGTGGCTACCAGTTCAGCGTTTTTGGTCATTCTACAGCTAGATCTGTGGCACTTTCAACAGCGTTACCAGATAATTCCCATCCTCAGGCGCTTTCTCATTACAAGCCTGACCATGATCTCTCGTAGGGCTTCCTTACCTGGTCCTCTGGACATGAATATCCTTCTAGGGACCATCCAGGCCTTTCCGGCAAGCTGGGGACTCTGTCGTGGGTTACATCCGCTGGGAATAGCTCCTTCAGATAAAAGTTATGTACTCACCATAACGTTCCATCTGATGAATACTTCAAAGATCTACTAACAAACCATAGCGATCCTTCTGAGTCGTAAAGTATTGTCCTGTAATTCTCTCCGTCTTTAGCTTATAGGGCAAAATAACCAATCTGGTATGAATTTTGGTAGCAAGGGATTATGTCCTTTTTGCACCGTTCCAGCTACCAGTCCAGTGAATCATTAGCATAGTAGAAATAACCTGAATAATTAATAAAGTGGTGTTTTCCAGCATGAGTTTTGGTGGTGTCACAACTTGGTGTCCTGGGTGAGGGTTTGATTCCTGACACAGTGGATGCGAGTTGTAGAACACACATGATGGACTGGTAGTGCGGGGAAGGACGATTTGTATATTCAGTATTTTTCATGTTTTTATTATTTATTACTAAATACATTTAGAACTTTTATTGCGGCTGATCCTTTTAGAAAGTATTTAACTTTGGAGGATGCTTATATTTATTTGGTGACACTGTGTGGGCCACGCCAGATGGCCTAGCTGTCTTGGTCAACTACTCCCATCTGTATTAGTATTAATATTGCACAGTATAATAGGACACCCTTTGTTAAGGGCCTTAAAGTAGCTGATTGTGGAGTATCTGGTGGCAATGATAACTACCTTATACTCTGGGCAGAAAGGGGCACAGCAAGTAAATCTGTGCCAGCCTTTCCCAGGTGTGTTTGTGTAAAATCAAATCTCACAGTGTGTGTGTGTGTGTGTGTGTCAGCTGCTTGGAGCAGGGACACGAAGCACAGGACTTAGCTTGGACACTTTGGCCGAGGAACTAACCCTACAGCTGTCTCAGTGGGGAGTTTTACTGGGGACCTGGAGGGAGACAGATAGAGAGATCCAGACCCTGGAATGAGTCTGTTCCCTGAATGCTCTTAAGGGAAATTGTACTTGATGCAGAGAGGTCTGCATCTGGAAATACTAAGTGTATCCATTTGTATTCCAAGTGAATGTCTGTCTCCAGTGTCAGTGGTGAGGATTCAGGCTCCTTGATTACTGGCCCAGCTCATCACATATTGGTGAGCAGTGGTGTGGCTATTGAATTTCTGTAGCCTGTAAGCAGTGGTCAGTAAAGACGTGGTTTGTACTCTCAAGCAGCCACAAAGTAGACATTCAGTGTTTCATATCACAGTTTTTTTTATTAATGTTTTGTTAGCTTAGTTAGTTAGAGAGGGCAGGCAAGGATGTCAGCAGAGGATTATGGCAAGCTGACAAGGAACCAGTTGGCTGAGATGTAACAAGCCAGTGGACTGGTGCATGTCAACCTGACTAAAGAGGAAATGATTGCAGCCTTAATCACAGCTGTAGCACAGACCAGCAACCAGGAGGACAACCAGTCTGGCATTGAGGATGTGCAGCTCTCAGAAACAGGACAGTTCACCTTTTCTTCAGAGGACTTAAAAACCCATCTGGAGTTTGATACTTGAACTGGAGGCCAAACATTTGGAATTAGAATCAGCAGAGAAAATGAGGTGTTTGGAGGCTAAAGAAAATGAGAGACTGGGGCAGGCAAAAGAGATGGAATTAGACTCCGCAGAAAGAATGCAATGTTTGGAGGCTGAAGAAAATGATAAAAAGAGGCAACATGAAAAGGAAATACTGGCCTTTCCCCAGGGTCGTGGAGGCAATGGGGACGGGAGTAACCAAACCCCAGAAGCAACAAAGGTCAGTAAATTTCTTCCTCAGTTTACAGACTGTGATAATTTTGATAGCTTTATTCATATATTTGAAAGAGTATGTAAACAGTATAATGTTGACCAAGGGCACTGGGTACAGTTCCTGACCCCCTTACTCCATGGCAAAGCTGTAACTGCTGTTTCTAAATTGTCTGATACTGATTGCTTAAACTGTTAAAAAATGTTTATTGGAATGTTTTAAGTTGATGCCTGAAGCTTACAGAAAAAAGTTTCTTGAGCGTAGACGCAAGGCAGATAAAAGTGTATGTGATTATATTGCTGAACTAAGCACTTATTTTCGTAGGTGGGTGAGTGGATGTCAGGTCACAACTTTTCAAGGGCCGTCAGACTTTTTGTTGCATGAACAAGCCCTTAGTACATTGCCTGAGGATATGAGAATCTGGTTGGCAGACAGATAGTGCAACTCTGCAGATGAGCTGGGGAAAAAGGGGGTCTGTACTTAGCAAGCAGGACAGCACTGCACAGGACAGGGATACCCAGCTCTGCACATGGATATAAGGGAACCCATGGTGGGCAGCAAGGGCAGAAGTGAGTGGTAGTACTCAGGCTGACAGTGAGGTACCGCTGTCAGAAGATACCAGACTTCCTGTGGAAGGGGAGCTGGAAAAAATCACAAAGATAGGGCTGAGACAGGCTGAGCTGTCAGACCCTACACTATGAGGCTTGCGGGAGGTAGCTAGGGAGGCACGTGATTCTCAAGGAAAAGAGAAATCTGTATACTGAAACAAAGGGTTATTGTATAGAGAGAGTGGACCCCTGAGGGAGGGCTACATGGTGAGGTAATACAGCAGTTGGTAGTGCCTAGTGCCCACCGCCTGGCACTTCTAGCCATAGCCCATGACATTCCCTTTGCAGGTCATATGGGCATAAAGCGTACCAAGAGAAAAATTATGCAGAACTTTTATTGCCCTGGGATTGCAAGGGTGTAACAGGGTACTGCAGGTCCTGGGAGCAGTGCCAAAAAGTAGACTAGGCAGGAGACAAGGTCAGAGCTCCTTTGATAACTTTGCCTGTGATTGAGGAGGCATTTCAGAGGGCAGCTGTGGATATTGTGGGGTCTCTGAGTACCTCAAGTTCCACAGGGAAGAAGTCTATCCTAGCGGTAGTAGATTATGCTACCAGATACCCTGAAGCAGTGGTCCTGTCCTCCATTGAGGCAAAAAAGTGGCAAATGCTTAGAGATTTTCAGCAGGGTAGGTTTCCCAAAAGAAATACTGACTGACAGAGGTGCCAGTTTCATGTCAGACCTGCTGTCTTGTCTGTGGAAGCACTGTGGGGGGGGAAAGCATCTAAAGACCACCCCATACCACCTCTAGAGTGATGGTCTGGTGGGGAAGTTAAACTCTGCACTAAAGACCATACTGCATGTGTTTGCAGACCAGTTTAAGAGGGAGTGGGCAAATATATGCCCCATCTATTGTTTGCTTACAGAGAGGTGCCCCAGGAATCTACAGGCTTTTCACCTTTTGAGTTCCTGCATGGGCAATGGGTGAGGTGACTTCTAGATTTGATTTGTGATGAGTGGGAGAATGTGTGTTAATCCCACAAGGAGTCTGTTGTGGCATATGTCCTAAACCTCTGGAAAAGGATCAGGGAACTCATGGACATGGCCTAGGAGAACCTGGCAGAAGTCCAACAACAGAAAAAGGTCTGGTATGATAGAAATGCTGGAGCCAGAGAGTATGCTGTGGTGTTGCAGGTTATGGTTCTCATTCCTGTTAGACACAATAAGCTGCAGGCACCTTGGGAGAGACCCTTGAAAGTGGTAAGGAAGGTTGATTATAACTACATAGTAGAACTGCTAGGCAGGAGGCAGGGGCAGAAACTGTACCATGTTAACACCATGAAACCTTACCATGACAGGGAGACCCTTGTGCGGAATATTTACAGTAGGAGGCAGGAAGTGCCTGAGGGGGATCTATGGCTACAGGGAGCTAGCCAGCAAAATCCCAAGTTACTGTGGTGAGACTAGGATTGCAGGCATATGCAAAGGGGTCAGCAATGCCAAGGCAGTAGGCATCTCAAGACAGGTTATGGAGTAAAATATTCCCAGATAGGCTCATCCCTCTCAAGTAACATTTCTCAAGGAGCACTTGAAAAACTAGCTTGAGTCTTCGAAGGGGGGAGAGGTTTGACAAAAGGAAGTTACTGCCAGCACAGCTAGCTGGAATTTTGTAAATAATTATATGTCATTTGTGAATATCAAACGGATTTATACAAGATGCTTGTGTCACAAATGTATTAGAGCTGTATATCATGTGTATATCAGACTGATTTGTGCAGACATTTGTGTTGAAAAGGTATTTCTAAAGTGCTTGTGTTTGAAATGTATCCACAATGTGCCCTACTGCAGAGAACAGAAATGCACATGCACCATTGTAACTGTTTAAATGTATGTGTTTTAACAGAGGAAACTGGATGTTTAACAACAATCCAGCAAACTTTAGAAAATATTTGAAATTAAATCATCGTATAGGCCAGGCCATAAAAATGCTGTCTCACAGGTTTCAGGGAACCTAGAGACACAAAGTCTGTACTACTGTACTAGGAAGATTTCTATATGGTATTTGTGTTGAACTAATTACTACTCGAAGTGTGGAGAAATGCACTTGATTTATGACTTCCAGCATCTGCCAAGGATCTGAGCAAATGCCCTTTTGTGTGTGATTTTACAGGTACCTGCGAAGTCCTGCCAGCTTCCAGCAATGGGGGTTTGCACTAAAACTAGAAGTCAGATGACCAGAAGTGATGTTATCCTGCAAGCTTTTTCAGAAGTAATATTTCAGATATTATTTTGATAAGTTTCTAAGTGAGAGAGAGCATTCTGTATTCTGTCTTGGGCATGACAACAACAAGAAGGAACATTCACCATCACATTTGCCTTGCTCTGTTAAGTAAGTTATTAGGGAATAGTGATTCTCTTAGATTCTGTCAGGAATATAGTGAAGCTTAGTTTAGGTATTGTTTTTCTTTATTTGTCTGAGCCTGTCCTTCAGTGTTATTTTAAATATTTCCTGTCATTTGAACTCTGATCTCACTGTGAATATATACTTATTTTCTTGTTCTTTATTATTTATTAAATATATTTGAACTTTCATTGTGGCTGATCTTTGTAGAGATATGCAAGTTTTGGGAGTACTTGCATATTTATTTGGTGACACTGTGTAGGCCACTCCTAATAGCCTTACTCTTGGTCAAACTACCATTTGCTTTAATATTAATTTCATTTAGTATTTTGGTACCATTCTAAGAGTCGTAAAGTAGCTGGTGTGTGGTTCTGGTGGCAGTGATAACTACCTTATAGTCTGGGTATAATGGGCATAGCTAGTAAACCTGTGCCAGCTTTTCCCAGATGTATGTGTGTGTGTGTGTGTGTGTGTGTGTGTGTGTGTGTGTGTGTGTGTGTGTGTGTGTGTGTGCACGCGGGTGTGTATGTGGGTGTGTGCATGCAAAACTAATCTCCGGGAGTGTGCGTGTCAGCTACTTGGGCAGGGACATGAAACACTGGTTGGACAGAGAGAATGTTGGAGGACTTTGCTTGGAACCCTGGCTAAGGACCCAGTTCTGTAGCTGTGCCAATGTGGCGTCTTATTGGGGAGCTGGAGAAAGAGAATGAAACCAGTCCTGGACTGACTGATCTCTGTGTGCTCTTAAGGGAAATTGCACTTGATGCAGAGAGCTGCATCTGGAAATAGTGTGTGTGTACTTGTTATCCTCCCAGTGAACTTCCCCCACAGGTGCCAGTGGTGAAGATTGAGACTCCTTGATTACTAGCCCAGAGGTGGATGGTTGTCACACATGTATGTAGGGTTATCTATAGAAAGCATCCCCATATATGCCCTTATTACTTTCAGAGTGAACTTGATACTAGCCATTTTGCTTCCTCATTTCATTCAGGATTTGATGACATTGTGAATTGATTGTATGTACTCTGGTCATGCTTTTGCAACTCTGGTAGTTTCTTATTGTTACTAAGTCCTTTAGGAAAGCTATACAGCTGTGGAATTCCTAGTGTGGGGCTGTAAAAAGACAACCTGTGTCAGTTCAGACAATTCCAGTTGGTTGTTCCTTCTTGTATCTTGTTGTTCCCACCATAAGACTTTTCTAGACAGGATTAAGGCACATTCTAATAGAGTCTTGTTTTCTTTGATAACATATTGGAAAGGGGTGGGCTCTAGAAGCATTCTGCTGGCAACTACATAGTCCTCTGCACATACTTTTACAAAACATTACGCACTGGATTCCTTTTCTAGGTCCAGGACTGTTTTTGCTAGGATCATACTTCAGGGATTCCTGGATCCTTATCCTTCCTCCTGCCAGGTTGGTGAAGCTTTGGAAATCGACCCAAATAGCTAAAGGCTCCTGCAACATTGAGAATGATGAACATAGTACAGTTGTGTAAGTTGCACTTACCATAATGGTAGATGTTCAAATTCCTTACTTTTGGAGTAGCTGCACTCACCTTCTACCCCCTTTCTAATGTATATAGTAAGTTAATGGGATAACAAGTTTTATGTTCATCTTTTTAGGGTTTTAGAATGATTAAGCTTTCTCTTTTTGTGTTTGGGCAAGAAAGTCCTGAAGTCGTCTACATTCTGACTGCTGATTTTCCTCCAGGGGACTGGTCAGTCAACAGTCAGAGTTTGCATGTGGGAGGGATCTAGAGCTTGTTGAAGTCTGGCCAGTTGTATCCTGGGCAAGATGCCACCCAATCAACCAGTGGCTACCGCAGGAGTGAGGAATTTGAACATCTGCTGTTATGGTCAGTACATCTTGCGCAGCTGTACTTTCCTCTATTTTTCAGTTGTATCTTCCTGACAAAGTAATAGAAAGCAGACAGTATCAGTTCTTCTTTTGAAATATACAAGCCTGTTCAAACAAACTGTACTGAGTTGCCCAATGCCCATATCATCACTGGGAAGAATCACATATATTCAACACACTGTTATGTATAAGCCATGCTGGGGATGTACAAGTGCATTTCTTAGGCTTCAGAGATGTGTATAATTTACAGAAGAACCCAGGAAGAAGAGAGATCAGTTATACAGCAGAGTTATTTAAGACAATAAATGTCTTTTTTAAATTTCTCCCAGTGTGTAGTGCTAATAATCACCATCTGACCATGGGCAATACAAGATTATCGTATTCCAACATGTCAGTCATGGATAACTCCTATATCAAACTACAAGACAACAGCTCCAGTCATCAAGCTAGGTAAAGTGTTCTTTAATGTCAGTAAATATTCCAAGAAAGGCACAATGAAAAAATATAAGCTTATATAAGCTTTCACAGAAACTTCATCAGGTATAAGTCATTTAGAACAAATCACTGTTATTTTTAATCTGTATAACATCTGCAGTGGTGCAGCGGTAGCATTGTTGCCTCACAGCAAGAAGTTCTCCCGTTCGATTCTCGGCTGGAGTGCGGGGAGTGCCTTCTGTGTGGAGTCTGCATGTCCTCCCCGTGGTTGGGTGAGCATTCGAAAGACATGTGTAAATGGGCGTGCCTTCATTGAAGGTTGAACATCGAGCTGGCACCACGGCGTTCGTCTAAATCTACTGCCAATCATTAGCGGACCGGAGTTCCGCTGTGGCGACCCCTAACCGGGAAAAGCCGAAAGACAACAACATTGAGTTTGCTTGGTATTGATTCATTCCTACATTGGATAATTCATCTCAGCAACATTACATCATTGTATATAAATTCTTGAAAACTATTACATTTAAATATATATATATATATATATATATATATATATATATATATATATATATATGTACATACAATATTTAAAGTTAGGAGAACAAACTGTTTAACTTCAAAACTGGTTTTAATATATTTTTATCATTCAATCTAAGGCTTAAATCTGTCATCAGGATGTTTATCCAGCAATTCCAGCAATATTCTGTATTCTCTGTAATTATGTTGATGTCACCACCCCTCTTATTTACCAAGATAGCCATAGTGCTATAAATTTAAAGCTGTTTGATGTACCTTTATCAACATGTTTAGATAAAACATTAGTTGTGATACGTCGTCTTATTTCAGACAAATGGTTGTAAATATGGTCTTTTTATTTGTAATTAGTATTGCCTATATAGAAGCCATGGCAGTACATGCAACTTGCCAACTAAGTAACATTTTTTGTATCACAATTCGCATAGGATTTACAGAAGTAGCGCTTGTAAGCTTTTGCATGAAATTGTTACACTTCAAAAGATGTTTACAAAAAATAAATTTACTGCAAGAAAGTGTGTCTGTCCTCTGAGTGTGTCTGATGATGTTGTTCATGTTTCACTGTTGCAGTCATTACATTTGGGTAATCTGCTGGCAGGTTGCCCTCAGTCGGCCTGAATTCCAAAGTCTTGGGTCCTGCGTCGGTTGCTGTCTTCTCTTCCATGATGTCAGGGGTATAAAACATGCAGCTGACGCCATTTTCTTTAGTCTTTCTTGCCGCGCGGTGCCCAAAGCAGAAGCATTTTGCAAGTGCCGGTCGGCCAACTACTGAAATATTCGAGTTTGAGTTTCAGAACCGAAGTCTTCACTAAAGCCAAGTACCCCATTGGGGAAACTTTTTTCTTGCTTTTTACCGATGTCAGAAAAAGTTAATAATTGTATTACTTGTGGGAAGCAAATACCTCATAAGGATTTCCATTTATACTGTATTCCTTGCCTAGGCCCTGATCACAACGTGCCTGGCTGTCGGTTTTGTGCTAAGTTTAACCAACACACTATTAAGTGTCAGTATATTTTTGCATCAAAGTATTTTGTAAACAGATTTAATTACCCAGAAATGTCATCGGATAGCAATCCGACTACCGGAGTACATAAAAAAAGCAAAGAAAAGGACAGAGAAAGGCAGTAGATCCAAAACCGGCGACAAAGCTTCTCCTAAGCCAGTCGCTGGTTTACCGGTACTCATTGAGGCGCCTTCGCAGCCCCTGATACCCGCTACCTTCGAGTTGCAGGCCTCTACCGACACCCATGTGGAGTCAGGCATGCCGCAAGATACTCAAGGTATTGGACCGACGGATGTATCTCCCTCGGATGGGTCCGGAGCCGCTGAGCAGGCACCGGCTTCTGAGGGTGTATTCAGACCTCAACATTTGTACATCAAACTGACAACAGCTGCAAAACCAAAGACAAAAACAACTTCTAAACCTAAAAAAACGACGCATGAGCCACGTGCACAGGCCTCTATGCCTAAAAAACAGATGATCAAAATGGCTGAAGACCTTATTACCTTGATCAGGGGTACCCATCCCCCTCCAGATAAGAGGCCTAGGCAAGACACTGATTATGAATCTTCAGATCAGGTTTCTATTTCTTCTGATCAGGAATTATCATTACCTCCCTATGAGGATTCGGATGCTGAGGAGTCTATTCCATCTGCATCTCCTCCTGAGGATTATTCATTCGGAGAAACCTTGCATACTTTGAGGGAGCATTTTCACTGGGAGACTCAAGACTTCTCAGAATCAAAAAAGAGGCTCAGGGATTTCCTCCTTCTACCCCAGCACAAGCCTTTAGACATTCCCCCTGTTTTAGACATTGTGGATGATGTGTTTTCGGAGTCAACCCCTAACTCCTTACCTCCAGCTCTCAGTAAGCCAGACAGATATTAGAGTCCCCGACTCAGATAAATGTTTATTTAGAAACCCTGCTGCTGATCCTGAAACTATTTCACAGGGTCCAAAGGGAGTTAAGGCCTCAACAGCAAAGAACCTTACCTCCTCTGACAGAGATTCTAGGGCACTGGACAGATGGGGAAAAAGGGTTTATACATCTGCAACCTTGGCAATCAGGGCCTTAAATTGTCAATTTCATATGCTTAAGTACCAACAACATGTTATGGGATTTCTGAAACAGAAAATGAACTTGATATCAGAATGTGCAGAAAATAAAGAATTGCAGGAATTATTGCATGCAGATGAACGAGTTGAAAAACATACTTTGCAATGTGGTTTTGAGTCTTTAGAGGCCTCCTGCAGGGCCGCAGTTACTGGATCTGTGAATAGGAGGCATGTCTGGTTAAAGGAACAAAATTAGCCTGATCATGTTAAAGCTAAATTGCTAGATGCACCTTTACAGCATGATTCTCTGTTTGGTATTAAGGCAGAAGAGATTTTAAAGAAAATGGAAAACAAAGCTAAGTCTATGCAAACTGTTAAAGATTTCTTACAAGTGCAGCCACCAAGATTCAGTAGACACTGGCCTACAAACAATTGGTCCTTTCCTGTGTCAGACAGAGCTCAAAGGGACAAATCCAGATGCCCTAAGGGTTCCAGGTACCAGGCTCAAGAATCATACAGGTCAAAGCAATGGGGCGCATCCACCTCCAAATCTGGAAGAGATAAAGCGCAAACCTACAGAAAGCAATCCCAATGACTTCCCTCTGCCTACACCAAGCACTTATCTTTTGGCAGCACCCATAGGGGAAAATTAGCACTTTTTGCTCAAAATTGGCAGTTAATAACCCAGGACAAGTGAGTACTAAACATCGTATCACAGGGATACAGATTTCATTTCCACACTCTGCCAATGACAAATGGTTGTCCAGATCTGCCAAAAAATCAATGGGCAGAGGCACAGAAACAGGTTACGTCCCTCATGGATATGGGGGCCATTCAGACAGTACCAGAACAGGAAAAAGGACAAGGTTTTTACTCAAGACTGTTCTTGGTACCCAGAAAGGACAAGGCCTGGAGGCCAATACTGGATTTATCGATTTTGAACACATACCTGGACATTCCAAAATTCAAAATGCTCACTTTGCAGCAGCTTCTGACCATGCTGGGCAAGAATGCATGGCTGGTGACTTTAGACCTAAAAGAGGCATACCTGCATCTCCCAATAAGACAGTCGTGCAGAAGATACCTCAGATTCAAGGCTGGCTTAATGCATTACCAATTCTCTGCACTGCCCTTTGGCTTATCTACTGTGCCCAGGGTCTTTACAAAGTGCCTGGCACCAGTGATTGCATTTTGCAGACAAAGAAGTATACAAATATATCCTTACTTGGACGACTGTCACATTCAAGGAGAGAACAAGGACACTCTTCTTCGACACCTGGCGTTTGTGAAAAGGCTTCTAACATGCCTAGGGTACACAATAAACAAAAAGAAATCACAACAGGTACAAACATTCCTGGGTGCAAGCTTGAATACAACTGCACAGATGGCTTACCTCACGCCAGACAAACAAAGGCAACTGACTACTTACTTCAAACTGATGGCAACAAAAACCCAGTCTTCCGCAAGACAAATTCTGCAGGCTCTAGGCTTCATGGCATCCTGCATCCTACTAATTCCATATGCAAGACCGCATATGAGGAAACTTCAATGGTACCTAAAAAGTTTATGGAGTCAACACTCACACAGTCTGGAAACAATGATTCCTCTCATTCTCTGCCTGCAACAGGTGTTTCTATGGTGGGCAAAGGCCTGTCACCAAAACATGGGACGGCTCTTCACTCTACCCCCTGCCAGCCAAACCTTAACAACAGACGCATCAAATTATGCCTGGGGGCCCACATGGCAGGAAGATGCAATCAGGGCATATAGGCACCAAATCAAACACATCTACATATCAACCAGAAAGAGATACTAGCTGTTCAAAATGCCCTAACAGCCTTCAAGGACTTACTTCATCCAGGGCAACTACTGATAAAGACAGACAACACCACAGTTATGTGATATATAAACAAGCAAGGGGGCACACACTCATACCCCCTTTGCAGATTAGCCATGGCACTGTGGAACACAGCTTTGACCTACCAAATACAGCTTCAAGCTCAATTCCTGCCAGGAAAACAGAACACTCTGGCAGACTATTTAAGCAGAATCCTTATGGATCCTTAGGAGTGGAAAATAAATCCACAAGTCTTCAGCATGATAACAGAGAAATGGGGGAGCCCAGACATGGATCTATTTGCCTCTTCTCAAAATTATCAATTGAAAAGATTCTGCACAAGGACTTATCACAGACAAGCATGGAAAGTGGACGCCCTATCCTTCAGTTGGAAAAATCAGTTTACACCTTTCCTCCTCTGCTTCTTCTACCCAAGGTCCTCCTAAAAGTCAGACATGAGAAGCCAAAGATGATATTAATTGCCCCGGACAGGCCCTGCCAATACTGGTACCAATCCTAAGGAACTTATCTCAATTCCCAGTGTGGACCTTGCCTCAAAAACTACAACTGCTGTCCCAGCAAAACAATCAGATCCTGCACAATCAACTACAGACGCTGAACTTGTCAGCATGGCTAATCCGGTGATCATACAAGCGACACCTCTCAGTAAAGCTGTGATGGGCGTAATTTTGGAAGCCAGAAGGCCTAGTACTAGAAAATATTATGCTGACAAATGGAAGAGATTCTGTGCTTGGAATCAAGCCCAAGGAACTGATACAGCAGAACCACATTATCCCTCAGATATTACAATACTTAACTGAGATGCTTGACAAAGGCCTATCTTTCTCATCAATCAAAATCCATGCCTCTGCTATTTCGGCTCTTTACAATACAGAGCCACCAATCTTTTCTCATCCTTTACTAAAGCAGTATCTTAGAGGTGCCAAAAATGTAATGCCTCCTAGAAGATCACCATTACCTGCATGGGACCTCAGTTATGTGTTGGAAAAGCTCACCCTGCCTCCATTTGAACCAGCTACTACTGCTGATATAAAGTTCTTATCATGGAAGACAGCTTTGCTACTAGCAATTACTTCAGCAAGAAGAGTTTCAGAGCTACAGGCCGTCATGGCTGTAGGGCCTTTTATCATATTTTACCCAGACAGGGTGTCTCTGAGGACAAGTCCTACCTTTATGCCTAAGGTCGTTTCTAGTGTGGCTCTTAACCAAACAATTCACCTGCCAACCTTTTATCCAAATCCGCAGAACAAAGGGGAGAGAATGTTGCATTCCCTGGACGTACACAGACAGCTAAGATTCTACTTGAGCAGGACTAAAGCTCTAAGAAAACTGAGCAATTACTAGTGTCATATGCTGCAGGATGAGAAGAAAAGACAATTTCAAAGCAGACCATTTCAAAGTGGATAAGCCATTGCATCCATTTCTGCTACTTACACCATGGCAAACCTGTGCCCAAGGGCATTAGGTCTCACTCCACCAAAGCTGCAGCTACTACAGCAGCCTTTCTCAGAGGAGTACCAACCAAGGACATTCTAGAGGCTGCTACTTGGAGTTCTGTTCACACCTTTACAAAGCATTACTATTTGCCTCTCTACTCTAAGTCCAGGGCAGGCTTTGCCACTGTAGTGCTTCAGGGCCTTATAGCTGAACCTAATGCTGTTTAGCTCCAGCCTCCCAACCATAGCTTTGGGAATCTACCCAAATGTAATGACTGCAACAGTGAAACACGAAGAACATAATACAGTTGTGTACACTTACCATAAATGTAGATGTTCGAGTGTATTCACTGTTGCAGTCCAGGTTACCCTCCCGCCATCCCCCTGTCATTCTGAAGTTTATCTTTCCTTCTCTATCTTCTACAACCTATGTGGTGTATTTGCTTGTAGATGAAGGTAAAGTTTATATTTATACATGTATATTTATATTTATATAATAATGCTACCTTTTTAGGGGAACCTGACATCGGGGGCAAGAAAAACTAAAGAAAATGGCGTCGGCTGCATGTTTTATACCCCTGATGACCTGACGTCATGGAGGAGAAGACAGCAACTGACACAGGACCCAAGACTTTGGAATTCAGGCCGACTGAGGGCAACCTGCCATCAGATTACCCAAATGTAATGACTGCAACAGTGAATACACTCAGACATCTACATTTATGGTAAGTGTACACAACTGTACTTTCTTAAGGTTGTCCTGTTCTTTAGAGCAAAGCGTTTGTTTCAGATTTTGCCCCAGTCGATATGCAAAAATGGGTTGCTCTGAAAGCAAATGAAGTGGTGGCTGTAGGACCTGCAGAATATGCCGGTGTTTGTATGTGATGCCCTTTATAAACTTTGTGTCTGTTTTGCGTTAATGTAAACCTTAGTTTTCTATCAGAATTATTTTTAGAAATTAATTTATTTGGACTACAGGTTAGAGATTGCCTTCCCTATCAAGGACTGATAGTATAGGCAAAGAGAAAGAAATAGGGGACCCCTAAATGAAAGACCAGCATTGGTAGAGTTTTTAAAAGAATCTATAACAGAAGCTGCCGTTAAAAAAGGAATAATTAGTAACGCATATAAAATATTGCATGATAATTATAAGAATCCATCAGAGGAGGTTAGAAAGGATTGGGAAGAGAGACTGGATAAGCAATTCACAAGGAGGATGTATGTATATCTCCCAAATATGCAACAAAGTCTGGAAGATTTAGAACCTTTGCCTGGAAGTGTTTACAGTTATTTTATGCCCCAAGCAGACTCCAAGGATTATTCTTCAGGTGGATAGCAAATGTTGGAGGTGTGACAGGCAAGAAAGAGGTAGCTGGGAACATTTTTTTTGGAAGTGTGATGAGCTGGCAGACTTTTTGGATTCCCTGCAGACCACTCTGTCAGAGATGCTGGGTGAGCAGATTGGACTGACGAGATGATTTTTTTGAGTTATGCTACAGAATCGGAATTGTCTAGACATAGTAAAGCCTTGCTAAGACTAATTATGGTGGCTGCCAAAAAAGCAATTACTAGAAAATGGAAATTAAAGTCTAGACCAACTTTACTAGAAGTAATGAATATAGTAACAGAGATAAAATGACTGGAATTGGGATCTGTAGAAAAGGGAAGGAGCAAACTACAGAGAAAAAAATGGGAATTGTGGGAACAGTATATGCAGAGCAGGAACAAGGTTTAAGAGGCAGGATTTGAATGAGCTATATAAGCTTAAGTGACAATGACTGGATGATATATAAGTGATGCATAATGTTTACAACTACAGTTGTTTCAATGATGTCTGTGATATAAACTGTTTGCAACTAAAGTGATATCATTTTCTATGTTTTTCAGTTAGAAAAATGTAAGATTGCCTTTGTCATATGTGTAAATTTAATAAAGAAGTGTGGAAAAAAAATTATTTTTAGAAACAATATTGGATCAAGTACTGAAAACAGGGCTAGCAGTGCTATTGCATCACATTTGCTAACTGGCATAGCCTTTTTTTTCCAAGTATTTGCTCATTGTAGCCCCAAGACATGAAATCAGTGATCAAGTTATTCACCTGATGTTCTAGAGTGTCATAATTTGTGTTTTGTCTAGCTAAATGCATCATTTGACCTCTAGCTATACTGGCAGATGTATGAGGTGGGTGCATACTTTTTTTATGAAGGTATTTATTTTTACTAACATCTTTGGTGTTTACCCCTTGTAGGCATTATCCCATCTGCTGTTTTATCAAGATAAATGTTTAAAACATCAATTTTGGAACTTGAAGTTCTTTTAAATTTCAAAAAGTTAGTTGTAGATGTTAAGTATTGCACCAAGTCTGAAATATCCACATTTGTGTTATTCCATATAATAACAGAATCATCCACAAATCTGTACAAAAGTAAATTAGGTAAAAATGCAATCTGAAGTAGTTAACTTCATTTTGTCTGCAATCTGTGGGCATTCGAATCTGTATCGGATCCGAGCCGGCAACTTTTCAAGCATCTGCTCCGAGCTCTTCCCCCTTACCCATAACCCATCACCATCTCCTACCTTCCCTCAGATCGAGTTTGCCACTACTCAACCAATTAGCAACTCAACTATATAACAAACCTGAGCAGGTTTGGGGGAAGGAGGGTGGGACGGCTGCAGAAAAATGAAGTGCAACTACTCAGATGAAACGGTATGGTGAGTACATAACTTCTTTATCTGAAGTAGTTACCTTCAATTTATCTGCAACCTGTGGGACAGAGTCCCCAGCTACTTAAACTCCTGGGAGGCCCTCATGGAAGGATATTCCTGAGCAGCGCAGAGCCGAAGGATGCTCTCCCTCTGGAGATCAAATCCAACTTATAATGGGAAATGAAGGTATGTGACCTTGCCCAGGTTGCTGCCACACAAATGTCATCCAGTGGAACCCTAGACCAAAATGCAGCAGAAGTCGTCATAGATATGGTAGAATGAGCTTTAGCAGGACCAAGCGGGGACAGACTTTTGTCTATAAATTTGCAAAATACATTGTGTAATCCATCTAGCTAAAGAAACCTTGGAAATGGCTTTGTCCAGAAAGGCTTTAGAAAAGGATACAAATAACTGGTCAGACTTTACGGAAAGGCTTTGCTCTGTGTAAATAAAAACAAAGCTGTCTATGAACATCTAGCAAATGCAGCTAATATTCACCCTTGTTCTGAAAATTTGGAAAGAAAACAGTTAGGTTAACTGCTTGATTAATGTTTGACTCAGAAGCTACTTTTGGTAAGAAGGAAGGGTTCGTGCGGAGAGAAACCCTGTCCTTATGGAAGATCAAGTAAGAGGGCAGCATGGCAGACAAAGCTTGAATTTCAGAAACCCTCCTAGTCGATGTAATGGCCACTAACAAGGCTGTCTTTGAGGATAAGAACTTCAAATCTACTGATGCTGCAGGTTCAAAGGGGGGAGCAACTAAAGTCTGCAGAACCAAGGTAAGGTTCTAAGGATGAACAGAGGCCTTAATTGGAGGACGCAAAAGAAAGGTGCCTTTAAGAAAAGCCTTACACAGTCTAGAAGAGGCCAGGGCATTTATGTTTTCGTCGACGTGGAAATTCGAGATAGCTGCCAGTTGCACTTTCACCATGGAGGAACTAGCCCCTTGTTGAAAAATATTGGCTAAGAAATCCAACACTGCAGGAACAGGGGTTGTGAAGGGTTCCAGGTTCCTCTGACAGGCCCAAATAGAGAATCATTTCCATTTACTGCGTTAAATCTTCCTAGTAGAGGCCTTACAGGACGCCACCAGAATAGTTTTTACTGAAGATGAAAGACCAGGAGTCCTGGCAATCAAGGGAACTGGAGCAACCAAGCCATCAGCTTGAGGCTGTCCAGGTTGGGCGGACAAATGCCCGAGAGATGAGAAATTAGATCCAGGCAGGGATCCAGAATCAAAGGAGGAGCTAGAACATGAGACCAGAGGAAGGGGAACCCCATCTGACGAGGCCAGAATGGGGCAATGAGGATCACTTTGCACCCCAATCGGCAAGCTTTCTGAAGAAACTTAGGAATAAGAGGTAACAGGGGGATAAGCATACAGTAACCCGGGAGGCCAAGCATGGACTAGAGCATCTCTGGGGGGATCTCCTGGTGAGGGGATCAGAGTGATTTTCAGAGACCACTCATATGGCATTAGAATAGCCCAACTCAATCTGTTTGCTAAAATGTTGGAAAATCCCGGGATGTGCACTGCAATCGGAAATCGACTGGTGGAGATCGCCCACTCCCACACTCTCATGGCCTCGCGACACAGAGGGTAAGATCTGGTTCCTCCCTGTTTGTTGATGTACCAGACAAACCGACATGTTGCCTGATTGAATTGCAATAGTCCCCAGAGGAAGGACAGTGTGAAAGGCTTGCAATGCTAAAAGCACTGCTCTCATCTCCAAAACACTGATATGCAATCTGGTCTCGATCTGGGACAAAGTGCCTTGGACCGTCCTCCCCAGACAATTGCCCTCCCACCCGAGCTGGGAGGTGTCCGTGGTCACAGTGGCCTGGGCTGTGGGTGACACAAATGGGCATCCCACTAAGATCTCCGGTGACTGGAACCACTGGATAAGTGACGCCCTGCAGATATTGCTGATTTGAATTTGATATTCCATAGGGAGAGCTAGCCAAGACCACTGTATGGCCAGAGTCCACTGAAGAACCTGCATGTGAAGACGCGCACAGGGGAGGATCGAGATTGCTGCAGCCATAGGACCTAGGGCTCGGAGAACGTTGCCCGCCTTTGGTAGCCTGGGGCCAAGAACCACTGAAATATGGGCCTGGGTTCTGGACCCTGTCTGGAATTAGGAATACTTTCAGTTGAAGGGTGTCCAGTCATGCCCCGATAAAGTCCAAGATCTGCACTGGGTCCAAGAGGGACTTGGACACATTGACAATGATCCCTAGCTGGTCTGCAAGATGAAGGAAGGAGTCTCCGGCTATGCAAAGAAGATGCTTGGTGGAAGCAGTGAGAAGCCAATCGTCTAGGTAAGAGAATACCTGAATTCCCAGAAGCCTCAGGTGAGCCGCTACGACTGCCATTACCTTGGTAAACACCCTGGGGGCTGTGGAGAGACAGAAAGGTAGGGCTCTGAACCAGGAATGATTGGCTCCCAACTGGAAGCAAAGGAATCTCCTGGAGCTTCTGCGAATCTTGATGTGGTAGTAAGCGTCCTGGAGGTCTATCGAGCACATCCAGTCACATTCTCGAAGATAAGGTAGAATGGAATGTAGGGTGACCATCTGGAATTTCTGCTTGGCTACAGCCAGGTTCAAGGTTGACAGGTCCAAGATGGGCCTGAGGTCCCCCATCTTTTTTGGCACTAAAAAGAACCTGGAGTAAACGCCTGATCTGGGGGGACCAGTTTGATGGCACGTTTACGAAACGCTGCCGCCTCTTTTCGAGCAGGTGGGACATCTGGCAAGTTCTTTGGCTGGACGGGAGGGGAAACAAACGGGATGGCATAGCCTCTGAATATTATATGAAGCACCCAACTATCTGCAGTTATGGACTCCCAAGCTGTTGGGTGCAATGATAATCTTCCCCCGACTGTATCCAGAGTAGGACAGTCGGGCAACCCCTCAGGGCTGCTGCGTGGACCCGTCCGAGAAGGTCTCCCTAGACCCAAATTCCTCGGCCCCCCTCTGCCTCTAGGGTGGTGTCTGTTCTGTCCCCCTCTGCCTCTAGGGGACAAGTTGTCCTGAGAGTCCCGGGCAAACTGTGATTTTCGGAACCACATCATATTTTGCCCTCTCTGATTCCTAGAAAAGGATCTTTGAGGGCTAGAGAAGCAGACTCCAATGGCAGACAAAGTTTTCCTGTCCTTTTCGCTCTGGACCAGTGTGTCACGTACTGTCTTCCCAAAAGAGAAGAACCATCGAAGGGAGCATTTGTGAAAGACGCCTTAAAGGGGTCCATGAATTGACGCAGTCTGAGCCAAGCGTGTAGCCTCATAGCCACGCTAGTCCCAGCCGCTCCTTCCGTAGCATGGGCAAGGAGATGCATAGACGTGTTCGATACTGATTTTAGAGTCAACATTTTTGAGGAGAACAGAAGCTTGTCCTCTGGCGACAAAGACTCTGAGGGCGGCTCAGCAAACTCAGTGACTAGGTCTCACTGCAGCCATGTAACGTGTGCCAAATAGTTCAGCGTTCGGATGGAAAACATCACTGAAGAAAACACTGGCTTCTCAAATTGATCCACCGCCCTGGACTCCTTATCCGGAGGGTGGACTGAGGAACTCTCCTGTGCCAGTTCCCTCTTAGTGGCTGCTGCAACCATCATAGCATCCACCGAGGATCCTTTGTACCAGGCCTGTCTGAGGGTGGAGAGAGAATCCTGTCTGGGCATTTTGGTATCGGCTCTATGGTGTCAGACTCCTTCCATGCCTGTGTGGTGATAAGATCCACTAAGGGATGTGCAGGAGAGGACACCCAGGACGTAGACAGGCCAGTGCCAAAAGCCTCCAGGAACAATGACTCATCCATAGAAGGTTTCAGGGCTGACCAACCTCCCCTCTGGCAGAGGATCTCCATGATATCTCCAAAGGAGACCTCCTCGGGAGGTGACCTGGGGGAACCTTCTCCTTCATCTAAATCAGTGTCTTCTGTCAAGGACTCGGGGGAGTCCAGGTGCCTCCTTTTACATGTGTGCTTACGGGGACCCTCTTCAGTGGGACTCTCTGAAGAGGGCTCGTGAGCCACGGGGGGTTCCTCCTCTAGCATGGGATGTCCCTGGGACAAGCTGAAGGGAATCAAAACCGAACCCAAGTGAGTCTAAGCGGAATCCAAGGAAATAGGCTGGGGTCTCGATCCTTGGAAGAGAACCCTCTCCACCACTTCGAACGCCGATGGAGAGCATACCTCCTTAGCACCCAACAAGAAGGAAGCTCTCCCTGGGTCCGCTGTGAGGATCGGGGCTAAGGCTGGAGTAGCTGGAGCTCCGAAGGAATGGCTCGGATATGACATAGTCGGAGCCAAAGACAATTCTATTCCTCGGATCCGACTCCCCATCCTTGGCCCCCAGAGTTGCTCGGATCTAAACTGGTCTGATCTGAGGAACTCAAGGTGATCGCCGGAGTTGAGGTTGGAGGAACCGTCGGTGCCGAACCCCCAGCTCCGAGGATCCGTGGATCCATAAACCCTGAAACTGCAGGTCGGATCGGGGAAGGAAAAATTGGATGAAAGAAGGGCATGGAGGTCCCCTCCTCCAGAGGGAGAGGGGCCTGGCAAGACTCCCATCTGGATTTGGGTCCGAAAATATCTCATCATCCTGTCCATATCCAATTCTGATAGTCAGAGTCAAGCACGAGGAGGCAATCTGCTTGGATCTGGCTGGTCATTGCGATGACCTAGATGAAGACCTCAGATCCAAGGGCTCTACCGGCTCCAGGAAAAACCTCGGGGAGTGGAGCCGAGGAGATGCAGGTCTAGACACTTTAGAAGGTGGGCTAGGGAAGGACTCCCACTCTGGAGATCGCTTACAGGGCCTATCCCCCCTCTTGTCTCTGTCCTTGGTTTTCCTGTCTTTTCCTTTGGCCTCCACTTCAACAGGTCTAGTGGGAGGGTGAGTCCCAGCCTAAGGGGGAGGTTGAGCAACTTCTGGAGGAGCCGAGGCAGAGGCCGATGAGTCCAGAGAGGAAACCGGTAGAAGACCTTTTGCAACCAGTTTGGCCTTCCTTTCCTTCAAGGCATTGGGGATAAACCCGGTGCACACACTGCACTGAACAGATAGATGAGGAACACCCAGGCAAACAACACACAGTGTGTGACCATTGGCCGGTGAAAGCTTATGGCCACACTCTGTGCATTTATTGAAGGTAGGTTTTGGCTGATCAGCCAAGTGATTGGGGGAGGAAAGGAAACTAAAAGACAACACACTCTCACTATCTCAAGAATAAAATGACCAAAAAGTCACTTACTAAATAACCCAACACCTGGAGCTACAAAGATCACAATGCTGATGCACGAAGCGGCAAATGAGTTCCTGTATCATTAGGTACAACTGTAAAAAGGAAATGTATGTCCAGCATAATAAGTGTATATGTATGACTGGTGTTGAATAAATACCATTGATATCATTGTGCAAGCAAGTAATTAACATCCTTAATTTAACTTTTTGATAAACTTAAATAGGGTTTCAAAGTGTCCTGTAAATATTCCATAAACCAGCCTCTTGAGAATACATTAGGTCTCATTGGGGGAGGTTCAGATAAATGTTGATGTATTTTAGGCAACCCATAATAAATTTGAATTGTTGGATTTGAAATTTAAAAATATTTCTTCAATTCTGATGTTAAAATACCATTAAATGCATCATATAAATATTCTTAACCACTATTTTCTGTATATGAACTATATTAATTTTCTTATGTATTTTCATTGTTTGGTAGTTCAGGTACTGCATTTAGACAAAAGTGTTTGTCCATTACAACACCTGTCCCATCCTTATTTGAATATTTGATAACTATATCTTGATTTTGTATCAAAAAATCTAAAGCCATTCTTTCATCAGTTGATAATTTGGAAAAGGCTGTATTACCTATTTCATCAAATAAAGCAAAAATATCTTTCTAACATACATTTTGAAAAGCTTGACTGATGTGGTTAATTAACAGGAACAATGATGCTAGATCTCTTGTGATGAATTTGATTTGGTTGTATTTCATTAGGAAAAATTAGTTTCTAGTTAAGTGGATTTGTAAGGAGTCTTAAGTCAGTCAAGATATCAAAAGGTTTTTTATTTTGGGCTGGATTAAAGGTCGGTCCCTAGAGAAAGTTCCATAGGTGTAAGAGGATAACACAAGATGTTATAAACTATCTAATTTCTTGCTGTGAGTGACTTCGCATCATAGGGCCATGGTAGCCTTTTCCTCATCCTCTTTTGTTTCTTCTCTCTCTCTGCTCTTGCTCCTGTGTAACCACCTTAGTAAGGGTGCATCCTGTAAAAAAGGAGGCATTTCGATAGAGTCTAAGATTGTAATTATGTTTGCAGTGACACACTCTTTCAGATTAGCTGTTTTATCAATTACTATGTCATCCTTTCCAGATTTTTGTTGTTTTCCTCCTTCTGAGGTTTCCCTGTAGTAGCAATTTTATCATGAGTAGGTTTAGGCCAAGAGAGAATATGGCCATTCTTAGTCACATACAGCCCATTTAAGTTTTTGTTTAGGTACAATTAAGAGTTCGTTACTGGATAAGTGTTCTATAGCAGCGTCATATTCTAATTCATAGATATTAAAATATCTCTGTATGGTAATGGTAGTCTTACATACCATGTATTTCTGTCTTTCTTTAGACCGTTTTCTATAGGATCAAAATATTCATTCCTCAAACATATATATTTCTTACTCATCTTAAGGTTAAGAAGCTGCCCACTGTGTAATATCTTAGGATATAAAATTCTCTAAGTGTGTCTTTTTAACACTTGTAACCCCAGCTGTGAACTACATTAAATTTTATGTAAGCTTTGAAGCTTAGTCTTTGCCATTGTAAACATTTTAAAACTATTTGAAAATAAGTATTTAATTGTCCATAAATCCATCATCACTAACTTGTTCAGGTTTATCAATATAAGAGAGCAGCGGATTGTCTTTTGTCAGCAGTAAATGTTGAAAGATTTGTTCTCTTGTGCTTTTAGATGTAATGGGTTGTAAGAATAAGGAAGGAGATGAGATGTTAATTGTGTTATCCTACATGTCTCACAAGCTCCTTCAAGCATATGAAACAGTCCAAACACAAGAACATCTCAGCAACTGAAGACAAGTGTGACAGAACAAAGTAAAACAATCCAGAAAATGCCAGCTTCAATCACCATGCAAGATAAAATGTTCTTTAATGTCAGTAAATATTAAAAGAAAGGCACAATAAAAAATACAAGCTTATATAAACTTTTACAGAAGCTACAACAGGTATTACTCAATAAGAATAATTCTCTGTTATTTATAAACTGTATTGAAGTCACATGATATTGATTCATTCCTACATTGAAATTTCTCTCTGCAGCATTACAGTGTTAAATATAAATCATTGAGTACTATTAAAATAAATTTAAACATAGATGAAATATTAAAAGCTTAGGAATACATACTCTTTAACTTCAAAACTGGTTTTAATGTAATTTTTATCTTCAATCCCAGGTATAAATCGGTCCTCAGAATGTGTTTATCCAGCAATATTCTGTATAATTATATTGATGTCACTGCCCTGTTATTTTTCAAAATAACTTGTAGTGCCATAAGGTTAAAGATGTTTTATCTTTGTCAGTAACATGTTTAGATAAAGCATTAGTTGTGATACTCCATCTCATATCAGACAAATGACTGGAAATGTGCTCTTTTAATTTGCAATTTGTCTTTCCTACATAGAAATCAGGGTAGGATACACAACTTGCCAAGTAGGTAATATTCTTCATATTGCAATCTGCATAGGATTTACTGAAATATCACTTATTCATAAGTGGATGCATGAAATTATTATTCTTCAAAAGATGTTTACAAAAAAGCATTTATTGCAAGGAAAAGTGTCTATCCCCTGACTGTTTCTGATGCTCTTAAGGTGGTCCTGTTTTTAATAGCAGATTTTGCCCCAGTCTGTATCCAAAAACAGGTTAATCTGAATGCAGACTTAAGTGGTGGTTGTAGAACCTACAGAATATGCCAGTGTTTATGTATGATTTTTTTAAACTTTGTCTATTGTGCATGAGTATAAAGCTTAGTTTTCAAGCCCAGTTACAGAGAATGCAGAATATTGCTTGATAAACATCATGTGGGCCGATTTAAGCCCAGGATTGAATGTCAAAAATGTATTAAAACTAGTTTTGTAGTTAAAAGTATGTACTCTTAACTTTTAATATTTTATCAGTTTAAATTTATTTTAAGCGTGCTTAATGAGTTATATATTTTAATAGTGCTTAATGTTTTATATTTAGTGATGTAATTTTGCTGAGGTGAATTATCCAGTGTATGAATGGATTAATATCATGTGATCTCAGTACAGTTTGTAAATAACAATGATTTGTTCTTATTGAGTTATACCCGATGAAGCTTCAGTGAAAGCTTAGATAAGCTTATATTTTTTCATAATGCCTTTCTTTGAATATTCACTGACGTTAAAGTTTGTATTTTTACATGGTTATCAGAGGTGACACGTTGTGGATTGTTTCACTTTGCTCTCCTACACTCACCTTTACTTGCTGAGCTCCTGTGTTTTGACTAACTCCTGTTTATCTGTGTTCCGGCTGTGATTGTTCTTTCACTTAATGTAGTTTTATAGTATAAGTTAAGGGCAATCATCCCACTTCCACTAGTAATGTAACTCCTTAAAAGTTTTTGCCCTCCTGCTCCCTCCTCCTACAAGCAACCACTTGTGTGATCTTGTCTCCTTTGTGGATTTTGACATTGACTATGAACAGCTTTGCTTGCCGCATCCTCTCCCCTTAGAGAGACAAGCAGTACTAGCCTATACATTTCTCTTTCTCCCTTCACTAGACACTCTGGTGCCCAGGCCGCTAATTTAACCTGGGACATCTGATTCATAGTCAGGGCTTTATTCCTATACACCACAGACATGGCTTTTTGTTTATTTTTTCTTGCTTATGCAGAAGTAAGGTTGCCATTGTTTGTGCTGTCATTAGGTCTGTTTGCCAGGGTGGAGATATCTATCAAATGTCATTTCTTGCTCTTTAGCTCATGATTGTTTAGCATTTAAATTTCTATTAAGTACAGTTTTTTATCATTCTAATAGACTTGTATGCTTAATATTTATTACAGAGCAAGGGAATATTAACAGTATATATGCTGTTTTTGTTTCATCATCAGGCTTTAAAGTACACATATTTTTATTAGGAGATAGTTAATGTGAGGTACAGTGGTGCATCAACTTAATAAACACTTCTTTTTTTTTTTGTTTGTTTTTTTTTTTTTTTATAATACCCACAGTGCAGGATGTGGGAGAACTGGAGTCATTTGTGCCATCGATTATACTTGGAATTTACTAAAAGCAAAGGTAAGAGTTACGCTGAAAGAGAAACTAGAAAATGCTAAATTCATCATGATTTGGGTTTGGGTACATCTGTATTTTTTTCAGTGTTTGTCTTACTAAAATGTGTAGCACTTTTAAAATGTTAAGTATGTAATCTTGGTACCCAATACTAGTAAGACAAAAAAGGGTGGGAATATTGGTGATTGAGAGTAGTTGCACTGGGACCAGAGATTTAGAGTGGTGGAAGAGTGGGGAAACAAATGAGAGCTAGATATTCTGTAGGGACTGCCTACAATGTTAGTAATAATAGGAAATGGGTGTAAAACACAAGATTGAAGTTAGTCAAAACTTGACTTTCCATTAATGTTGAGGGAGAGAGTCAGTCTTAGGGTGAGAAGAAAAGTAAAGGGAAGGTGAGATGGAGGCATGACGTGAGAAAGAGGTGGGTTTCATGAGGGGCTCTCAGGCTGCGCAGTGCAGGAAGGCTGAGGAATAAAGGCAATGGTTACAGGCAATACTGTTGGAATGGGCTGTTGACATTGCAAGCCCAGAGGAACTATTTGCTATGGACTGGAATATGATACTTTCAGACTGTAAGCTGCATATGAAGAGAGGGAGAGAAAGGTGTTCGCTTCTTATCTGAACATAGGATGAAATGCATTTATGGGTGTGAGAGAGAGAGAGAGAAAGGAAGGGCTATAGAAGTGTTGCCCTGAAAAATGGAAGAAACAGTAGGGAACTGTTATAGATAGCCACATTACCCAAGCCACTGGATTGGGAAGGGGTGAATGACAGAGTTTACTGCAGGAATTAGGAATAGGGAAGATAAAAAGGCAAGGTACAAAAATGGTGAAATTTCACCCTTCTAGTAAAAAATTGAGAAGTACTGACTTCTGGGACTCAGAAGTAGAGGGCTTTCAGTGAGTTACTGTTGAAAGTAGGACTTTTGTGGCAGGTTTTAACTTGCTGGACTAAATCCCTTCTGTTAAGGAAGAAATTATTTTATTACTTTAGTATTAGTTAACAAAGTGCACTGATCCAAGGACCATGACCGGAGCCAAAATGACAAAAATAAAGTACAGATAGCACAAATAGATTACGGTCAACTAGCACCTGCATAGAAAAGACAGAAGACATAAGATAAGGCAAGCAAATGACATACATTAAGTAGAATAAAACAGCGCAAATATGTCATATGCTACGCTTAGTACAAAGTAAAATAATTCTTATTTTACACAGGTGTATATTAAGTGCAAAACGAGCATTGTTCAAAATATGGTACATGAAGCAATAAATAAGCTTTAGTTTCCATTCCTTCTACAAAGCATTCATCCGCCTCTTCACCATGTAAACTAAATTGTAAGGGTTCATTCTCGAAGACGCACTTATCCAAATACATAAATGCCAACATGTCTTCATCGAACCAGGTAAACATCAATCGTCCAGAAGCGCAAAATCCAAAACATCATGGTCGGCCCTTCCGTGGTATAGCTTCGTAAGGTAAGTGTACGATAGTTACGGACCTTAGGGTTAGGGTGTGGGTTAAGGTTAGTGCGTAGATGGTAGTGTATGTGAGACTTTAGTGTAGGGTTAGATGTAGGGTTTTGTTACGTGTATGTGTGTGGATTATTTAGTTTGGGTATAGCTTGTTAAGGTAATTGTGTGATAGTTACAGACCTTAGGGTTAGGGTGCGGGTTAAGGTAAGTGCATAGATGGTGGTATATGCAAGATGTAGTGTAGGGTTAGAAGTAGGGTTTAGTTTAGGGTTAGAAGTAGGGTTTTGGTTAGTGTATGTATGTGTTTATTTAGTTTGTTTGGATAGGTAGTATGTAGCGGGCGGTGGGGTGGGGCAACTTTGACGGTTCAAGCTTTTGAATTTCGCAGTTTAGGGCGTTTGGTCTATTCGTGGTTCACGAAATATGTGTCGGCGTTTATGTATTCTGTTAATAGGGCATTCGAGCTTTCATTATAGACCCAATTGTAAGTGTAGTGATAGGTTGAGATGATTCTCTGGTCAATTGTTAAGGAAAGGGAGATGCATAGATGAGAAATAAGTGGGGGTAGAGAGGTATATTTAGCAAGCAATGTTTTTTACAGATAGCAGAGGCCATAACGTTTATTAGCCAGAGTCTTTGAAGCAACTACATTTGTTAACTTCAAGCAAATGAGAATGGGAGGAACTTCTTAAGCGAGGTTGTTAGCTTTCTTGATGTACTCGGGTAGAGAATTTAGCAGGCAGGAGCAAGTTTAGAGAAGGAGCGGTCACAGGTAGCTATAGTGAAGGAAGGTTTCTGAAGAGGTAGGGAATTAGAATTTCTAAAGGAGAGGATAATAGATACAAATTGAGTAGTGGAGGACAGTATTTTACTTTAAGAAGTTTATAGTGAGAGTGTTAAGGAGAAGTGTAGCCCTGTCGATAACTGAGCTCTTCCTTAAGAGCAAAGCAATGATGGTCAAATTTGCTGGTGATGTGAATAAAACTGAGAATTTGATTTTCAGCTCTTTGTAGCTGAGTGGTGTTGTGTGATGAGCCCATGGCAATTGTGTGCAACCTTTCAAGACTAGGCAGCAGAACATTTATGGCTGTATTTAGCCTTCTAAAATGAAAAGATGAGAAATCCTGTATGAAAGCCTTACTGGAGCTAGCACTTTGAGTTCCTTCATGTTTGTGAAAGGAAAGATACTGATGGAGTAGGAGTCTATGTATCTTTGTTTGGTGACATGGGGAAGAGGGGAACCTGCTGGGTCAGTAATGGACAGATTGTGATTCTGGTTCAGTTTTGGGGGTCTGCCAAAAAGCATTAAGGAACTTTTTTGTGTATTGATTGTCAAGCTGCTGTTGTGGAGCCAGTTCCAAATAGCAATAAAATCAAATTGAAGTTCATTCTGTAGGCAAGAAGCAGTCTTGTTGTCTTTAAGGGCAAACAATATCATTAGCATGGAAGAGGCAGTTGGTATGAGGTAGATTTCTTTGAAGATCATTTAGGAAGATGTAATGGCTACAGGCAATACTGTTGGAATGAGCTGTTAACATTATAGGCCCAGAAGAACCATTTGCTCTGGACTAGAATATGATATGTTTGGAATGTAAGCTGCATAGGAAGAGAGAGAGAGAGACATGAAAACAGAACTGGACCCAGAACAGAACTTTGACAAATAAGTTTGTGAGAGGTACCTGAGATATGGGCATTATTAGGTCCAGTAAGGGTGAAGGTATGAGTGGAGAGAGAGAATTGTTGAACCATAGTTGGACCCCATTAGAACAAAAAAAAAATTTCACTAAGTTAATGTAGTAGAAGTGAATGATCAGCTGTTTCAAAGGATTTATTGAGGTTAAGATTGAAAGCACCATTTTGCCAGTAGCGATGACTGCATGTAAGGGGCAGAAAATAGACAAGGGGGGGCTGGAATTTACTGGAGAAAAGAAGCAAAGGGAACCATGGTGTTGGGAGAAATAGAGAGGTAAAGGTAATAGTGTGTGATGAGACCAAGAAGTTTGGACAGCAGGTTAGAGACGGTCTTCCCTACCAGGGACTGAAATTGGAATATAGGCAAAGAGAAAAGGATAGGGAAGTCCTAAGTGAAGTACTTCCTCTGGCAGAGTTTCTGGTCATATCTGAAACAGAAGCCAGTTAGTAGGGCATGTAAAATATTATGTGATAAAAATAAAAATCCATCAGAAAAGATTAGAAAAGACCGGGAAGAGAGATTGGAAAAGCAATTTAGCAGAGAACAATGGGAGGAAATGTGTATGGTTCCCAAATATTCAAAGTCCAGAAGGTTTAAGATTTTTTTAACACCTTTATTAATTTATGACTTAAGACGTAGGCAAATATACATTAATAGAAAAGAAACCAAGTAATATTAACATGTTTCCAGTTGCTTACATTATATATCACATATATTATTTCTTATTACTGTCATCAGTCCATTATATAAATTGCTTAGTTTCTGCCTTCCCTTAACCCCCCTCCTTCTGAAATTTTTTCTGCATGTATTGTTTCCATAGTTTCCATTTATTTCTATGTAATTTGCTCCTTCTGTTTTGAAAAGATCCTGCTTCCAGTTATTTTGCCTCTATTACAATATTCAGTACTCCAAATACAGTTGTTTTAGACTTTGATATCAGTTTTCTTTTAATTGCATTTTTGGCAGTCACCAGAATTAAACTTAATGCGTTACTATGTGTAGGTAATTCAGATCCTGTGTCCCAGCTCAAAAGAATTATTTCCTTAGTTACACCCATTTGCTCAACCAATATTTCTGACAGAGTACTCTGTAAGGAATTTTTAAAGTCTGCCAACTCATTACACTCCCAAAACATATGTTCCCAGTTACCTCTTGCTTCCTCATCATGCCTCCAACATTTGCCATCTACCTGTGAAAAAACTCTTTGGAGTCTGCTTGAGGTATAAAAATACCTATGCAAATACTTCCAAACAAAAATCCTAAACCACTTAGATTTTGTTGCATACTTGGGAGCCATACATATTCCATGCAGTTGTTTCCTTGTAAATTGTTTATCCAATATCTCCTCCCAATCTTTTCTAACCTCCTCTAGCTGATTCTTATAGTTATCATATACTATTTTATATGAACCAAAAACAAGAGATGATGAACCAAATTACAGCAGGCAGCAGATAAAAAAGAATTCCGTCTCCTACAATAAAATTGCCAAGTGCACTAATAACTGCACCGTCATAACCCATCACTGTCGGGCTCTAAAGGAACTACAATGGCTAGTATTCCCAACTACTCAATTACCATCAGCTAATCATTGCCTACAATATTGTGAGAAATCCTGATAGAACCCCAGCACTAAGTCACCTACACACCCCTACAAATCAAATCTGTCCCCTTCTCTCCATTCACAGATCTCTCCTTTGTATCTCTAAGGCTAACAACACTGCAGGTAAAGTACTATTCTCCCATAAGGTAGCTAAATCCTGGAATAACCTTCCCCCTGCTTTATTTTCTGCCTCCATGATTATGCTGTTCAAAACCTCACTTAAATTACACTTAATGAATTCCTGGCTATGCCCATGCATTATTTAACCTTCACTGTTTCTACCACCTCAGATAGCTTCATATCCAATTATACCTACTGTCATTTTTCTACGGTATCAGGTATTGTATTTTCTGCTCTAGTTTCTAATATTTATACTAGCTCATGCTAAACTTACACTAATTAGTTTCTATCAGTAGTCTCTGTCTGTCTCTATAGTTGGTTATAATGCTTATCTACTGTCAATTTCTGTTTCAAAAGTTGTATTTTTTATCTAGTGTTAAATTTTGTTTTTGTATCGAAAGTTGTATTTTTTTACTGCGGTGATGGTGCTGCGGTAGCATTGTCGCCTCACAGTAAGACATTGTCCTGTTCGATTCTCAGCTAGAGCGTCTTCTGTGTGGAGACATGCGTGAATGGACGTACCTTTGTTGAAGGTTGTTCGTCAGGGCCGGCAACTCGGCACATAAAAATCTACTGCCAGTCATTAGTGGACTGGAGTTCCGCTGTGGCGACCCCTAACCGGGAAAAGCCGATAGACACAAAAAATTGAAAGCTGTATTTTTATCTATTGTCAATTTTTTGCTTCTGTATAGATGATCATATTGTCATATTGTTCAACTATTTGTTTTCCTGTACTGAATGTGGAGCTTTTCTCCCCGGGCCTCCGCTGTAAATGGACATATGTCCAGTTGGACTATCCTGGTAAACAAATGTAAAATAAAATAAATAAAAATAAATAAGTTAGTACCTCAGAGGCTAGGCTTAGTGCTACACTAGTCAGTAGAGCAGGGCCTGAGAAAAACTCTTCAGGCTGTTATCACAGTGGGTGATTACGAAGCTTCACTAGTAATGCCTCTTTGCCTGAAAATGTGCTAAAGATGAGAGTAATGGGATAGAGCTGTATCTAAAGGAAAAATTGTTGAAATTATCTGTCTGGCTATGGCACACAATTGTGCGGCAGTGCGAGGTGCTGAGCGATATACAGACAAGCAAAAACCCACTCAGAGGTGGGGCTTAAATGCCAGAATGTTAAAAATCTAAAAACACTTTATAAAAAGCTCAAAAGAACCAATGATGTGTTTACTCCAAGCCATAGACCAGCCAGCCTTTACCAGCCAGGTACCAGTCAGTACAATCCTTTCAGAGAAGGGCCTTTCCAATCCAAGATGGCCTGGAAAATATGCTCAGAACAAACAGCCACTACAAACCAACAGGCCCAAGTGCAGCAAACCTCTATCTGGGCTATGCTAAAGCTACTGGCTACACTATTTTAGGGTGAAAACACTAAATAAATGTTTACCACAGCAGAAAAACAGCAGTGCGATACTAAAATGTTTTAAACAGCAAAAAAAGAGCAATGAGACTCTAAAGAATGCCTGCTTTTAACTGCAAACAATTTAGTTATATAACACACTCCTTGGGAGAAAATCAGAACGAGCAAACGTATGCTTTACAAACAAAGAAAATTTGCAGTAAATACTTTACAAACAGTGAAAATAGCAAAAAGCTTTGCAAACAGTGAAAACAGTAACAAAAAAGCAATTTAACAGGTCTAGTAAGGCAGACAATTGCAGTGCAACAGTGCAGAATTGTTTATAGTAATAAAATACAGTAAAAATGTAGGCAGCAGACAAAAAGTGCAATAAATAGTAAGAGTAAGCAACAAATAGTAAAAATAATCAAGAAAACAGGCAACTTATGTTTTTAGGAAGCTCAGAGGCCTCTAGTCATCTGGTATCTCAGCACAGAATTGTGGCTGGTAGCCCTCCTGAGTTCAGTTCGTTATGAACAAGCAGAAACCCACTCAAGGGTGGGGCTTAAATACCAGAAGGTTAAAACCTAAAAAAATTAAAAAAGAAAAGTTCAAGAGAAACAGTGAGGTACTTACTGCAAGCCCTAGACCACCCAACCTTTACCAGTCCGGTAACAATCAGCACAATTTCTTTCTTGGTGTTAAGTTTCAATTTCTTGGCATTTAGTTTTAGTCCATGGCTCTGACACCAGTTATCTGTGTCAGCCCTTCCTGGAGAACATTTCTTTCTGTGGAGGATTCTATAACTGCTACTAACTTGCAGTCCTCTACAAAATTAGTCAGACAGAGGACATTGACATTGGCCTTGATTTCAGAAAAGTAAATGCCAAAAAGGAGTGGTCCCAAGACTGATCCCTGATAGACACCACTTGTGACTGGCCTGTTTGTAGAAGTGGACTCCCCAGTTCTAACTTCCCGGGTCATGCTTGAGAGCCAAATGGCTGTCCACTGAGTGAAATAAGGGTTTATACCTATCCTCTTGAGTTTAACAATGTCCAGGTAGGATATTGTGTCAAATGCCGTGGCCAGGTCAAGGTAGGAAGTGTGAACTGTTTTTCCCTCATTCATTGCTTTGGCGACCACCTCAAAGAAGTCGATTAGAGGTTTCCTATGTCATTATTGATCATTTCCATGATAATTTTTTCCATGGCTTTGCATATGAGACTAATGAGACTTATGGACTTGTAGTTTTCAGGGTCTGTAGATGGCCCACCTTTGTGCAGAAGAGTTACTGTTGCTTTTCTCCATTCACGAGGAACAAAGCCTGTTTAGAGGCTTCAGTTAAATAGCAATTCCAGAGGGACTGATAAGTCTTGGAACAGCACCAGAAACTGAGCCAATTATTAAAGTTGGCCATCTTTTCATCATAGTGTGGCATCATCCTAGGGGAAGATAAAATGCTGCTCAGTGCTAGGCTTATACTAGCCTGGGACATGTGTTTTGAGAGCTCTATAATGTCTCTCTTCATATAGTCTAGGGAGGTACTTCTCAGGTAATTTGCACCCACGTGGACTATGACTGAGTCATACTGGTACTTTTGGACCAATTACCTATGTGCATGCATAATGGCCCCCGATAAACAACTGACTGTGACTTTTCCTTACTCATCCTGGTGAGGGGGACATCAGTGCATATCACAATAGAGTTTCCAATGACCAGAATGTTGGATTGTGTGGTGGCTTGCCTTATGGTCTTAGAAGTAGAGGCTCCATGAGATGTGGATGTATGTGTTAATGTGGGTGCTCTTTTGAAAGAGTACATTCACAGCTGCTGAAGTCTTATGTGCATTTCATCTAGCAGGTCTTTGGGGTTTAGGAAAGTTACATTTAAGTGCCTCAGCATATGTGGATCTATGTGTCTGCTTTGAACTGTGGGATGGATGCAGTGCACGAGTTACTGCCAACCTCATTGATATTAGGAATGCTTTTATGTGAGAGCTTTTCTTCCAGTGATGTTGTGTAACTACGTCTGTCATGTACCATATCAGTTTGTATGAGAATTAACTGGTCTTCGGTAAACGTGAGGCAATTTCATCATTGCCTCAGGGTGCCTGTATCCATATCCACAAAGCTGGTAATAGAGATGGTCAGAAAGTTCATATCCATGGCAACATGCCCTTTTTTATTGATTAGACGGTAGGTGTGAAAATATAAGGTAATGTCAGGAATGTCTGGTTTGCATCTCTGGGGGCAGTGCTTGTGCCCTCTGTGCAACTAGGTTTTGGTGAAATTTCAAGGGTGATTTTTCAGGAAAAATGTCAACTTGAGGGGTGTGCATCTATGCAGGGCACGCCAAACACATGAGGGTAAACTGATAAATAGATCATTATGATTTATAGATAAAGTATTTAGGGAGATATTCTGAAGTTAAATTAGACAGCTGCAAATGAAGCAGTACTTACTGAAAAGAAAAAATAATTAGCTTTGTCAAGAATGATGTAAAGAGAGGATTCACCTAAATGGATACTGCCTGGTTACTACTAGTGCTGGTCTTATCTCAGCTTCATGCTGCCCGGGATACAGTGCTCCATTGCCTCTTCTCTCACCAGAAGCAAAACAGCAGCACCAATCCCAAGATGAGAAGCAGATCAGTAATCTTGGCCCAGATGATGCAAGGATCTGAAGGCTTTTGTAGCCTTTTTCATGGTAGATGCCTTGCATAGCAACCAGACAAATCAGGAAGGGCCAACGTAGACACTTACTGCCCAGTCAGAAACAGTCCGGAATCTGTGCACTCTGCTTCTTTTCTCACCAGGAGCAAAATATAACCACAAATTCCAAGCTGGCAACAGTGAAATTAGGCTTTCTGGTGATCAACAGTGTCCAGGAAATAATGTGCCTATCTTCGTCTCTCACCAGGAGTAAAACAGAATCAGTAATCTGAAAATGACTACTGAATGTGTGGACTCTCTAATAATTGGTGGTCTTGGAGTAGGTGGTGCAAATTGTAAATGTAAGATGGAAAAATGGGTTACTATCCTAAGAGTTGAAGTGTGCAGTAAGCATTTAGATAGAAAAGTGGGGTTAACTTAAGCTTTAGCCATCTAAGTGGGGAGCCACTAATTTTAAAAAAGCAAGATGGATTGGAAGGGGGTGGGCATTTTGTATTCTGGTTCTATGGAATGCAGTGGAATGGCCAATACATTTAAATAGCTTGAAAGGAGTGATTTCATAAAGTGAATTTTTTTTTGCTTACTCACAATAGCCAGTAAAAGAGGAAAGGGAAGGAAATATGTGGTCAAATTAGTATAAGGGACATTTAACTAGAAAGACAGTCAAGTTTAAAAACACAACAGCACCAGGATAAGAGGGTGGTGGAAATTTTAATTTCTGTGCAGCTCTGTTTAAATATGCAATTAAAAGCAGAGTACAAGTAAAACACATGGGAAAGAAAAGAAATCACAATATACGAAATAGAAGAAAAGGCAATGAAACAATACAAAATACAAGAAAGCAAAAACAAACTAATCTTTCCCTCACAGCAATCTGTGGCAGAGTCTGATTGAGGTTTTCCAGTGATGCCTTGAAATGTTTTATTCTACTCCTTAAATAGAAGGTTTAGTTCCTAACTCCACCCTTATTTCATGGTTGATTAAGTTTAATTGACCTGTTCTAATCTCCGTGTGACTCGCATGAGATACAGCTGTGGTCTCTTTCCAAGTTTAAATATGCAATTACACACAGAGTACAAGTAAAACACAGTGTAAAGAAAATAAACCATGATGTTCAAAATAGGAATAGGTGATGAAGCAATACAAAATACAAGAAAGCAAAAACAAACTAACAATCCCTCACAGCAATCCGTGGCAGAGTGTGAGTGAACTTTTCCAGTAAAGCCCCTAAGTTTGGCAACAAACTCTTCTACTTTCTGTTACAGAAGTCATTCTGCTACAAGTTTTTGAGCTCTGGAATTACCAAAAATAGTTGCTTAACAGCAATCTTTCTAAAGTCACGCATGTTATCCAGATAACCTTTATTTTGTCTTTAGCACTATGCAGTTGTGCTTCCCCTTACTCTACAGTACTTTAACTTTTGTCAGCTTCTGTCAGCTTCTGTAAATAACTCCTGTTACTTCTATATCATACATTCTACCCTAGTTTTATACTCCATATTTATTTTATCCCACTCACTTAGCCGTAGCTTCTGAAAAAATTTCAATCTTCCCTAATAACTCTCAAACAATTTCCACTACCCATTCCTTAAATTTCTCTCTAACAGGTATGTGTGTAAGTGCCATTGTCTTATTTTCTACTTCAATGTCCTGCAATTTTCATCTTAGTTTTTCATGGTGCATGATCTGAAATAGTTATTGGCTGTTTGTTGAAGCTTTAAATTAAATACACATATGCCTGTGAAATATAACTTCTTACATAGTCTTGCCCAGTTTCTGTACTTTGGGGAATAATTTGGGGAATAATATGTAAATTCTTTGAGTACCAGCTGTTGATGTCATGCCTCCCTTAACAGATGTTTTCATAAATTTCTTCAGAGATCTACCCTGGTCTGTTAAATATTCCCTATTAGGTCTGCCTGATGCATCCTCAGTGTTTCAATTCAAGTTCCAGTGCCCAGCCTGTAAGTTATATTCTCTGTTGAAAGCTGATTATTTTTCCCCCCAAAAAATTTAAGCTCCATGTTTTTTGGTGGAATATAAACAGATGCTATTGCAGTCTTCCTCTCTTGCCATTAAGCTCTTACTATCACAAATCTACCTTTAATATCTTTTCCCTATTTATCACTATTGGAGCTTCTCCAGCAATTAGTATAATTGCTCCCATTTTCCCTTGTCCCTGATATTCTGCTGAAAATCCATCTTGAAAATCTTTCCTTATCAAATTCTCATGCTCATTTCTTCCAAATGTCTCCTGCTGAATTGCTATTTGCACTATGCATTTCTTAATGTAATTGAATGCACTTACCTTTTTGTCTACATTTACGTTGCAAAATAATGTAGATAATGTAGCTATTATGATAGATTATTGTTCCAACCTATATTATATGCAACAGCTTGTTTTGAATGTGTATTTCCAACTTTTCTGTTACATTCCTACACTGTTTGGCAGATTATACAACTTCTTGCTGTCTGCATTCGAACATAAAATAACTGACTTGTTAGCTGTTTTTAAAACATTGTTTAGAGTTGAGTCTTCTTGCTGATTTTCTGCTGTTTTAAAAAAGTTTTAGTGTCTCACTGCTATTTTTGTGCTGTATTAAACATTCTCTACTGGTTCTCGCTGAAATTAGGGTAGCTAGTAGCTGTAGCATAGTTCAGATACATCTGAGTCTGTTTGCAGTGGCTGCTTGTTCTGAGCACGTTTTCCAGGCCATCTTGGATTGGAAGGGGCCTTTCTGCACTCTAATGAGGGTATTGTGCTGATTGGAACCTGTGTGGTGAAGGGTGGTTGGTCTTGGGGTAAGCATTCTCATTGGTCCTTTTGAACCTTTTTAATTTTTTTAAAGTTTTTAGCTTCTGGTATTTAAGCAGGTTTCTACTTGTTTGCACATCATGCAGCACCACGCAGTGCCACACAATTGTGTGCCATAGCCGGATAGATTACTTCAACAGTTTTTCCCCTAGATGCAACTGTAGCATATTAGTGTAGCCCTCATCCTTAATACTTTCCCAGTCAAAGAAATACTGCTAGTGAGCTGAAATCTGTTGAAGTACCAAAAAAAAAAAAAAAAAAAAAATATCCATCCACTGAGCTACTTCTTGATCGATCCTGAAAAGCCCCGCCTTAGTGCTAACAGTCTTCAACCTAGCATTATGGACAGTTGGACCACCCTTGTTTCTCCTGCCACCTTATTGACTTGGTTCTCTTGAGGCAGTGTAGCAATTGTGTCATGAACACCAACACTCCTCTACTAATAACTCGCTCTAATACAGAGTGAGAGAGAAGTAGCTACACCAAGAATGTTGAATCCATTCTCTGTCGCACTCAAAACAGTAACACGGGAGAGGTTGTCAACCCACCTACCACTACACATGCACATAGTACCAATACTCATACATAAAGTAGGCATCTAACACAAAAGTCAACATACGCTTAAGATCTCTCATAAAACCTACCGAGACACCAGAGACCTCCAAAATGCAAGACTGCTACAGCTAACACAGTTCCTGTAGCACCCATGACATATAGCAACACCAGTATCTCAGTTACCAAGCCCATAAGGTGTAACACTCAAAAAAAATGTTTTTCTAGTCATTGGAGATTCAGTAGTGAGATGCACAGATGTTCCACTTACCAAGTTGGACAAGAAGAAAGTCACAGTCAGCTGCCTGTCCGGTGCCAGGATTTGTCAGATCACGCATGCACTCAGGTCTCTCAGCAACAAGTACCATTATGACTGTCAAACGAACAAACACAGCACCAATGGCTGGGCACCCAAGAAGAAACGCTGCTCAGACCAAAAGAGTTAACAGTCAGACAGTTTATTTTCGACTAGAAATCCACACAAAATAAGACGAAATCACCACATAAGTCCAAATAAAAATACGGTTGAGCGCTTTCATCTGCATACAACAGATTTCATCAGAACCCTGAAATCTGTTGTATGCAGATGAAAGCGCTCAACCGTATTTTTATTTGGATTTATGTGGTGATTTCGTCTTATTTTGTGTGGATTTCCAGTCGAAAATAAACTGTTTGACTGTTAACTCTTTTGGTCTGAGCAGCGTTTCTTCTTGGGTGCCCAGCCATTGGTGCTGTGTTTCACCATTATGACTGTGTCATAGTTCATGTTGGAGTAAATGACCTGAGATGTACCTTACTGGACTATATGAAGAGAGACATCACTGAGCTCACTGAGTACGTCCAAGACAGGTACGTACCTAGCCTTGAGCAGCATACTACTGTCACCTAGACTGATGCCACAGTATAAACAAAAAGTAATTGATTTCAGTAATTGGCTTAGTTTTTTGTGTCATTCAAAGAGGATCCAGTTCCTGTCAGCCTGGGAAGCCATGGTCGACCAACCTTGCTGCTTTGTCAGAGATGGTTTGCAGCTAGCACTTCTTGGCTTTCAGCTACTGGCAAAGGCTCTTGGCTCCCTATGGTGCTTTTTTTTTGGCAAGGTCTCAAAAACAAACTTTCTGACATTAAATCTGCCAATCATAACAAAATAAGTGTCATGCTGCTAAACGATAAGAGCTTAAACCAAAAACTGCACACCTTTCAAGCACTTTTATCATTGGAAGATGTAGACATCTGTGCTGTGACACTGCCAGCTCAGCTATCTGGAATTTTGTGGATAGTTGAGTGTCATTTGTGAATAGAATATGATTCATATGATTGTCTTACAAATGTAAGAGAACTATATGTTACGTGTACATTAAATTACTGGTGCAGAAGTTTGTGTTGAACTTTATGTTTTGTACTGAGCTTCAAGAATGTAACCACAGTGTACCCTACTGGAATAGACCAGAAATGTATATAAACTATATATACCTGTGCAAATGTATGTTTTAATAGTAGAAGCTGGAACATACAGAGTAACTTGCAAAAGTTCAGGAAAATAAGTTTAAAAGTAAAGTGTTTTACGATTGTGTTATTTCAGTAAGGTTTTACGATTGTGTTATTTCAGTAAGCAGACACAATGTCTAGAGCTAGACATTTTTCTATTGTCTTGAAAGTAATTTTAATTACTAGTTTTAAAATGTGAAGTGTTTTATTGCTTCCTAGCAGCTGCACATTTGAGAGATATGTACTTCTCACACAGAGATGATAAAATTCTTAGTTTGTGTTAGCCTGAGAACTGAAGGCAGGTGGACATTGTGATGTCACCCAGCAGTAATATGTGATATTAACTTAAGAGCTCTCTTGGGTAGAGAGACTGGGCATTTTGTATCTTGTCTTAGACCTAGAGACATCCATCATCTGCATTTGCCTTGCACTGTATGTAAGCTTAGGTTGCAGTAATTTCTTTTAGATATGGATAGGAAAATGGTAAAGATTTGTTTAGATGTTTTCTGTATTTATTCGAGATTGTCCTGCAATGTTTTAAAATATTTCCTGTGATTCTAAACTCTGTAGTTACTGCTTTGTTTGAGTATTGTCTTGTTTTTTTATTATTAAATATATTTAAACCTTTTCATTGTGGCTGGTTTGTTTAGAGATATTTAAGATCTTGGAGTACTTGCATATGTATTTGGTGACACTGTATAGGCCACTCCAATAGCCTTGCTGTTGGTCACACATTTGGATAATAGTAACATTACACAGTAGGATTAGGCACCCTTTGTAAGGGCCTTAGAGTAGCTAATAATTAGTGGTTGGTGGCAGTGATAACTACCTTATAGTCTGGGCAGAAGGGGGTATAGTTAGTAAACCTGTGCCAGCCTTCCCCAGGAGTGCCTGTGTGTTTGCATGTAAGTCATATCTCAAAGTGTGTGTGTGTGTGTGTGTGTGTGTGTGTGTGTGTGTGTGTGTGTGTGTGTGTGTGTGTGTGTGTGTGTGTGTGTCAGCTACTTGGGCAGGGACACGAAGCACTGGTTGGACAGAGAGGATGCTGGAGGTTTTGGCTTGACCACTCGGCTGAGATCTTAACCCTATAGCTGTGTCAGTGGGGAGTCTTATTGGGGATCTGGAGAAAGAGGCAGAAACCAGCCCCAGACAAAGTGTTACCTCTGTGTGCTCTTAAGGGAAATTGTACTTGTGTACTTGTCATCTTCCCATTGTATACTTCCTTCACTATTGCCAATGATGAAGATTGAGGCTCCTTGATCACTGGGCCAGTGCAGGGGCATCACATATTAATTTTTTGGCAGTGGTAGGATAGCCATATGACGTATTAATTGGTTGACGGTGGTGAGTTAGCCACATCACATATTAATTGGCTTGTAGTGGTGTGGATATTGAATTCCTGTAGCATGTGTACAGTGGTCACTGAAGGTGTTTGTATTTCCAATTAGTGAAGCAGTGAACATTCAGAGTTCATATCACAATTGTTTTATTTTTTTGTTAGCTTAGTTAGCCAGGGAGAACAGGCAAGCATGTCAGCAGAGGAGTATGGGAAGCTGACAAGGAGCCAGTTGGCTGAGATGTGCCAGGCTAAAAGACTGGCGCATGTCAGCCTGACTAATGCAGACATAATTGCAGCTTTGGCCACAGCTGCATCACAGAATAGCAACCAGGAGGACAATCAGACTGGCCTTGGAGATGTACAACCCTCAGAAAATGGACAGCTCAGCCTTTCCACAGAGGACTTAAAAATCCATCTGGAGTTAAATAGACTTGAGTTGGTAGCCAAGTGTTTGGAAATAGAAGCAGCAGAGAGACTGAGACATCTGGAAGCTGAGGAGAATGAGAGGCAGAGGCAACATGAAAAGGAGATGGTGATGCTTCGCCAGAGTCATGAAGGTAATGGGAAGGGAGTAACTGAACCCCAGAAGCAACAAAGCTCAGTAAATTTCTTCCACAGTTTACAGAGGGGGATAATTTTGATAGTTTCATTCATAAGTTTGAGAGGTTATGTAAACAGTATAATGCTGACCAAGGGCTTTGGGTACGGTTCCTGATCCCCTTACTCCATGGTAAAGCTGTAACTGCAATTTCTAAACTGTCTGATACCGATTGTTTAAATTATAATACAGTCAAAATGTATTTGCTAGAATGTTTTAAGTTAACACTTGAAGCTTATAGGAAAAAGATTCGAGAGCATAGACATAAGGCAGATGAAAGTATGTGTGAATATATTGCTGAACTAAGCACTTATTTTCATAGGTGGGTGAGTGGATGTGAGGTGTCCACTTTTGAAGGGCTGGCAGACCTTTTGGTGAGGGAGCAAGCCCTTAGCACTTTGCCTGAGGACATGAGAATCTGGTTAGCTGATAAACCATGCAATAATGTAGATGAGTTGGGGAAGAAGGGAGACATACCTTAGCAAGCAGGGCATCACTGCACAGGAAAGGGACACCCAGTGCTGCTCATGGGTCTAAGGGAACCCATGGTGGGCATACCAGACTGCCCAGAGTCCACCAGTAGCAGGGGAAGCCACTAGTCCAGGTACATGTCCAGGACCAAGGGTTCAGTGTTTTAAATGCAGCCAATGGGACCATGTAGTTATTGTAGTGTATAGGTGTCCACAGAGGCAAGGTGGGAGAGCCAGTAAGTGGGAATGACAAAATGCCAACAGTAAGTTGTCTCGAGACAACAAGGGTACCAAGCTACCACAAGAGATTATATCCTATCTTAGTGAATGGGCAAGAGGCCATGGTTAAGAGAGACAGTATCTACTCCAGTCAGAGCTTTAGGAGGGACCCCATTCCAAATACCTTTGGCTAAGGTTCACCTTGACTGGGAGGGTGGAAAAGGAAGGAAGCAAGTAGGTGTGTTTGAGCATATCCCTGCAGATGGCCTGATAGGGAATGATTTTAATAATGCCGTACCATGTGTTCATGCAACTACACGCAGTCAGGCTTGGAGACAAGCTTGTGGGTCTGGTAGCCTGGGGGATACCCAGACAGACTGCACACTTGCAGCCAGGACTGGTGAGTTGGTTACTTTAGGGAGGGAGCTAACCTATAGCAGTGAGATTGAAGATGAGCCACAGCTGCTTGTGGCTACTGATGTTCCCTTGGACAGAGTGACTGCAAAGGCAGAGGTGAGTAGTAGTACCCAGGCTGACAGTGAGGCACCGCTGTCAGAGGATATTGGACTTCCGGTGGAAGGGGAGCCGGGAAGGATTACAAAGAGAGAGTTGAGACAAGCTCAGCTCTCAGACCCTAAATTACAAGGCCTGAGGGAGGTAGCTAGTGAGGCACCTGACTCTCAAGGGAAGGGGGAATCTGTATACTGGGAGAAAGGGTTGCTGTATAAGGAGTGGACCTCTGAGGGAGGACTAGAGGGTGAGAGAATACAGCAGTTGGTAGTGCCCTGAGCCTACCATCTGGCACTTCTAGCCATAAGTTCATAGGTAGGTGCTAGGCTATCGGCCCAAGGGCCTACGTAAGCCTAGCCAACAAGGTTTCCTGGCTTATGCCACCCAAGAAAGTTATTTTCCTGTGCCACTGTTGAGCAGTGACACAGAAGTGATCCCAGGGTGTATTTCCTATTTCCCATCCACTCATCAAGATTTTTCTTGAAGAGTGCTAATGAACTTTGCTTGACATAGATGGGTAGCCTGTTCCAGAGTATGGGAAGTCTCTGGGACAGGAATCTATCCCTCCAGCATGTCCTGTTTATTGTAGTGACACGGTTTAGGTCCCTAGAGCATGTAACTCGGAGAGACTGGGATTTCTTTAGGTGTAGCATGTCCAACAGCTCTGGGTTTGACATAGCTTTATATGTTCGACAGAGATCACCTCAGAGTAGGCGATATCCTACGGAGTAAAGTTGGAGTTTTTTGAGACTGTCAGTGTTGGGCATTTGTCTGAGGCCGGTAATCCTCTTTGTGAGGTACTTCTGTGGCCTTTCCAGCTGCTGCAGATGTCTTGTGAGGTACATTCCAAAGGGGTGTTGTACTCTAATGGGTCTAATGAGTGTCGAGTAGAGGGGAACAATGACCTCTTTTTTCCTGGATGAGAACCCTTTTATGATGAGGTGTGCCACGTAGAAGGACTTCCTGACTACTGTGGCAATGTGACTGTCAAAGGAAAGACTACTGTCCACCTGGGTCCCAAGGTCTGTTATCACACATTCGGTGTTAAGTAGATTGCTGTCTATGTGGTAGTTCATGGGTGCAGAGTTTTTACCAAAGGGGATGACACTGCACTTTTTGGCATTGAGCTTGAGGCCATGACTCTGACACCAGGCATCTGTCTCTGCGAGTCCCTTCTGTAGGATGTCCACATCATTTGGGGACTTGACTATGGTTCCTAGTTTGCAGTCATCTGTGAATTTCGTTAGCCAGAGGCCTTCTGTGTTAGCCTGTACTTCAGAGAAGTAGATACCAAGTAGGAGAGGTCCCAGGACTGAACCCTGTGGTACTCCACTTGTCACTGGTTTGAGGACAGATTTGGAGTCTGCAACTTTTACTGTGTGGGTTCTGTCAGTGAGCCAGTTGGCAACCCATCTTGTTGACATGGGGATTTATACCTAGTTTAGTGAGTTTAGCTATAATTCCAGAATGGGGGATGGTGCCGGAAGCCTTGGTGTGGTCAAGATAAGCTGTGTGAACCACCTTACCCTCATCTACGGCTTTGGTGACTGCCTCAAAGAAGTCGATCAGGTTCAGGAGGCATGCCCTGCTTTTCACAAACCCAAACTTGATGGGTTCCAGAGTTTGGAGGTTGCCAATGTCTTTGTTTATGAGTTCCATGATGATACGTTCCATGGCCTTGCAGACCAGGCTAGTCAGGCTAATACTGCAATAGTTCCCGGGATCAGTGGTGGCTCCCCCTTTGTGGAGTGGGATAACTGTTGCTGTGTGCCATTCAGTAGGCACAAAGCCTGATGCGAGGCTATTATTGAACATGGTGCTTAGGTGGGGAGCCAGTTCGTTCTGAAGTTCATGTAAAATGCAGCCTGGGATGTTGTCCGGTTCCATGGATGCTGTGTTTTTGGCTTTAGAGAGTGCAGCTTTTACCTGCGTAGTTGTGATTACAGAGACTCTGCATTCTTCCTGTATAGATATAGGCCCTTTATGGGGTGGGAGGGGGTGGGGTAAAGTTAGCACTGAATCTATCTGCCAGGATGTTGGCAATATCAGTTGGTTCAGTAATTTTCATGTCGATGTGCTGCAACTCAGAGCAGATCTGGGTGTTGCCATCGAGATTCTTGACAAAGCTATAGAATGCTTTGTGGTTGTTTTTAGAATTAGTGGCGATTTTGTTTTCGTAGCTAGCTTTGGAGGATCTTGTAAGGGATCTCATCTTCTTACTGAGGCTGACCAGGGAGCTCCTCCACTCATGGGATTTTACTCTTTTTTTGCAACAGTTTCTTCCTTCTGTTGTGCAATTTGTTTATGGCGGGGGACCACCAGATTGGCTTCCTTTTTTTGGTAGGATAGCGTCTTGGTTCTGTTTGGGATAGCACGATCCATGCACTCGTGCAAGTGCTTATAGAGTCCATTTGTGTAGGATTCAGCAGTTGTAACTGTGTTGTCCATCTGCATGGGTGTCATGAATTTCACCACTTCTGTCTTAAGCATGAAGTTGACATTCCCTTTGCAGGTCATATGGACATAAAACGTACAAAGAGACATATGCAGACCAGGTCTATATTATATATCTGAAGCTTCAAAATTTCGAACCTCATATGTTCGACAACATATGAGTGAAACTTGAATCTTCGAATATATAATAAAAAAGTTTAAAAAAATAAAAACGCAACGCTCTGAACAGGGGGGCTGTGCCTCCCACATCCCCCCTGCTTAAATATACCAACTCCGAGACCGCACCTCAGTGCAGAAAAGGGAAATTTTCCCATTCTGCGCGTACGGAGCCATTGCCTTTCGCCTACGAACTTTTCAAAGTATGATCATATGGTGTCGACCATCTGACATTCAAATTTTGAAACATTCGATAATTTAATAGGGACCCATGCAAAACTTTTATTGGCCTGGGATTTCTAGAGATATAACAGGGTACTGCAGGACCTGTGACCAGTGCCAAAAGGTAGGCAAGGCAAAAGCTCCTTCGATGCCTTTGCCTGTGATTGAGGAGCCATTTCAGAGGGTAGTTATGGATATTGTGGGGCCTATGAGTATCTTAAGTTCCATAGGGAAAACTTACTTCCTAGTGGTAGTAGATTATGCTACCAGAATACCCTGAGGCAGTATCTCTGTCCTCCATTGAGGCAGAAAAGGTAGCAAATGCTTTGTTACAGATTTTCAGCAGGTTAGGCTTACCTAAAGAAATACTGACTGACAGAGGTGCCAGTTTCATGTCAGACCTGTTGGCTTGTCTGTGGAAGTACTGTGGGGTGAAGCACCTAAAGACTACCCCCTACCATCCCCAGACTAATGGTCTTGTTGACAGGTTAAATTTTTACAATCAAGACAATGCTATGGGCATGTGCAAACCTGTTTGAGGGACTGGGACAAATATTTGTCCCATCTGATGTTTGCTTACAGAGAAGTTCCCCAGGAATCCACAGGTTTTTCACCCTTTCAGCTTCTGTATGGGCATTGGGTGAGGGGACCTCTAGATTTGATTTGAGATGAGTGGGAAGGGTGAATGTGAATCCCACAAGGAGTCTGTTGTGGCATATGTCCTAAACCTCAGACAAGGCTTAGGGAACTCATGGGCTTGGCTAAGGTGAACCTGGCAGAAGCCCAACAGCAGAAAAAGGTCTAGTATGACAGGAATGCTCGAGCTAGAGAATATGCTGTAGGGCAGCAGGTAATTTTTCCTCATTCTTGCCAGACACAACAAGCTACAAGCAGCTTGGGAGGGACCCTACAAGGTGGTAAGGAAGGTCAGTGATGTTAACTACATGGTAGAACTGCTAGGCAGGAGGCAGGGGCACAAATTGTACCATGTTAACATGATGAAACCTTACCATGATAAGGAAGCCCATGTGCTGAGTATTTGCAGTGGATTGCAGGAGACATCTGAGGGGGATCTGGTGACTGATCTCCTCAGTGAGGCTCGGACTAACACCTCAGTGGAAGAGGTAGCAGTGTCCCAGCAACTGTCCCCTACTCAGGTTCGAGAAATCCGAACAATGTTTCAGGAGTTTGAGGACATGTTTACTGGGAAATCAGGGTGCACCCACCTGGTGCAACACCATGTGGATACAGGACCCTAGAGGCCTATTAAGCAGGCCCCTTATAGGGTGCCTGAAAGAGTCAGACTGTGAAGGAGGAGATACAGGAAATGTTGGAACTAAGGGTAATTCAGGAGGCTAGTCCCTGGACCTCCCCAGTGGTGGTGGTACCAAAGAAGGATGGCAGCACCAGGTTCTGTGTGGACTACAGGAAATTAAATAGTCACACAGACTCAGATGCTTACTCCATGCCCAGGACAGATGAAGCCCTAGAGCAGCTGGGTGGTGCTTAGTATCTTACCAAGGGTAACTGGTTCATAACAGAGATGAAATCTTATTGGAAGAATGGGCGCAGGTTCAACAAAGAGCCTTCATGGTGCCTTGATGCCCTAACTTCATATTATGAATGGACTGTGAATCAATGTATTATGGAGGTAGAATCCTCCTGTGAAGATATCAAAACATTTGAGATCTTACCATGTTACATGTCTTGCTTAAATGAGCTTAGTACTGAGTTAGTTAATTTAGAACACCAACTGAAAGAGAAGATGATGAAAAAATTCAGTCTGGACTTGGGTGACTATCAAAAGGTTAAATCATTTGAAACTTATAAGAATGTTAAATTTAACACTGTTGATAGCAGACCTCAGGTCCATAAAAGAAAGAGACCTAAATCCATTCTGAAGAAGTCTAGGATGGTCTCTAGTGGTACTTTGGGGGATGAATCATCCTGCATTACGGATGTGGATGGCAACCATACCCATGAGTCGCCCACTCCAAAAAGATGAAATTTAGATCACCCTTTAGGGTTAGAACCAGGAGGGGGGACAGGAAGCACAGGGCGAATAAGCAATTTGGAGAGCCTTCTGAAAATCATGATTCAATATTAAATAATTGTACTAATGTTCGCACCATTTTATCTATACCTCTTTCAGGGTTTGAAATGGAACTATTTAATAAAGGCTTAAACTTTGTCCCTTTTTTTTGTTATAGAAGATTCTTTGGCTCAGGATGTGATTTCTTTCTGCTGTCTGCTAAATTTAAGACTATGTTTTGGCTCTGAATCCTCTGCTAATAACAATGAATTTAAATTTCATAAATCTGCCTTTATGCCTCCCATGTACCCACAAGTTGCTATGTTCCAGTCTAGAGTTCTCAAAGATCTACATTTTGGTTCTCATGAACACTCCATATTTTCTCATAATCTCTCAAAGATGGAATAACAGATAGTTATGAATGTTAAAAATAAGAACCTGGTAATCCTTCTGGCTGACCAGGGTGGGGCGGAGGTGGTAATGGATTGGAACATGTATTATAATGAGGCCTTGAAGCAATTGAAAGATGGCAGATACTATACGTATATGCCCCTAGATCAACCCCAAGATTTAAGGTAGAAATTGACGGGTTTCTATCGTAAACTAAGGAAGAGGGTCTTATCACTGACTCAGATTTTTACCACCTCACAATACAGGATCCTAAATCTCAATATTTATATTTGCTACCGAAGATTCATAAGGGGAGAAGCTGCGGTGGTGCAGCAGTAGCATTGTTGCCTCACAGCAAGAGGTTCTCCCGTTCGATTCTTGGCTGGAGCACCTTCTGTGTGGAGTCTGCATGTCCTCCCTGCGGTCGAGTGGTGTTTGAAAGACATGCGTGAATGGGCGTGCCTTCGTTGAAGGTTGGGCATCGTGCTGACACCTCTACACTGTAAAAATCTGCTGCCAATCAGCGGGCCGGAGTTCCGCTGTGGCTACCCCTAACCAGGAAAAAGCCAAAAGAAGAAGAACAACATCACAGAAGATTCATAAGGACCTTACCAACCCACCTGGGAGACCCATTGTGTCGGATAGGGGTTTTCTTATGGAGCCCCTTTCACAATTTTTGACCCAGTATCTCCAACCTCTTTTGGGATGTGTTCGAGTTCGTATACAGGATACAACACAATTTTTGGGTATTATTTCCAATATGCAGTTGGAATTGGGATGGTTACTTTGCACCCTAGATGTTACTGGCCTATATGCTAACATTCTCCACTGGCCAGGTTTGCTGGTGTTACAGTACTGGCTGGATAAATGTGAACTGTACCAATCAGGCTTTAATACATTTTTGGTTTGTCTTGCGGAATATGTACTCTCAAAAAATTTGCTATGTTTTCATGACCAATGGTTTTGGCAAGTGCAGGGTACAGCAATGGGGAGCATCATTTGCCCCCATTTACGCAGACTTGTTTATGGCATATTTGGAAGAGGAACTTATCTGTGATCCTAGTCATAACATGTATCGTATTGAAGTACATATATGGAGACGGTATCTTGATGATTGTTGGATGGCGTGGAAGGCTGATAGCATTTATTTACAAGAATTTGTCGGGTATTTAAATGAGAATAAATAGGGTATTGAGTTTGTCAACTACCACTTACAACAAGTTACTTTCCTGGATGTTCTTGTTACCAGGAATACCGATAATACTCTGAATACTCAGATTTATCGCATATACCCCCAATACAATTCTTTACTCCATGCGACCAGCTCCCATCCCAAAAATATCACCCAGAACATCTCCAAATCGCAATTTCTTTGGGTTAGACGAGTATATTCTTATACACAGACCTATGAACATTATAGGAAAGATCTTGTTCATAAATTTAAGGGTAGGTGATACAAACTTGGAAATATTATTTCCGTGAGCAGTTGGGCCTCTGTTCAGGATAGGAAGGATTTGTTAGATTATAGGGTACATCAACCTGTTAAAACATCAAAATTAAGGTTTGTTATGACCTTTGGTAGGAATACTGGGGTACTCATGGATATTGTTCAGAGACATTGGAATATTTTGATGGCGGGTCATAAATTGTATGAGATTCTAGGTAATAAATGTTCATTCTCCTTTCGGAGAGGTCAAACATTAGGTTCACATTTTAGCCATTGCAAACATTATCAGGATGCCACCATTACTAATCAACAACGTACTATCACAGGGGATATACTATATGGTTGTGTCACCTGTGGACATTGCACACACCGTTCGAGGGTTATGAAATTTACAAGGAAGAATACTGTTTCGGTTTTTGATATACAATTTTTAGCAAACTGCAGCTCTGATTGGGTGATTTATCTTGCTACATGTTCATGCTCTGCATTTTATGTGGGGCAAAGCTCTAGACCCTTACGGTTACGTATTACTGAACATGTTAACAACATTAGAAATAAGACAGTCTGTTATTGATAAAATAGATGGCAACAGAAATAATAAGTCTGGATGGCATTCATTTCTTAACTCTAAGGTAAAAAAGTGGATAATCAAGTTGGGTGGTCTTTTTCCACCTGGATTAAATGAGCATCTCTAATGGACCAATGGGAATTCATGCTTCTTAATTGTTTTTCTATTTATAAGTTTGTGTAAGTTTATTTGGTTTCTCACTGAGGAAGGCTAACATAGCCGAAACCGGTCTGGACTTTTTCTTTTTGGAGATTGGGTTTTTCCCGACCCTTAATGTGCTTATTTTTGTGCTTATGAGGCATTAAATTGGAGTTTTCAAATCACGCTGTTGTGCTGGCCGCCTTGTTTGAATCTCAGGGTGAGTGTGAATCCCACAAGGAGTCTGTTGTGGCATATGTCCTAAACCTCAGACAAGGCTTAGGGAACTCATGGGCTTGGCCAAGGAGAATCTGGCAGAAGCCCAACAACAGAAAAAGGTCTGGTATGACAGGAATGCTCGAACTAGAGAGTATGCTGTAGGGCAGCAGGTCATTTTTCTCATTCCTGCCAGACACAACAAGCTACAGGCAGCTTTGGAGGCACCCTACAAGGTGGTAAGGAAGATCAGTGATGTTAACTACATGGTAGAACTGCTAGGCAGGAGGCAGAGGTACAAATTGTACCATGTTAACATGATGTGAAACCTTAATATGATAGGGAAGCCCATGTGCTGAGTATTTGTAGTGGATTGCAGGAGTCGTCTGAGGGGGATCTGGTGAATGATCTCCTCTGTGAGGCTCGGACTAGCACCTCAGTGGAAGAGGTAGCGGTGTCCCAGCAGCTATCCCCTACCCATGTTTGAGAAGTCTGAGCAGTGTTACAGGCATTTGGGGACATGTTAATTGGGAAACCAGGGTGCACCCACCTGGTGCAGCACCATGTGGATACAGGACCCCAGAGGCCTATTAAGCAGGCCCCTTATAGGGTGCCTGAGAGCATCAGACTGTGAAGGAGGAGATAAAGGAAATGTTGGAACTAGGGGTAATTTAGGAGGCCAGCAGTCCCTGGGCCTCCCCAGTAGTGGTGGTACCAAAGAAGGATGGCAGCACCAAGTTCTCTGTGGACTACAGGAAATTAAATAGTCACACAGAATCAGATGCTCATCCCATGCCCAGGACATTGAAGCCCGAGAGCAGCTGGGTGGGACTAAGTATCTTATCACTGTTGATCTTACCAAGGGTTGCTGGTAGGTGCCCTTGACTCCCAGTTCTAGAGAGAGATCAGCCTTTGTGACTCCTTTTAGCTTGTACAAGTTCACAAAGATGTGCTTTGGGATGAAAAATGCCCCAAGGACTTTCCAGAGGCTGGTAGATTATATCCTAGTAGGAGCAGGAGATTTTGCCCTTGCTTACCTAGATGATATTGCCATCTACAGCCATTCCTGGCCAAGAGCACCTTCAGCATGTCAGGGAGGTGCTTGCCAGACTACAGAGGGCAGAGTTGACCATTAAGCCCAGCAAATTGCAGATGGGTATGGCAGAGGTCTCTACTGAGGACATAGAGTGGGGTGTGGTAAGATCAGTCCAGAACCTGCAAAAGTGGAAGCCATTCAGGCATGGTCTGCCCCTGTTACCAAAAAGCAGGTTAGGGCATTCTTAGGGACAGCAGGGTACTACAGAAAGTTTTTCCCCAGTTATAGTACCATAGCTGCTCCCCTCACAGACCTGACAAGGAAAAGCAGGCCAGATAAGGTAGTGTGGACCCCAGCATGTGAACAGGCATTCCAGAAGCTTAAAGGAGCTTTCGGACGACCCCCTGCATTAGCCAGATTACAGCAAATAATTTGTTGTGCAGGTGGATGTTTAATACCATGGAGTGGGGGCTGTACTTAGCCAGGTTTCTGCAGAAGGAGAATAGCATCCAGTGGTTTATCTCAGTCATAAGCTCCAACCCAGAGAGGAATGCTATGCAGCTGTAGAAAAGGAATGCCTGACCATAGTGTGGACACAACAGAAAATTCAGCCTTATCTGTATGGAAGGAAATTCATTGTAGTTACAGACCACAATGCCTTAACATGGCTACATCAAACCAGCCAGCAAAATGCCAACTTACTAAGGTGGAGCCTAAGTTTGCAAGCATATCACATGACAGTGCAGCACCGCAGTGGAGTTAGCAATGCCAATGCAGATGAGCTCTCAGAATAGGTAATGGGGTAAGGTATTCTCAGATAGGCTCAACCCTCTCAAGCAACATTTCTTAAGGGTCACCTTCAGACCAGAAAAGGAACAAGTGAGAGAACCAAAGGAGGTGGTGTCTCTGTCTATATTAGAGATAAATTCACTCCTGTCTGGTTAGACTGGACTACACCGTGGAGTTACTCCCAAGTTCAGGTTACGGAGGGCAACAGCCCCATTCAAGTCATAGCCAGTTATAAATCTCCCACCATGGGTCATGATGTGCATGAAGCCTGCTTGACCAAACTGGAGACAATCCAAGTATTATGGAGGATTTCAATTATCCCACCATCACCTGGGAAACCTATTCTAGCCCTAACTTGCTAGCACAAAAGTTCCTTGACTTTAACTCAAATGCCCTGGAACAAATTGTTCATGTCCTGACGAGGAACAAACATACTAGATCTGGTCCTCACTCTCATGTCAAACAGATGCACTGCTGCAACTGTCGGACCCTCTTTATTTAAGTCTGACCACAAATTAGTCACCTTCAAGCTGACACACACACCAGAACTCACAATGGGTGAAATCATACTAAAAACTTTACCAAGGCAAACTGTACCTCCTAGGTGAAGGTATAAATGTATTCCAAGCCCCACTCCCAGCTGGAAGTGATAAGTACACCGAAGCTTACACTACAGCCCCGTATAATCACTTGCGTAAGTGTATAGACTCGGCTGTACCAGAAATAATCAAAGTCAGAGCCCCACATAAAAACAAGCCACCATGGTGGGCATCCAGCATCAACAAACTTTACATTAAATGCAAAAAGGTGCTGTCCAAGAAAACAAAGTCGAGACCCAACAACGGAAAAGCACCCTTCTCAGCCTCAACAGGCAAATAAGACAACTTGTCAAATCCTTTAAGGACTTCTTTGAGAAAAACTTGGCAAACACAGCCAAAGATAACCATAAGGCCTTTTACAGCTACGTATGTAGCCTAAAAGGTAGGGCCCAAGCATGTGCAGAACTAGTGACCAACGGTATCACACACACTGACTCCACAGAAATAGTACACCTGCTACCAGATAGGTTTGGAGAAAATTTCACTCCTTATCCCCTCCAAACCTGTCATAAACCTTCCCCCAAACTTTGCCTCAAACCACCCCCACATATCTGAAGAACAGGTCATCAAAGCTTTGTCCAAGGCAACAAAACACAGCCTCTGTGTGACCAGATGGCATCCCAGTCTGACTTCTAAACAGACTAAAACATCAACTAGCATCACCATTAAGTACCCTTTTCAATCATAGTCTAACCACAGGCTTTGTTCCTGATGAATGGAGAACAGCAACAGTTATTCCCCTTCACAAAGGTGGCCTAGCAACAGACCCGGGAAATTACAGAACAATAAGCCTGACTGTCCTCATCTGTAAGGCCATGGAATGTATTATTATGGACCACTTAAATAAAAACATAGGTGACCTTCAAACCCTGGATCCTAGCCAATTCAGCTTCGTCAATAGCAGATCTTGCCTGTTAAATCTGGTGGATTTTTTCAAAAGTGTGACCAGTGCCATTGGCAAGGGCAAATCTGTGCACACAGTATACCTCGATTTGGCAAAAGCTTTCAGCACAATCCCATATTCAGGCATTATCAATAAACTTAGCAAACTGAATGCAAACCCCTTTGTTGTAAGATGGTTTGCCAACTGGCTCACAAACCGGACACATTATCAAAGTGGGTGACTCCACATCAACTAGCAGACTTGTTACCAGCGGGATGCCACAGCGGTCAGTGCTGGGCCCCCTACTGTTTAGTTTATACTTCTCAGAAGTTCAGGTCAAACCTAAGAGGTTGTGGCTGACCAGGTTTGCAGACAACTGCAAACTGGGTGCAAGTATTGAATCCCCAAACGTTGGTATACTCCAGGAGGGTCTTAAGCAAACCAATGACTGGTGTCTTAGTCATGGTCTCAAGCTGAATGCAAAGAAATGCATCATAATTCCCTTTGGCACAATGTCCCTTCACGCTGTCAGATCAACAACAATACCTTAAGTACCCATGAAGTGGTAAGAACCTGGGATCACAATTTGACTGTGACCTTAACTTCAACCACCATGTGTCTATTGTAGTAAGGAAGGCTTTTTACACTTGATTAGTAAAGGCATCATCTCAAGAGCAAAAGAGGTTATAACCCCTTTATACTCACTACTAATCTGGCCCATAATTGAGTATAATGCCCCGTTCGGCATGTACCATACAAAGCACCTGCAGCAATTGGAGAGACCTCAGAGGTTTCTCACTAAGAAGATCAAGGAACTCTAGCACGTGCATTTCACAGACCAACTAATGTCCCTGTCACTATACTCTGCATTGTATAGACTACTTAGGGGAGACTTTTGCCTGGCTTACAGAGCAATCTCAGACCCAAACCTAATGAACTTGCTGTATATATCTGTAAATCAAATGGGACTAGTGCTTACCCATTCCAGGGACCTAACTATGTCCTGCAATTTAAATAGGACGTGCTGGAGGGACAGATATATCTCCCAATGACTGCCACATCATTGGAATAGGCTACCTCTTCATGTGAAAGAGCACCTCTGTGACACTGTTCAAGAGGAGCCTGGATGAGTGGATGGGGCACCGTAAATCCCTACCCTAAATAGAGACCACAACCCTCCTGGACATGGGTGGCCATTACTAAATGCAATCTTGGGTATTAACTAACATTTCTATGGTATTATATTGGAATAAAATGGCTCGGCTTGAAATGACCTCCAGATCGATAGCCTGGTAATCTCCAGTGATCCTATGAACCGATCCTATGAACCTATGTCACATTTTTCAAGACTTTTTTGTTTAAATAAAAACCCTCAAACAAAAAACTGAATACATTTTACAACACTACCAAAAACCTCTTAACTTAGAACAAACACACAAAACTATGTGCATTTTCACAAAATGATATTTAGCCATCCTGGTAGGAACAATTATCCCAAATCAACAGCTGCACTCGTTACCTAACCTAAAATTAAGGTTATCCATGATAAACCACTTCACTGACTGCCGTCTTTACTTTTCTTCTCAGTTCTCCGAAATGTGAAAAACAGCTTGTATGGTTTCAGAAAACATTAAGTATCAGTCTTATGAAAAAGTTCACTGGTCTTTAAATAAAACCAAATTATACACTGTTCATCAAATGGATTGCTGTATTAAGGCTGCTAGGGAAGCTGATATCTCTTAATCAGGTCCAATAATTTTAAACTTTATTTTTTACTGAGCCCTTGTACCTTTAAATGTTGCATTTCCTTAAGCAAACAATGCTCTCAGGATTAACTGTTTGTGCCTGGACTTATCCAAAATGGCTGCACACTGATCAACACTTAACTTCAGCTCTCCCATTGTGAAAAAAGAAACTGAAACACAAGTGACACTTTTAGTAAATTCAGTTACTGGCTAGTATGTACATTGGCTCAGTTCTAGAAAGAAAAAACTGAAAGAAAATCAACTAGAAAAGGTGAAGAGAAAATGCTGACTGAGATGAAGCCTGCAGCTGTTTGTTAAAAAGCAGTTCAAGCTCCAGCTTTGGTGCAATACGTGGCTTCCAGTAATCTGGAGGAAAAAACAAGTCATATGTGCACAGAGCTGATTAAAATAAATGAAACACTGAAGGAGTACGTCAACTCAAATAGCAAAAGGCTGCAAAAAATGGAAGAAGCTTTAATTAGATATTCATATGAGATGATAAAACTGCAAAAAGTCAGAGGTCAAAATGAAGAAAATGTGTGTTGTGTTGTGTATGAGACTGCTCAAGAAGAGATGTTTCAAAAAATTGTAGATTAGAGGGCAGAGCGTCTAAGGAAAATCTGAAATTTTCTGCTGTGCTAGGAAACTGGGGAGAACAGACTGTATTAATTTTATGAAGTTACAAATAAGCCACTGTACTGGTATACCGTAGCAGGAGCTGTTAATTGAAAGGGCACAGTTTTATGCTCCAAATATGGCCACAAAAACGCAGCCAAGACCTCTATTAGTAAAGATGCAAACCTATCGGCAGAAAGAGTTGATCCTGTCAAAAGTGTGGCAAAAGGCCAAAGTATTAAAAGTTGAATACAGTAGAGTGTTTGTGGAAAATGATTATTCACTATACACCATGAAGAAGAGAGAAAACATTTATTCCAGTAATTGGGGAATGTCATGAGGCAGTTGAGGCTCTAGCTGTATCCAGCTGTCTTCATAATATTTTTCCCGAAGGATCAAAGTCATTTTTGCTGTAGAAAAGGCTAAGGAGGGAATACAAAAGTTTCTCCAATAAAAAGTAAACCATCAAGCCGAAGGGGACTCTGTTTCTCAGTCTACTGATATGAAGAGACTTTACCAGTAAAACGTTTTCCAGTGTTCCAAAGAAAAATGCTTGAAAGACACTGAAAAGCACAGGAGATGACTAAGAAGAATCGAGAGTACCCTGGAATTCAACTGGAATCTGGAGATGGAAGATGGATAGGAACAGGAAGAAGACCAGCAACATGGAATTTATAGGGTAAATGCGGGACTGCAAAGCATCACTTGCATTTGTGAAATATAGCTTTATTAAAAAAAAGTGAAACGAGTGGACTTTAGCTGACTTTGTTAAACTTGTGGGGAACTGAAAAGCATTTGCCTCACTTCATATCTTTAATATTTGGAAGGACACTGAGGAGACAGGAAGAAGATAAAAAAAGGCATCTTTAAGTAAAATAATTTCTGTTAACAGTATTTCGGAAACTTTTCACAATGTAAATTGCATGTTTTATAGTAAAGTATTTTTAGTTCATGAATGTGATTTACCTTACTAAAGTAAACAGATGCCTTTTTATTCTTTTTTTCTTTTGATATTAAGAAAATGTGTTGCAAAAGAGGAGAAAGGCTAGACAAAAGCATGTTTAAACTAATAGGCTATAATCTTGAGTTGTTAACGTGGGGGCAGGGGTGCAAAAGTACACAGATTATAATACATTTAAAATTTATATGTTTTCTCTTACTTTTGTACAGGTAAATATGTGGATTAAGATCCCTGCCTTAATATAATAGGTTTTAAGTGGAAACATAAATATGAGAACATTGAATATAATGAAAAGTTTTCCTTTAGCAATAAATGTTTCAGCTTGTTTTTCAGGCTGCACCAGAGGACTACATTTTTTCTCTTGTTTCCGTGGAGACAAGCTGATAATAGGGAAATAAGAGCCAGAACACTGGTTTCTTCAAGGCCAAAAGTTAATGTTTTCTGAATGCAAGCAAGTTGTTTTCACATCTGGAAAGGGAATAAAGATGAAAAAAAAAACGGACACCAATCAGTGTAAGTAGAAGCACAGGCAGTAACATGTATCTTAACATGGATAACCTCAGTTTCAGGTTAATTAAGCCTATGTTAGCAGATGTCTGTGCTTAGTTTTGTGTGTTTGTATTAACGGAAGAGGTTATGGGGTATTCTTGGGTGTTTTTTGTTTTATTTTTTTTGAGGGGTTTCATTAAAATAGTCTTCTAAAATGTGACATTGGATCCAATATTGATGTTAACCTGACAAACATTGGTGAGCACAGGTATCAGAAAACCTGAAAATAGACATTAAAAAATCTGCCTTAAATAGTAGGTGGGAATAATGACATCATAATGGTGACACTTTCTTTATTTTGGAATGTGAATGGTCTCACAGGTGTATTAAGAAATGCAGAATGCAAATAGCATTGCTACAGGAGACATGTTAGGAAAGAAGTGAGTATGTCAATTTGATATAGGATTTTAGACTGGGTATTCAGCAGAATATCAGGGGCAAAGGAAAAGGGCATACTTATTACTGATTGCTAAAGGAACTCCAGTAGTGACATAAGAGAGAGAGAGAAAAGGTAAGAATGGCAAATTTGTGGTAGTAAGGGCTACTGACAAGGGGTGGGGATTACACTGGCAAGTATTTATATTCCACCTAAAAGTGCTATTATGCAGTGTAAAACATTTTAGGAGGAATAAGTAGCTTTCAGCAGGGAATATTTCTTATAAGTAGGGACTGGGAATTTGATTTACAACAATGAGGGTGTACCTGGGGAGCCTAGAAGGGAAATATAACAGTGTAGATTTCTGAAGAAATGTATTAAAAATATTGTGTGAAAGATGTGAATTTAGTATTAGGAACTCAAAAGAGAATTTACATATTATTCCCCAAGGTGTACAGTAACTGGGCTAGACTAAATTATATTCCATAGGAGCATTGCATTTAATTAAGAACTTTTGACACACATCCACTAATTATATCAGATCATGTGCCAGTAATTGCCAAGATAGAAATGCAGGGTAGCAAAGTAAAGACGAGACACTGATGCTTCCCCACCTATCTGTTAAAAACAGTAATTTGAGGAATGGGTAGTGGAAGTTATTCAAACGTTATTAGGGAAGATAGAAAGTACTCCAGAAATCACAGCTAGTGAGTGGGATAAAATGAAAGTGGAATTAAAATACTGTAGAAATAAAAGAAAAAGATACCTGGTTAAGAAGTAACTATCATTATTTAGAGGGGTTGATGAAGGTTGAAATATTACAGAATAAGGGAAATCAGATGATAATTCCAACACTGTCAGAGATGCAGGGGTGCAGAGATATTGTTGTGTTTTCATTATTTGAGTTGTTTTTAGATAAAGAATGTTGTATTGGTGGATTTCCTGGCTCTTCAAATATCTCTGCTCCCCTGCTTCTCTGACAGTGTTGGAGTTGTCATCTCATTTGCGGGCACCGAGGTTGTCTCTTCACTGATTCCAGTTTTTTTGTAGTACAGAATAAGGGAAATCTCACAGAACAAGAAGAGACTTAATTGCAAAATGCTAAAGAGAAAATAAGGGAATACCTTGATAATATGCACTAGTTTACAAAGATTGCTGTTGAGCAACTGTTTTTTTTTACTTTTTATTGGATCTTGCATTAATGAAAATTTAAGATAAAAGATTTGCAATACAAAACAACAAATATAAATAGAACTGTATACCGGGTCCATAAAAATTAATTAAAACTGTTAATACTTAAGTTTTTGCCAAGCTAGACTTCTGTTATATATAATTTGTAATTCCTTATTACACACATTTCTTATTAAGCAGATGAATTCTTTTTTTAAAGAGAGGATACTTTTACTTTTCCAGTTCATTGTATTAACTTTCCGAGCAATAGGCAAAATTGACCAAATGAGAGGCACTTGTGCTCTTGGAATAACATCTGGAATTGAGACATTGAATAAAATCAAATAATTTGTAATGTCACAGTTATCTCCCACAGTGCTTTAGCAAAGTTTCTAAATTCTTCCCAAAGTTGTACTCCCACCTTACATTCCATTACATTACCTTACACTCCACGAGGGAGGGAATGGTTACTGCAGCAGTGATCATTCGAACATCTAGTAATATGTTAAGTTCAACCTTGCACAACTGTACTGTGTTCATTATACTGATCACTGCTGCAGTAACCATAGCTATATGGGTAGATTACCATAGCTAACTCCATTTATGAGGTGGAAAGAGAAGTCCAGGAACCCCTGGAGATAAGAATCATCCTAGCATAGCTTGACCTGGACCATGAGAAGGAATCAAGCTTAAAGTGTTTTGTAAAGGTATGTACAGAGGAACAAGTATCAACTTCTAAAATATTACTAGAATCCAACCCTTTCCAAAAGACATAAATGGAGCCAGGGCCTTATTAAAGAGGTCCCTGACCCTGCCTGGAATAGATTTGTTATGGTGAATATAACAAAAGGTAATAGCCTTACACAACCATTTGAAAATAGTGTAATTTGCCGCAGGTTGTCCCTTCTTGCTTTCGCAAAAAATAAACAGTTGGTCTGAAAAGCTGAGAGAAATAGTTGTGTCAAAATAGTACCCGAGTTATCTGTGGACATCCAAGATGTGGAGTATCCTTACACCCTCAGTTTTAGATTCAATAAGGAAAATGGAAAGATGGATAGTGTGGCTTAAAGTAAACCTAGATACCCTTTAGCCATAAAAGATTGATTAGTTTTCAAAGAAACCCTGTCCCTATGGAAAATTATATAGGGTTACTACCATAAGAGCTTGCAGTTCAGAAACCTTTCTTGCAGAAGTCAGAGCAGTCAGTAAAAATGTTTTATGTGTTAAAACTTTAAGTCAGCCAGATTAGTTGGTTCATGTGTAGCAAATGTTAGATTCTGTAACATAAAATTAAGATCCCAAGGAGGAGCCACTGGTTTACTTGGTGTCCTTTTATGCAAAACCCATTTCAAGAATATTTTGACATGAGACTGCCTTGAAAGAGGAGGATCTATGGGCAGACATGCTGAAATGGCCAGTAAATGAACCTTGATAGAGGAATAAGAAAGGCTATGGGATGGTAACTCAAACAAATATTGTAAAACCAGAGAACAGCTATCCCTAAATTGGTGCTGGTTATGTTGTTGGCACCAACTAGAAAATCTTTTCCATTTGCTAATGTATGATTTTCTAGTTGCAGACTTTCTTGCATCCATTAGGTCCTGCTGCACATCATCAATAAACAAGTGCCTAAAAATAATAAAGAGCTTATCATCCAGGCAGTCAATTGAAAACGATTGATGTTGGATTGTATCAAACACCCCTGTTCTTGTGTGAGTAGATTCTGTCTGCAAGGAAGATTGTGGTAGCTTCCCATGGCCATTTCTGAAAGAAGGGAGAACCACTGTTGCCTAGGCCATTAGAGAGTCACCACAGTGATCTTGGGGGATTCCTTCTGAATCTTCAAAAATACCCTAGATATTAGTAGAAAGGGTGGAAAGCATACAGGAGCATTCCTATCCAAAGAAAAGACATTTGTCTTCTAGGCCGCCTTGAATAACAGTCCTCAGTTATCTCTCCACAGTGCTTTAGCAAAGTTTCTAAATTCTTGCCAGTTGATTACTCAAAGAGGAGGAACAAAGGTCTGCTTGAGGAACTCCCCACTGATTGAATCAAATGTTAGAAGCCCCCCCACGTATAGTTTCCTTTCTTAAGAGTCTGCCCTGGTCCTGCTCAGCTTGTCTGCCATACAGTTTTGCTCTGACAAGAATGTAGGATGCCTGGAGAATCAGTGTGTGCTGTGAAGCTATATCCCAAGATAACATGGATAGTATGTAAAGGGGGTACAACCTGGTTTTCCCCTTGCTTGTTGATGTACCACATGACTGTGGTATTATCTGAAGCCAGTTTGAAGAGATCCTGAGGGCCAAAGATGGTTCAGAGATTTAAGTGTCTTGATCAGGACAAGACCAGTTGGCTGACCTTCAGCCAATCACTGTTTGGAGTGTGCATGTTCTCCATATGGCTCTGTGGGGTTCCTCCCACCTTTGGAAAACATGCTGAGTGTTTCCATCTCAAACTCACCAATGAATTGGAGCAGTGGGCAGCAGCAGAGACTCTACATGGTGCCCTATAGGGGGAAGAGTTGTACAGACCTACCACTTTGGGCATCTACTGTGGTGCGCAGTGTACTCAAGAGAACATGGATCACAGACTTCACACTGTAGCAGGGCTAGCCACTTGACAGTGTAAAATATGGCTGTAGGTTATTTCGATCGTGTTGATTAATGTCACCAAATGCCTGTGCTTGCCGGCGATAAGTGGGTGGAGGACCGGCCTACTCCGACCTATGCCAGGGATCCATACTAATGGTGGAAGTGGTATATGTGCCTGCCATAAATCCCAGCAGCCATGTCTAGTTGCCCAGCATGGGTTACCTGGGATAACTCTGTTGAGTGAAAGCTGGACATAAAACCAATCAGCCTGCCAAACATGAACTGAGAATTGCTACACTTAATGTAGGTTCACTGACAGGATGCAGCTTGGAAGTCAATGCCATGATATACGGCTGAGGCTGGGAACTTTGGATGAGATGAGCAATTTGGATTCAGATCAGGATGCAGCACAACTGACCCAATTTTTACAATGAGACAGATAATTGAGAAGAAGCTAGAGATGAGGAAAGAGTGCAACTGGGCATTCCTAGATTTGGGGAAAGCATATGACAAGATCTCAAGAAAGCTGATTTGGGCAATACTGTAGTGGTTCAGAGCCCCAGAAACACTGTTGAATTAGTACAGGCTATGAACAAGGATCTAATAACTCTAGTATGAACAGTATTCAGTCTCACTGAGGGGTTCCCAGTGGGGGGGGGTGTGCACCATGGTTCATCTCTGAGCCCACTGCTGTTCATACTGGTAATGGATTACATTAGCAAACAGGTCGGAGGGGACAGACCAACAACGTTGCTGTATGCAGACTATGTGGCATTACAGGCAGACTCTCAGCAAGAACTACAGCAAAGGATAGGGGAATGGAATTCAAAAGTGAAGGCATGTGGGATGAAACCAAGCACAGATAAGTAATGGCAGCAAATTGGGGAAATCAGAATAACTCAGAATTGAGATAGAAGGGAAGATAGTGGAACAAGTTAATAGCTTCAAGTATCTGGGAGGGGTGGCTGAGAAGAAGAGAAGTCTGAATAAAGAGGTCAAAGCTAGAATCAGAGAAGCTACGGCCAACTGACATAGAGTCCTGGTTATCATGAATGACAGCAGAATGCTAACAAAGCTGAAAAGTAAGGTGTACAAGACAGTGGTGCAACCCATACCACTGTATGGTACAGAAAACTGGGCAGTAAAGACAGAACAGATGAAGCTAGAGCTGATGGAGATGACATGCCTGAGAAGGGTGGTAGGATGCACACCATAAGACAGATGAAGAAATGAGGGCATAAGAGCAAAAGCCAAAGTATCCCCAATTGCAGAAAAGATCAAAGAGAACAGATTACAGTGGTTTGGACGTGTGCAGAAAAGCAGACAAAGACTTGGGGCAGACAGGAAGAAGATAAGAGGATGCAGGAATGTCAAGCACAGAGGTCGATGGATTGTGTGAGAGAAGATCTGTGACAGTTGGGCATGAGTGTCGAAGGCAGTAGTGTGGGATTGAGTAGAGAGAGATGGTGACAGTTAACATGATATCCCAACCACATGTAGAAAATGGGAAAAAGAGGGTTGATGATAATGATGATGATCAGGACAAGCATCTCCTAGATAATTTCTGTGCTTGCTTCTGTTTTAAGTGTCCGCCACCCCTGCACTTTTATCCATCCTGAAACTGCTCCTCAAGCAAGGTCCAAAGTGTCTGTAATGACTGACCCTTTTGGAGCAGGGAAGGAGAAATGGAGACCTGGATGTAAAGATATTCATTTCCAGCAAAAGATTTCTCTTCTGACAACCCTAACACTGGGATTTGAAAAGATAAAGGGTGTCATTGCTAGTAACAAAGAGATGTCCGATAGTACTGTGTCTTTCTCATGTGGTGTCTTGTCAGGAGTTTCATGAGAATCACAGATGCCATGAGACTCAAACTCCTGAGGTTTTCCCTTGCAGTGACTGAAGTGCAAGTGGAAAACCTTAGAAGATCTAAGTAAGGATCTACTTTTAACTCTGGAAGAAAAGCTGTTTGAACAGAGGTGTCTAGTTGACATCCCAGGAATACAATCCCGTGCCAGGGAATCAAGAAACACTTATGACTGTTCTCTTGGCATCTCAGTTTGTGTAAGAGATCCATCGCTTGAGGGAGATTCCTGACACTTTGAAAGACTCTGCAAGTATAAGCAAGTCATATAAATTTAGAAAATGTGGCTAACCCTGTAGCCTGCAGTAAGCTCTAACTGGAGCTAGACACTTTGAGCACTTTTGGTACAGTGGATAGTAAAAGGTTAAGGGAGTGAACTGATACAGTGATCCAGACATACAAAATCTTAATAAACATCTGAAGTCTGGATGAATAGGGATGTGATGATAAGCATCTTATAAGTCTAGTGTTACCAGGAAACTTGAGAGAGAAAGAAGAGATAACAAGGTGTGAAGTGACATCATTTTGAATTAAGGCACTATTGCAAAGAGGTTTAGGAAAGAAAGCTCCAGAACTGGTTTCCAAGCATTTTCTTTCTTTGGCAGTTGGAACATGCTTGAATAAAATCTCTTCCCCACTTTGAAAGGAGGGAACAGGTTAGTCCTTGGGATAGCATGTGATGAAGTGCAGGTGAAAATAAAAAGATGGATCTAGAGGATGGGGAATGGCTCCCTGGAATGGAAGAATTTCCTTCCACTGTCGCCATCTGCAGCTCTGAATGATATTTAGAACCATTTGTTTGAACCAATGTGTTTCCAAAGACAAAAGTGGTGATTAAGACTTTCTGGAAGAAAAAGGGGCCAGGGTGAGTTTGTTCACATGTTCTCTTTACTAATAGTCATTCCGACATATTAGACTGGCCTTGGTTTTGACTTCTTTCTGGAACTCCGTTGCCATTCCTTCTTAAATGGCTATTTCCCTGAATTCTGTTGAGACTGTTCTGTTTTCTGCCAAAAATGGAAGAAAGAAAATCCCTTGGACTATTTGGAGAAAGACAGCTGAAAAATCTTAGAAATTCCCTAGATCAGCTTGCCCAGTTCATCACATTTTTTGATCATCTCTGCAGCAGAGGCCAAACACTGTTTATCCCAGGAGGAATTTAAAATCTAATTTTTAACATCACCTCGAAGGTTCTGAGAATGCAGCCATGCAGACTTTCTTAAAACAGTACCAGTAGCCCTAGCCCTCGAAAAAGTATCAACTGAGTCATACATCCACTGCAAACGATGAGTAGTAATCTATGCAAAAGTAGAAACTTACACAATTTGTTAGACTAACCTTAACATATGAACCTGACAATTCAAAGTTCTGAAAACCAAAGCTGCATAAGTATACATGTTTTCCCATACATATCAGTAACTTTCCCATCCATGTCAGAAAGAGTAGGGTTGGAATTAACCAAGTGCTTAGCAACCAAGAGCTTAACAACTGCTGGATCAAGTTTGGGAGTAATGTATAAAAATTGAAAAGACTTAATTTCATATATCCTATCTACCTTTTTAGGAGCAGCTGACTGGCTGACAACAGGAAAATTGTAGGCAGTAACATACATGCATATCCTCTAAAGATGACAGAACTGGAGGAATTGATGGAGGTTCTGCAAAATCCTTCTGTAACATTTCAAAGTGTTTTCTGGACTCTTGAGACCTCAGTGTTCTCCCACTGAAAGCACTGGCACATTCTAACAGTGGTCTCTACAGGTAGAATCGGAACCTGAGATGTCCTCAGTCTAAGTCTTAATTCTGTGGGAAAAACCCAGAATCCATCCATGCATTTTCTGTTTAGATTCAGAATCTTTACTCTCTTCAGGAAAAGAGGAATCTCTCTTTTAGCAGAAACTACAAGAGGGATCAAGAGCCTGAATTAAACCATGAAGCAGACCCAGTAAGCGGCTGCTGTCTAAAGAAATTTTTGGAGGAACAGATACATGCTTGTTTTTCTGTTTCTTTTTGGAAGGAAAAATGAGACCAACAGTGTTACTAATTGCAGCAGCTGCTTTCCCAAGGATGGGCAGAGCGTTCTGGTGCAACAGGGTAAACATCCCTGTTCCCTTTCTCACGACCAACAAGAGTAGCTGTCTCTTGCCCACTGAGGGGAACTCCCAACAGCTGCAGAGAATGTGATTAACCCCCATTCCTTAGTGGCTGTAGGTGCTACACCAGAGGGATCTGGGGTAAAAGATGAGTGGTCTGACATAAAATAAATGGCCACAGCAGAGTCACCCACCTGTAGCTGAGGCAAATTGATAGCCTGCTGTGGTGGCAAAGGCTGTTTGCTCAACTTTGTCTTTTTGTGGCTGGAAGAAGGACTGAATGTAGTCGACTGGTAGTCTGTTCCATGGCCAAGCTGAAAATGTTGCCTCTTCCCCATGGAAGCTTGCACAGCATTTGCCGGTAAAACTGCCAGCTCACAAAGTTAACTTTTTTCTTTATAACAGAAAAATACATTTAAAAGCAGTTTTCTCTTGGTGGGGCTGGCATAGTGTTTAAAATAAACAGAACCTCATCACAGAAAATATGTTTTCATTTAGTTAACACTACCTTTAAACTGCCAGAAAGAAAGAGTGATCAATTTAAAAGTATTTTATAGTCTTGAGACAGTCCATTAAAACACAGCACTCCTCTTCAGGAAAAGAATTTAAAGCTAGGAAAGTAATAGCATCACTAGTTTTAAGAACATTGAAGTTTTTTTCTCCAAAAGGAACTTATCTGGTCATTAAAGGAAAACACAAGCCGATATTCAATCCTCAAAAGCCTCAAAGGAGCATATACTGTTCTGCGGCAGTAAAGATTTCAAGGTCTTCCCACCCAGACATGTCTTTTAGTCAGCTTAGCTCAAGTTGCTTGCTGTCTGGGCACATGGATAGTGACCTAAAGCTTTGGAAGCTAGTCTGCCATGTTATCCCTCCCTGGCAGGATGTAACTCACATAGCTAAGGCTACTGCATCAGTGGTCAACATACTGAACATCTTAGCACTTCTCTTGGCATTCTTCATATCTTATTTTTCAAGCCTACTTGCTTACTGAAAACAGTTGTTTTTAGATTTAGCTAAGGGCATTTTTAACAGACATTCATGTATGCAAAAATAAGAGAAAATATCTGAACTTTGCATACAATATAAACAGTACATCCCATCCCCCATCCCATCAGGTCAAGATTGCAACATTTTAACTTGCTTTTCTCCAGCTGTTCTTTTCTTTTTAAATTGTAATGACTGTATTCCTTAAAACTGAAAAAGCAGTACTTGTTTACTTTGATTTTTTTTATCTCGTACAACAATCACCGAAGACTCCTTCTCATCCCCATATTTGATACCTCTGATTACATATTACAAAAATCTGCTTTACTGTAAAACATGCAGTTTATATCATGAAATGGTTTATACAAAAGATCTAATACTTTTACTTAGCTATTTTTTTGCCTTTTAGTGTCCTTCTAAGCATTAAAAACATGAAGTGGTGTGTATGCTTTATAGTCCACCCACACATTTAAAGCCAACAAAAGTCCCAATATTTCTCAGCCACATTTTCTTGCAAAGTTATATTTTGTAGATGTGATCAATACTTTACAGTCTTCGTTATTCACTAATTTCAGTGTTGCTGGTCTTCTTCCTGTTCATCTTCACTCCCAGTATCAGATTATGGTTCAAGTCCTAAGTAATCCTGATTCTTCTAGTCAACTCTTGTGTTTTCTTCTGTCTCTCAAGCATTTTCCTTTGGAATATTGGAAAAGGTTTTTCTGTGATCTTTATTGTCAGAAGAATGAGAAACACAGTCCACTTCTGTTTGATAAATCACTTTTTGGTAGATAAACTTTTGTATTTCATCTTCAGCCTGTTCTGCATCAAAAATGTTTTTGATCCTCCAAGAAAAAAAAAATATTCTGAAGACAGCTAGATACAGCATCTTGAATTTTATGTCTGCCTCTCAACATTCCCTGATTGCTGGGATAAATGTACTTCTCTTTTGCCTAGTGTACAGTGAATAATAATTTTCCACACTCTACGCTCTCCGGTTTTCAATACTTTGACCTTGTGCCACAGTTTTGTCAGGATCATCTCTTTCTCCATGTATGATTGCATCTTTACTAAATATCTTGGTTGCTTTCTCATGGCCAGGTTTACAGCATACTTTTCTTTTTCAGTTGAGAAATTTTGCTGTGCAATACCAGTCCAGTTGTTTCCTTGCGCTAACATAAAATGAATACTGTCTGTTCTTTCCAGTTTCTCTGGTATAGCAGAAAATCTCTGGTTTTCTCTGTGTACTTTGTCTTCCTGTACAATTTTTTTAAAAGGATCTTCTTTAGAAGTATCGTACTCAGACAGCATTTTCTTCATTTCAGCCTCTGACTTGCAGTTTTATCCTTTCATTTGAGTAGCTTTTTAAAACTTCTATTTTTCCAGCCTTTTGTTATTTCAGCTAATATATTCCTTCAATGTTTCATTTGTTTTAATCTGTTCTGAGTACATTTGTTTTAATTTTGTTTTTGTCTAAATTCCTGGAAGCCATTTCTCATACCAAAGCTGGAGCTTTAACAGTTTTTTTGCTGAAAAGCTGCAGTGTTTTCTTTTCACATTTTCTAGTTTATTTTCTTTCAGGTTCTCTACATTTCTACTTTACTGGTATCCAGGCAATGTACTTGCTAGCTGGTAATTGAATTTTACTTAAGCTGGAAAATTTAATAGCTTTTTCTCAATTTCTTTCTACACACGGGAATAGTTGAAATTAAGTTGTGCAGCCATATTGGAGGTTCAGGATTCTTTTTCTTGGTCATGTATGCATAGGCATTTTTATACCCCAAGCAGACTTCAAATAATTTTTTCTTCAAGTAGATAGCAAGTGTTGGAGGTATGATAGGGAAGAAAGAAGTAACTGAGTTTGTGTTTTTTTGGGAGTGTAATGAGTTGGCAAATTTTTAAAATTTCCTGCAGAATACTTTCGGAAATAATGTTGGAACTAATGGCTGTACCTAAGGAAGTGATTCTTTGAGATGGGACACCATACTGGATTGCCTAGATACTGTAATACACTTTTTTAAATTTAATTATATTGCCATAGTAAGTCCTTAAGTTTAATTCTGGTGGCTGCCAAAAAGCAGTTACTAAAAATGGAAATTGAAATTTAAACCAACTACATTTGAAGTATTGAATATTGTAAAAGAGATAAAAGAACTGAAAGTGAGACCTTTAAAAAAAGGGAAGGAAGAATTTACATAGAAAATAAATGGAATTTGTGGAAACAGTACATGCAGAGTAATGTTCAGAAGAAGGAGTGAGGTTTAAGGGAAGGCAGACATTGAGTAGTTTATGTAATGTAACAGCCAAAAAAATACGACCCCAGAAGCAGTATAACTTGATAACAACATTAGTTTAATTTAGTGCTTTCTAAAGGGTTGAACTAAGAAAATGTTAGCAAACAGAATAATTACCCTACTGCTTTTTGTTTGGATGTGCCATCAGACAGTGAATGCACTGGGAATGTTATCTACAACTTCAATATATTGGACTTCCAAGATGGCTGTACATTTAATAACCACTTAATTTCAGCTGTCCCACTGTGAAAAGAAAAATTCAGAAGAGAGATCTAGTAAACTTATATTTTTGAGTAAATTTCAGTAACTGGCTAGTAAGTGCACTGCCTGGATGCCAACAAAAAAGAAATTCAGAGAACCTGAAAGAAAATCAATCACAAATGATGAGGAAAAAAAAAACATTGATTGGGAAGAATTCTGCAGCTGTTAGAAAAATGGCAGTGCAAGCTCCAGTTTAGTGCAAGACATGACTTCCAATAACCTAGAGGAAAAAAGTCAAATGTACTCAGAGCTGATTAGAATAAAACATTGATGTAGTATATCAATTCAAATAACTGAAAAAATAGAAGAAGCTTTAAACGGGTATTCAGATGAGGTGGTAAAACTGCAAAAAACAGGTCAAAATGAAGAAAAGGCTTGCTGAAAATGAGACTGCTCAGGAAGAGATATTTCCAAAATAATAGAATTAGAAGACAGAACATGTAGGGAAAACCTGGGATTTTCTGCTGTACCAGTTAATATGAAAGGAACAGACTGCATTAATTTTACAGAAGCACAGGTAAGCAACTAGACCAGTATTCCACAGAAGGAGTTGTTAATTGAAAGGACACATGATGTGTAAGCTTAAAATGATTTACTAATTACTACAGCACTCAACCTTCCTCATTACCTAGAGGAAAACAGTTTTGGTACTTACTTTCCTCACTTGCTTAGAGAAAAACAGCTCTTGTACTCACTTTCCTCACTTATCTAGAGGAAAATAGTTTTTTATTCAGGCATGTCCAAGGGTCAGCTCCCAGTGTTCTCTCCTGTCTATCTGATGAATCTGGGCATCTTGGGGCAGTGTAGAAATTGCCTCATGTACACAGACAACCCTCTCCTCCTACCACCCAACACTACAACCTGTGAGAGATGCACTTATCTAGCCAAACTTGAGGTAAAGCTCTCTCCAATCAAGACTGAACTTGACAGTCAAGAGGAGAAGGTAAACACTTGCACCACACTCATCACATAGTCTGACTAAATCTACACCACCAAAATCCACACATAGAAACACAAAAACATTCACGGAGGCTCTCAATAATAATCTGCTCAAGCAACAGAGACCTCCAAAGCAGAAATGCAAGCAACCTCCACCCCCCCAACACAACCCAAATGACACATAGCCCACAGACTCAGTGTGCCACTCAAACATAGCCTATAAGGCAAAACAACGTACCCAACACACTAGTCATAGGTGACTTTATAGTCAGGCACACTGGTGTTCCACTCACCAGGCTAAACAAGGAGAAGGTTACTGTCAGCTGCCTGTCGGGTGCCAGGATCCACCACATAATCCACGCACTCAGGTCACTCCACAACAAGTACAAGTATGACTCCATCATTGTCCATGTTGGTGTGAACGACCTGAGACATACCTCCCTGGACTACATGAAAAGAGACATGGAAGAGCTCTCTGATCTTGTAGCCCAGGCAGGTATGACTCTAGCCCTGAGTAGCATTCTGCCATCACCCAGAATGATGCCACAGTACAAGGACAAAATGATTGACTTCAACAATTGGCTAAGCTTCTGGTGCCATTTTAAAGGGATCCAGTATCTGTCTACCTGGGATGACATGGTCGACAGACCACGATGCTTTGCCAGAGATGGCCTGCAAATGTCACCCCTGGGATTCTGGATACTGGCTAAGGTTCTTGCCGCCCCTATAGTGCCTTTTTAGGCAAGGTTCAAATGACAAATTCACCACCGTAACAGGAACAGGCAAGCAAAAACTGAGGGTGATGCTACTGAATGCTAGAAGTCTAAATCTCAAAATGCACTCACTCAAGGCCCTCCTTAAAATGGAGAACATTGATATCTGTGCAGTGACTTGAGACCTGGTTCAAGGCTCCAGAGAGCACCCCTGCACTACCAGGCTATAACTCATATCACACTATTCGGCCATGTAACCTGGACCAGAACACCAAAGGCGAAGATGTGTCCATATTTATTAAGGATATCCACACCTCCAGGCTAGTTGCTCAGCATAATGCAGCCGAGGTTATCCAAGTGCAACTAACTCTGGGCAAAACTGCAATCCAAATTGTAGCTTGCTACAGATCACCCACCATGCCCCAGGATTCCCACTCTTTTCTTGATGTACTGGAAAATATTAAGGTTCAACCAAACACCCTAATAATGGGCGATTTCAACTACCCCACCATTAACTGGGAAAACTACTCATGTACCAACTCCTTCGCTCAACGCTTTCTGGAATTCATAAACTCCAATGCCCTGGATCAACTTATCCACACCCCCACCAGGGGCAACAATATCCTAGACCTAGTCATTACCAACATGAGTGATCGGTGTTCCACACCTGATGTCAATGCCTCATTGGTCCGATCTGACCATAAGCTAATTACCCTAGATATCCACATCCTGCCCCCACCCCCTATTAAGGAAACTATGGTAAAAAATTTCTCCAAAGCCAACTTCATGCTTCTTAAGACAGAAGTGGTGAACTTCATGACACCCATGCAGATGGACAATACAGTTACGACTACTGAATCCTACAGAATTGCACTTTATAAGCACTTACATGAGTGCATGGATCGTGCTATCCCAAACAGAACCAAGACACTGTCCTCCAAAAAAGGGAAGCCAATGTGGTGGTCCCCTGCCATAAACAAACTGTACAACAGAAGGAAGAAACTGTTGCAAAAGAGAGTAAAATCCCATGAGTGGAGGAGCTCCCTGGTCAGCCTTAGTAAGAAGCTGCGATCCCTGATAAAATCCTCCAAAGCTAGTTATGAAAACAAAATCACCACTGATTCTAAAGACAACCACAAAGCATTCTATAGCTATGTCAAGAATCTCAATGGCAACACTCAGATCTGTTCTGAGTTACAGCACAATGACACTAAATATACAGACCCAACTGATATTGCCAACATCCTGGCAGATGGGTTCAGTGCTAACTTCACACCCCCCCACACCCCCTAAAGAGCCCATCTCTACAATGGAAGAATGCAAAGTTCCTGTAATCATGGCTGCACAGGTAAAAACCACACACTCCAAAGCCAAGAACACAGCATCCATGGGACCAAACAACATCCCAGGCTGCCTTCTACACGAACTACAGAACAAACTGGCACCCACCTAAGTGCCATGTTCAATCATAGCCTCACCTCAGGCTTTGTGCCTGCTGAATGGCGCACGGCGATGGTTATCCCACTCCACAATGGGGGAGCCACCACGGACCTTGGGAACTACCGCCCCATTAGCCTGATGAGCCTGGTCTGCAAGGCCATGGAACGTATCATCATGGAACTTATAAACAAAGACACTGGTAATCTCCAAACTCTGGACCCCACCCAGTTCAGGTTTGTTAAAGGCAGATCATGTCTCCTAAACCTGATAGACTTCTTTGAAGCAGTCACCAAAGCCGTAGACAAGGGTAAGGTGGTTCACACAACCTATCTAGATCTTGCCAAGGCTTTCAACACCATCCCCCACTCTGGAATTTTAAATAAACTCACTAAACTAGGTATAAATCCTTATGTCACAAAATGGGTTGGCAACTGTTTCACTGACAGAACCCAAACTGTGAAAGTAGCAGACTCCAAATCTGACTTCAGACCAGTGACAAGTGGAGTACCACAGGGTTCAGTCCTGGGTCCTCTCCTGTTTGGTATCTACTTCTCTGAAGTACAGGCTAACACAGAAGGTCTTTGGCTAATGAAGTTCGCAGATGACTGCAAACTAGGAGCCATAATCGAAACTCCTAACAATGTGGACATCCTACAAAAGGGCATCACTGAGACAGATGCCTGATGTCAAAGCCATGACCTCAAGCTCAGTGCCAAAAAGTGCATTGTCATCCCCTTTGGTAAAAACTCTGTACCCATGAACTACAACATAGGCGGTAGTATACTTAACACCGAAAGAGTGATGAGAGACTTTGGGCACAGGTGGACAGTAGTCTCTCCTTTGATAATCACATCACCACAGTAGTCAGGAAATCCTTCTACGTGGCACACATCATCACAAAAGGTTTCTCATCCAGAAAAAAAGAGGTCATTGTTCCCCTCTACTCATCACTCATTAGACCCATTATAGAGTACAACACCCCTTTTGGTATGTACCTCACAAGACATCTACAACAACTGGAAAGGCCACAGAAATACCTCACAAAGAGGATTACCAGCCTTAAACAGATGCCTTATGCAGACAGTCTCAAAAAAACTCCAGCTTAACTCCATCGCATATCACCTACTCAGAGGTGATCTCTGCCTAACATACAAAGCTATGTCAAACCCAGAGCTGTTGGACATGCTCCACTTAAAGAAATCCCAATCCCTCTGAGCTACACACTCTACGGACCTAAACCTTGTCACCACAATAAACAGAACATGCCGGAGGGATAGATTCCTGTCCCAGCGACTTCCCATACTGTGGAATAAACTACCTATCTATATCAAACAAAGCTCCTCATTAGCACTCTTCAAGAAAAATCTTGATGATTGGATGGGAAATAGAAAATTCACCCTGGGGATCACCTCTGTGGCTCTGCTCGCCAGTGGCACATGGAAGTAATTTTCTTGCATGGCAAAAGCCAGGGTACCTTTTTGGCTGGGCTTGTATAGGCCGCGGGGCCGATAGCCTAGTATCTACCTATGAACCTAAACCTGGCCATGAGAAAGCAACCTAGACCTTTAATAATAAAGATGCGATCCTACTAGTAGAAGGAGTGGGCTCTGACAAAACTGTGTCAAAAGGACAAAGTACTAAAAGTAGGAGACAGTCGAGTGTTCGTAGAAAATGATTGCTCTCTGTATACAATGCAGAAAAGGAGTAAATTTATCCCACTAATTAATAATGTAAAGAAGCAGTTGTGAGATTCAGACTATTTTATCCAGCTATCTTCAGAATACTGTTTCCTGGAGGGACAAAATTATTTTTGATGCAAAGCATGCTGAGGAAGAAATACAAAAATTTGTCCAACAAAAAGTCAGCTGTGAAACAAAGGGAGATCCTGCTTCTTGTTCTTCTGGTAATAAAGACCACAGAGAGAATGTGCCAGTGAAGCTTTTTCCATTGTTTCAAGAGAGAGAGAATAAAAAGCTCAAGAGTTGACTAGAAGAATGGGGAGAGCATGTTGGAAATGAAGCAGAGACTGGATTTGGGAGATGGAGATGAGCAGGAATAAAATCAGCAACTCAGAAATTGACAAATGTGGTATTACAAAGCATTAATTATATTTGTGAAATGTGACAGAACAGTAAAACATGGAAATATCGGGCTATTTTTACTTAAACTTGTAGGGGACTCTAAAGCATATGCCTTACTTTATGTCATTAATGTTTGGAAGAACACTTAGGAGAGGGGAAGGAGAGAGAGTTAAACTGTGAGTAAAACAAAATTTTGTTCTTAACAGTAGCATTTTTATAATGCATGATATAACCTGCATGCTATAAAGTAAAGTTTTCTCTCTTATTTTCAAGTGTAATGGGGATACTAAAGTAAAGAGGTACCTCTGTTTTTTCCCTTTTTTCTTTCTCCTTGTTCAGTTTTAAGAAATGTGGGCAGTGCAATGTAAAAATAGAAGAAAAGTCTGATGAAAAGAACAGGATACAAGAAAAATTGATTTTCTTTCTCTCATTCTTGCAAAGGCGAATGACTGGATTACGGTTCTTGGCTTCATCTAGTAACAAGTTTTGAAGAGAAAGTAAATAAAAAAAGAACGTTGAGTATAATAAAGCGTTCCTCTAGCAAATAAATGTTTGCAGAAGCAACTCTGTATCCGATTCTAATGTCTCCCTGGAGACAAGTAAACAGCAGTAAAAGCAGAATACTACTTTCTTTATTTCAGTGGCTAGGAGGTTGTTTTCTGAAAGCATTCAAGTGCTCTCCCAGTCTTGGAGAGGAATAAAGATGAGACAAAACCAGAAAGCACTCAGTAGCAGCACAGGCTGTGCCGTACATGTTAGCATGGGATCACCTTCAGTTTAGGTTAACCCATGTGTGCGAGTGTGGATGTCAGTTTGGGACAATTGTTCCCATCAGGAGGATACCATTTTTATATTGGAAGATTGCATAGTTTTGTGTGTTAGTGTCAAGTTAATAAGTGTTATTGGTGTATCATGGGTGTTTTTGTTTTAGGGCTTTCAGTAAAGCAAAAAGTTTTGTAACATATGACATAGTCCCAAATGGCTATGACAAGAAACAGCTGTATATAAGATCAACCTGCCAAACAGTGTATGCATGTAACATAAAAGCTGGAACTAGATACTTAAAAAGCCATTGCACATAAAAGGTTAGATAATAACTTTTTAACATAATTATGCTTTCTATATTATCTTTAAATGTTAATGTTCTCACAGATATATACAAAAAAGAGAGAGTAATGAACTATGTTAAAAAATGTAGAGTACAAAAAAATTGTTACAGGAGACACATTTGGAAAGAACTGAACATGTGAACTTGAAAAAGAAAGGTTTTCAGTGGAATACCTCAGACAGAGGAAAAGGAGTACTTCTATTAATTGCAAGAGGAGCTCCAGTAGTGATAGAAGAGGATAAAAAAGATAATGGTAGATTTGTAGTACTAAGGGGTTACTGGCAAGGGAGGAGGATTACACTGACATGTATTTATATTCCACATAAAACTGCTGTAATGGAGCTTAAGAAAATTCTGAGAGATATTGCTAGCGTTCATCAGGAAATATTACTTATAGGGGGGACTGGAATTTGATTTGCAGCAGTGAGTATGTATCTGGTGGGCCCAGAAGAGAAAATATAAACAAAGAGTAGGTTTTTGAAGAAATTTATTAAAATATTTGGCATGGAAGATGTGAATTCTTTAGTAGGAGTTCAGAGTGAATTTACATATTTTTCACTGCGCACTGGTGCAGCATTGTTGCCTCGCAGTAAGAGGTTCTCCAGTTCAGTTCTCAGCAGGGGGCCTTCTGTGCGAAGTCTGCATATCCTCCCTTCGTTCCCATGGGTTTCCACTGGGTACTCCAGTTTCCTCCCACATTCCCAAGCATTTTTCCCCAAGCCTCAGTTGAAAATGGGCTCTGTCCCAGTCGGACTTTCCTGGTAAACCACTGTTAAATAAATAAATATTATTTATTCCCCAAGATATAAAAAACTCGGCTAGGCTAGACAGAACTTACATTTCACAGGAACATGTGCATTTAATTGAAAGTTTTGATACGGATCCAATAACTATTTCAGAGCATGCGCCAATAATAACTAAAATAAACATGATGGATAATGAAATCAAAGTTAGAGACTGGCACTTTCCCACCTATCTTTTGAAAAGAAAGGAATTTAAGGAATGGGTAGTGGAAAATATTCAGGCATTATTAGAGAAGATAGAAATTTAGAAATTTCTTCTGAAAATATGGCTAGGGAGTGGGATAAAATTAAAGTGAAGTTTAAAAATAGGGTAGAAATTAAAGAGAGAGAGAGAAATGGTCAAGCAGTAATCAGAATTATTTAGAGGGACTGACAAATGCTAAAGTATTGCAGAATAGGGAAGAATTTCACAGAACAAGTAGAGGAGCATTACAGAATGCTGAACAGAAAATAAGGGATCACCTCGATGTTCATCGTGTTACACTGCTGCAGTCATCACACTTGGGTTATCCTGCCGTCAGGTGGTCCCACAGTCAGCCAGAGTTCCAAAGTCTTGGTCCGGCGTCAGTTGCTGTCACTTCTTCCCTGACGTCAGTGCGCCAGGGGTATATAATATGCGTCCGACGCCATTTTCTTCAGTCTTTCTTGCCGTGCGGTGCCCGAAGCAGAAGCAGTTCGCAAGTGCCGGTCGGCCGACTCCTGAGATTTTCGAAGTCGAATTTCAGATCCAAAGTCTTCAATAAAGCTAAGTACCCCATTGGGGAAACCTTTTTCTTGCCTCAGACCGATGTCAGAAAAAGTTAATAATTGTATTTCTTGTGGGAAGCAAATACCTCATAAGGACTTCCACTCTTACTGTATTCCATGCCTAGGCCCTGATCACGATGTCACCAGTTGTCGGTTTTGTGCTAGATTCAACAAACGCACTATAAAAAGATGTTTTGATTTTGCTTTACACTACTTTGGCCGAAGGTTCAATTATACCATACCGTCGGATCAGCCGTCGACCTCAATACCGAAAAACCGCAAAGACAAGGATAAAGACAGGCATCCGAGGTCCAAAACCGACGAAACCTCTTCTAGGCCAGTTGCCGGTTCTCAGTGAGGTGCTTTTGCAGCCCCTGACACCCACTACTTCAGAGCCACAGGCCGCTTCCGACTCCCATGTGGAGACATCTAGGCCTCTGGAAACTCAAGGTATTGGGCCTGCGGAAACTAATCCCTCAGATGGGTCCAGAGCCGCTGAGCAGGCACCAGCTTCTGAGCGTGTTTTCAGACCTTCACAACTTACCATTAAAACAACAGCCAAGACAAAGGTATCATTAAAGACAAAGAAACAAGTACAGCATTCTCCTGGGCAGTCCTCCATGCCTAAGAAACAGATGCTTAAAATGGCCGAAGACCTCATTACTCTAATCAGGGGTTCCCAGCCCCCTCTTGAGAAAAGGCCTAGGCAGAATACAGACTGACTCCTCTGATCAGGTTTCCATTTCCTCTGATTCCTCTTCAGACCAGGGATACTCTTTACCCCCCTATGAGGACTCTGATGCTGAGGAATCTATCCCTTCAGCCTCTCCTCCTGAGGATTATTCTTTTGGGGAAACTTAACATACCATGAGGGAACATTTCCATTGGGAAAGTCAGGAATACTCAGAATCCAAGAAAAGGCTCAGGGATTTCCTCTTATTGTCTCAGCACAGGCCCCTGGCTATTCCACCTGTGCTAGACATTATGGATGATGTGTTCTCTGAATCCAGCTTATCTCCTGACTCTTTGCCCCCTGCTCCAGCCAAGCCAGATAGGTATTATAGAGTCCCTGACTCTCACAAGTTTCTTTACAAAAACCCTTCTGCTGATCCAGAAACTATTTCCCAGGGTCCAAAAGGGGTTAAGGCTTCCATTGCAAAAAAATCCAGTACCCTCTGACAGAGATTCCAGAGCTTTGGATAGATGGGGGAAGAAAGTATACATGCCTGCAACTTTAGCAGTAAGAGCTTTAAATTGCCAGTTTCACATGCTTAAGTACCAACAATATTTAATGGCTCAATTAAAACAGAAAATGCTTGCTAGCTCAGAAGCTCCTGATTGTAAAGAAATGCAGGATTTATTGCATGCAGTTGAACAGGTGGGAAAACATACTCTGCAATGTGGTTTTGATTCTTTAGAGGCCTCTTGTAGAGCCGCAGTTACAGGTTCTGTTATTCGAAGACATGCTTGGTTAAAAGAACAGAGTTTATCTGATCATGTTAAGGCAAAGTTATTGGATGCTCCTTTACAACATGATACCTTGTTTGGTGTTAAGGCAGAAGAGGTGTTAAAGAAAATGGAGGATAAAGCTAAATCTATGCAAACAGTCAAGGATTTCTTACAGGTACAGCCACCTTGGTTTAGCAGAAATTGGCCAACAAAAAATTGGCCCTTTCCAGTGTCAGACAGGCCACAGAGAGGCAAATACAGACACCCAAGAGGCAGATCTCAACCCCAAGGCTCAAACAGGTGACGACAGTGGGGCACCTCAACCCCAAAAGTAGATGAGGACGTCTCAACCTTACAGGAAACAGTCACAATGACTTTCCTTTGCGTACGCCAAGCATGTCCCTTTTGGAAGCCCCCTTAGGGGGAAAGCTAGCACTTTTTTCTCAAAACTGGCAAACAATCACCCAAGACAAATGGGTCCTGAACATTGTGTCTCAAGGTTACAGATTCCACTTCCGTACTTTACCAAAGTTAAAAGGAATGCCAGACCTGCCACAAAATCAATGGGCAGAGGCACAAACACAAATTTCAGCCCTCATGGACACGAGAGCTATACAAAAAGTACCACAACAGGAACAAGGACAAGGATTTTACTCAAGACTCTTCCTGGTCCCCAGAAAGGACAAAGCCTGGAGGCCTATACTGGACCTTTTAATTCTGAATACTTACCTGGAGATTCCGAAATTCAAAATGTTGACATTACAGCAGCTTCTACCCATGCTGGGCAAGAAGGCTTGGCTTGTTCCTCTGGACCTCAAAGAGGCATACCTGCATGTCCCTATCAGACAAAATTGCAGAAGATACCTCAGATTCAAAGCTGGTACAATGCACTACCAATTCTCTGCACTGCACTTTGGCTTATCTACTGTGCCCAGGGTCTTCACAAAGTGCCTGGCACCAGTAATTGCATTTTGCAGACAAAAAGGAATTCAAATATCAGTACCTGGACGACTGCCTCATTCAAGCAGAGACAAAGGACATTCTTCTACAGCATCTGGTGTTTGTGAAAAAGTTGCTAATTTCTCTAGGGTACACAGTAAACGAAAAGAAGTCAAAACTAGTGCCCTCACAACAGATTACATTCCTGGGTGTCAGCTTAAATACAACGGCCCAGATGGCTTACCTCACACCAGACAAACAAGTGCAACTAACTCAGTATTTTCAACTACTGGCAAAAACGTCACATCTCCCTTCAAGAAAAATTCTGCAGGCCCTGGGATTCATGGCATCCTGCATACTTACTAATACCTTATGCCAGACTGCATATGAGGAAATTACAATGGTACCTAAAAAGTGTTTGGTATCAACATTCTCACAGTCTGGAAGCAGTAATCCCAATAATTCCCTGCCTACAACAGGAGTTTCGATGGTGGGCACAGGCATGCCACCTAAACAAGGGTCAGCCTTTTACCCAACCCACAGCCAGGCAAACTCTAACAACAGATGCTTCGGATTACGCCTGGGGAGCACACATGGCAGGAAAATGCATTCACGGCAAGTGGACCACAGACCAGATGCATCTTCACATCAATCAAAAAGAGATGTTGGCCGTGCAAAATGCCCTAACAACTTGCAAGGACCTTCTACATCCAGGACAACTATTACTAAAGACAGACAACACCACAGTAATGTGGTACATAAACAAACAAGAGGGCACTCATTCTTATCCCCTATGCAGGCAAGCCATGACCTTGTGGAACACAGCTCTAACGTACCAAGTTCACCTGCAAGCACAATTCCTGCCAGGAAAGAAAAATACTCTGGCAGACGACCTAAGCAGTAATATCATGGACCCTCATGAATGGAAATTGAATCAACAAATCTTCAGCATGATAACACAAAAATGGGGATGCCCAGACATAGATCTTTTTGCCTCCCCTCTGAATTGCCAACTACAAAAATTCTGCACAAGGACTTATCACAAACAAGCATGGAAAGTGGATGCTCTTCTGTTCAGCTGGAAAAACCTAAAAGGCTATGCCTTCCCACCACTGCCTCTCCTTTCAAAGGTACTCCTAAAAGCCAGACAAGAAAAACCACAGATGATCCTGATTGCACCAGACTGGCCACGCCAGCACTGGTACCCTGTCTTAAGGAACTTGGCTCAGGGCCCACCATGGATTTTGCCCCAAATTCCACACCTTCTGACTCAACAAAACAATCAGACCCTGCACGGTCAGCTCAAAACCCTAAACCTGGCTGCATGGCAGATACTTTAGTCAAACAGGCAACACCTCTCTCTAAAGCTGTTATGGATGTCATTTTGGAGGCCAGGAGGCCTAGCACCAGGAAAGCTTACTCAGAAAAATGGAAGAGATTCTGCGCCTGGAACCAGGCTCACAGCCTTGACCCTCTTGTTCCAAACATTCTTCAGATTTTACAATACTTAACTGAGATGCTGGACAGAGGCCTATCCTTTTCATCAATTAAGATCCACGCCTCTGCCATTTCTGCACATTACAACACGGATCCTCTGTTATTCTCTCATCCCTTGCTAAAGCAGTACCTCAGAGGGGCTAAAAACATAAGACCGTCCCGGAGAGCACCAACTTGGGAGCTCAATTTAGTTTTGGAAAAACTGACCCTACCACCTTTTGAGCCAGCCAATACAGCCGATCTAAAATTTTTATCATTGAAAACAGCTCTGTTCCTGGCAGTAACTTCAGCACGAAGAGTCTCAGACCTACAAGCATTAATGGCAGTGCAACCTTTTATAATTTTTCATCAGGACAGGGTATCTTTAAGGACAAACCCTACCTTCATGCCAAAGGTGGCATCTAGTGTGGCTATTAACCAAACCATCCATTTGCCTACTTTTTATCCAAACCCCCAGAATAAAGGGGAGAAACTTCTGCATTCTTTGGACATACACAGGCAGCTATGCTTCTACTTGGACAAAACAAAAGCTTTCAGGAAAACTGATCAATTGTTTGTAGCATATGCTGCAGGATCACAAGACAAGGCTATATCAACGCAGACTATTTCCAAATGGATAGGACACTGTATTCGGTACTGCTACACACAGCATGGAAAATCAGTCCCTAGTAACTTTAGGCCTCATTCCACCAGGGCAACAGCCACTTCAGCAGCCTTTCTCAGAGGAGTACCTACCAAGGAAATTTTGGAGGCTGCAACTTGGAGTTCAGTGCACACCTTCACCAAGCATTGCCACCTGCCTCTTTACTCTAAATCCAGAGCAGGATTTGCCACTGCAGTTCTGCAGGGCCTCTTAGCCAATCCTAACTCTTTATAGACCAGCCACCCAAACTTAGCTTTGGGATTCAACCCAAGTGTAATGACTGCAGCAGTGTAACACGATGAACATAGTACAGTTTTGTACCTACCATAAATGTAGAGGTTCGAGTGTTCACACTGCTGCAGTCCAGGTTACCTTCCCTCCCTCCCCTCTGAACTAGCTGAACTTATCTATACCCTTCTATCCTATACAACCTTTGGGGTGTATTTGCTGGTAACTGAAGGTAGTGTTTTTATTTTATATGTATATTTTTGAGTAGCAGTATGTATTGCCTACCCACTTGGGAGCACCTGACATCTGGGGCAAGAAAAACTGAAGAAAATGGCGTTGAATGCATATTATATACCCCTGGTGCACTGACGTCAGGGAAGAAGTGATAGCAACCAACGCCAGACCAAGACTTTGGAACTCTGGCCGACTGTGGGACAGCCTGACGGCAGGATAACCCAAGTGTGATGACTGCAGCAGTGTGAACACTTGAACATCTACATTTGTGGTAGGTACAAAACTGTATTATAATATGCATGAATTTAGAAGGACTGCTGTTAAGCAACTGTTTTTTTGATAGCATAAAAACTTCTTGTGCAACGACTCAAGCAACAGAATGTAGAAAGAGTTGTCACCAAGATTATTGAGCCTATTATAAGGAAGACAACCAGAGATCCTGTAGAGCTACTAGAAATATTTCAGAACTTTTATGAAAAGCTGTATAGAGAAATATGGATATCAAGAAAAGGTACAAATGGAAATGTTTATAGAAGAATTAAATATGTCAAGGTTAAAGGTAGATGAGGCTCAATTACGTTAGGATAGGTGGAGATGAGATAAAATGGTGATGTATAGCCAATATACAGGAAAGTCCCCACGAATAGATGGTATTCCTGCAGACGTTTGGAAGCTAGGAGGGAAAAACTGATAAAGGTCTGGACGGTTTTGTTTAACAGTATTCTAAGAGGAGAAGAAGTACTAACATTCTGAAAAAAGGAGTGGTGGCTGTAGTACCTAAAGAGGGTAAAATACCCCGCAGATCCAGATTCATACAGACCCATTTAAATCCTAAACCATGATTAGAAAGTGTTGATATCTGTAATGACTAAAAGAATTGCAGAGGATGCCAAAATTGATGGATGTGAATTAGTGTGGTTTTGTGGTGCGTAGGCAAACATTTGACAACATAAACAGAACACTGATGATCCAGAGGGAAGCAAATGTAAGAAAATACCACTGTTGGTGGGTCTTGATGCAGAAAAGCATTTGACAGAGTAAGCTGGGACTTTATGAGCAGCAAAATGGAAGCATTTGCATTCCCTGATAAAATTATAACGTTGATTAGGAGACTATATGATGGATCAGATGCAAAAATTGAAGTGGGGAGTTCCTCTCTGATGATTTCTGTTTGATCAAAGTTAAACAGGCAGGAGTTTCCTCTTTCCCCTTTATTTGTATTATATTTAGAACCATTGTCAAAGAAAATAAGGGACTCAGAAATGCAAATATATAGTTGGTAGGATAGTCAAGAAAAGATGGCTGTATTTTCAGGTGGTATTGTTTTATACTTGAAAAAAACAGAAAAGTATGTTTCAGTGTTGTGGAACTTTTTGAGGCAGTTTCAAATCTTTTCGGGATACAAAATTAATGAAGCTACAGCAAAGACAATAGCTGTAAATTATATACCCAACACAGATTGATTCAGCAATATCCATATTTATGGGGACATGATAAAATGAAGTACTTAGGAGTATGGATTAAAAAGGATTCTGTTATGGCAGCTAAGGATATATGGAATAGACTAAACAAAAGATGATACAAAAACTGAGAAATTGGAAGCTCTATTTTATGGATAAGGATAACAAGACACAAGTAGTCAACATGGTTTTTCGTCCCTTTAGTTGAATACATAGGTCAGGGATATTTTTATCAACCAGTGGAAAAGTTGTGGATAGCAATTAGTATAGAGTTGTAATATTGTATTTGGAAGGGGAAGATGGCAAGAATCAAGTGGGGTAAGCGGATCCTTCCAAAGGAATTAGGTGGTTTGGTATTACCTAATTTGAAGGTGTATTTCAGAGCTACACAGTTAAGGCTCCTATACAAAGCAAAAACAGAAAGCTGTAATTCAAAGTGGAAAGGAATGATGATGAAACAGGGTGAAGCTCAAGAAACAAGGAGAGACTGGGATTTTGGATCCAGATCCTTAAGAATAACAACAGTAACCATACAGAGTATTATATTCATAAAGCAGCAGAAAGTATTCTATGAACTAAGCCAACACGATAGAATGGAGAAAGAGACATTCTGCCAACAGGGATGACTACAATTAGGGATACAAACATTCAAGATGGGGCTGGAATTTACTGGAGAAAACTGGCAAAGGAACCAAGGTACTGGGATATAATTCTGATTTGGATTTCGGAAGTGTTTTTTTTTTAATGTTGAAGAGACCACAACATAATAATGGAGCATTTGTCACTGTGGGAGTTAAGGAGAACAGGAGGAGTAATTTTTCAGGCATGTTAACAAGTACAGCATCTAAAAGAATGAAAGTCGCTACCTGACTGAGACTGTTTGAAGAGGCTGCTCTGAGTAATGAGCCAGACCAATCAAGGTTTGAGTCCTCCACTTTTAGGAGAACGAGTTCCACGAACATCTATGCTTACTTAGGATTTGTCACTTGCTGCAGCACCTTCACAACAAGAAGGTTAGGGTGGTTTCAAGCCGAGTATTAGAAGAGGGGGGTGGGATGTAGACAGCAGCAGTGAGTAATTTGGCATGACCTCCATGGAGCACTTGAACTAGTAGCCAGTTAGGATTGTTGTCAGTGGTGGTAATGAGTTTAGCTTTTAAGGTAAGGTTGACATTGACCTGATGAATAATGCTACACCACCCTTAAGTGCAACATGATTCTTTAGTAAAGATAGTGTAGTTGATATAAGAATATTGTGGAATATGTGATTAATGCCTGGGCCAGGATTCAGTGATGGGACTTAATTTTGATGGATTTTGTCGACTCCAACATTCAAATTGAAATAATTTGTTATTAATGCTTAAGCGGTTGACAAAGGGTTTTTACTGTTAAAATGCAAATTGTATAAGGCAGGTGGGGTCAGGTTGGAGTGAATATCACCAGAAAGTAAAATTAGTATTGTTGAGATTGTGAATAATCTGTTGGAATTTCCTTTTAGAGAGTAAGTTGCAATCGTGGAAGAGATTTGGTAAGAAGTATTTGTTTATTTATTTTTGCTTTAGGAGGCAGTGAAGAGAAAACGTGGGTGGTCTACAAGTTGGGCATATCTATGTGAATGCTTATATGGTTGGTGTAAAATGTAGGACAACTTAGGGAGGTAGCAGTAAGAGTCTTTGTACTGTGGATAGGTATAGGCAATGAAGATAAGTACATTTAATAAGTAAAAATACATTTCATATTATGAATGGAATATAAGAAGTGTAAAGAGGAGAATTGCTGGAAAGTGGAAGCAGGTAAACTGTTAAGGAGGTGCTGAAGAATCTTGGTTGTATTTGATTGCCTCTCCTCTTGCAGAGCTGTCCTCAACCACATCCGTCATTTCCAGCAACAGATTTCAGCATTCCTGTCTTGTGCCATTCCTTGATATCAGCAATTTAGTGCACATCGCTCTTCATACTTCTATCCCACTGTGCTTTGGTGGTTTGAGGTGCATTACTTCATTTCTTGTTTTCTGCCATCTATAAAAAGCAGTCATTTTTTTTCCATGCCTGACTCATCCTGTTGTGTTCACCTTTGGTAAGGATAAGCCACTGGGCCAGCAGGATGAGTTCCACAAACATCAGTGTTTACTTAGGACTTGTCAGTAGTTGCAACACCTTCACCATTACTGTTTCCTGATTGCCAGAATCAGAAATTTTTGAAGAGTCCAGACCATCTACATTGTACCTGTCAGATCCACAGAGGTGGAAATAACATTGCTGGAACATTTGCCAGTCTCAGACAAGTGACTAGGAACCAACATCTCTTCCATTGCTGCTATTTGGTACCATAATAGCCCCGTGGTTTTCTCTTCCCTTTAGACCTTTTTTTTCTGATGTGTCTGGGACCTAAACAGGAGCAGACACCTATCTTTGCACATCTGCTTGTTCACCAAGGTAGTTTTGGAAGGAGTATAGACTTGGTACTTGTGTTTGTGCCAGCTAATTAAAGATATAGGAAGGGGAATCAGTCCCCCAAATCTTCCCATAATACAGCCAAACACAGAATAAAATCTTCTTTTGATAAGGACAGAAGTGAACTTCAGCTTCTGTAATGGTGGTTGTCAGATGCTTAAGTGGAGAACTGAGTGGATTGGTTTAAATCCTCAAAACAGGTCTCAGATAACCTATCATTTCAGTTGTTTCTAAAACGGAGGCACACATCCAGCATGTGATGGAGGTGGGCATAGCCAAAGAAGCCTGTCCTGGAGTTAGAGACTACATGTTTAGACTCCACAGGTTGTTCTTTTGTGGTGAACTCATGCAGAAACTGTCAGCTGTGGTATTGTGTAGTCTGAATTCCCTTTTACCAAGTACCAAGAAGATTGATAAGGTCAGTGCTTTACTGGAAAAGCTGATTCATTTCTACGTGAATCTTCAGTGGATTATGTAGTTTTTCCAAACAAAGCTGCAGTTCTGACCACATGATCCAAGATGTTGAACAGTTTTGAAAAGAGGACCTTTAACAGGATACCCTTGTCCATCCATGACCAACTTACCTGGACTGTATGATCAAATTTCAGAGCTCTGTCATTGAAGAACTATTGGAAAGGTTGAAAGGCTACTTGTCATCCCAAAGCATATTTGACACAACAGATTTTCAGGACAGTGAGGAAAGCATTTTTTTTTTTTTGCACTTAGAACTTCATACAACTTGAGAAGGAGATTGCCCACAGAAACTTTTTCTCGCAGGTACAGTGGTTTTCCCTAAACTTGATTTATAAAGACTCTCAAACCTATCCTGGGGTGTCCCCACTCTTTTCAGTGTGCATGAGACAGTGAAGAATTTGTGTGAGACATCAAGAGCTTAATGAGGTCCAGAACGTGAGTCCTCTCATACCCCGTTTTGTAGTATAAAAGGTATTCCAGGGTTCTTTTCATTTTTTTTTGTTTGTTTTTGTAAGTGCATCCTTTATTGCCATAACAGAGAAGGTAATAATTCTCCTGACCTGCAACAACAGTTTAACACAAGGGCAACCTTCCCTATCATTAGAAGCTTATCTCTAAACAGTCCTACAAAGGTGTAGGTGGTTCTTGACTCTTACTTCATGCCTATCCTTGCTATTTCTGTGGTAAAGAGGCTGGTAGGGAACTCATACTCCACCTATGTGTTTGGATAAGAATAGCAGCCAGGTAGGTATTAGATTTGGTAAACGTATGTTACTTCAGTACTTTTTCTTAAAACTTATCGCTTTGTATTTCACCACCCATTAAATTCAGAGCTTTGATATTATAAGAAATATCAAAAAATCTAAATTTTCTTCTTGGCAGATTGTAGATTTCACTTGATAAAATTAAGTACACTGTGACCAAGGAATTTTCAGTCAGAAGATTTCCTTCTGTTAATAGGCTGCCATGCAAGGATGGCTTGGGTGCTGCTTGTACTAGATGTGGTGATAACAGTACAGTGGCTACACATCTGCAGTTGTGTCTAAGATCTTAATGAGTTCAAACTGAAAGGATGTTAGTTATCTTTCTTGTATGTGATGATTGCAAAAATTCAAACGGTCGTTTACAAGATCCAGATGAGATATTTATTGCAGACACTTCTCAAGAGGTTTGGGAAGCATTTTTCTTAATTACAGCATGTGTGCCTTGGTGTTTTCCCAGGGACAAATGTGCACATCAGTGGTTGCAGTCACAAAAGCCAGGGGGATCGCAGAACTCCACAGATTGTCATCTAGTCCCCCCATATCTGGCCTTTCATAGGGACAGAGTCTGTCTGTCAGAACAAAGCATCCTTCATTCCAAAGGTAGCTTCAGAGAGTAATCTAAACCTTCCAATACATTTACCTGTATTTTCTCTAACCATCCTAATAAAGGAGATCATCTTCAATAGGCTTTAGATGTCCATAGAGAACTCAGATTCTACCTTCATAGAACTGGACTATTCAGAAAGGATGTTTAGTTATTTCCTTTGCCTCTAATAAGATGGCCAAGAAAATTTTCAAGATAATGTTATCCAGATGGCAGTCTGACTGTATCATTTTGGTTTATTCCTCAAGAAGTAAGCCATCGCCATCCAAACCAAGAGCCCAACTCCACCTGATATGTCTATGTCTGCACTGCCTTTTTCAGAAATTCTGCTATGGCTGGATTTTTTTTCCTGCAACAACATGGTATATGTTGCATATGTTCACCAAACATTATAAGCTGTATATATTATCCAGATCTATCGTTGCCTTTGGACCTACAGTTCTGAGAGGCATCCTATCAGGATACCACCCGAGAAAATGGATAGCCTGAGATTATGTCTGAACAGTCAGATTGAATGAATAAATGAAATAAGATATGAAGTTATGTAATCACCATGACACTGGCTCCTACTCATCCTATTCCATCCAGTGTGACATCCCTCCTTCCCCCATCCAAATTGCCACCTTGTTCCAGGGTCCTGCGTAATTTCTTGTAGCTCTTTTTTCCCTTTCTCTTATAATTATGACAGCTAGTTACTTCATTCTTCCCTTTCTGGCCAGCCAAATCAATATGAGGTTAGTGAGGACACGGAAGTCATAGCAGGAAAATTCTGAAGGAGCTTGAGATTAGGAGGACTGGTGGATGGCTGGATCATGTCCGACAAGTGGTTCAGTACCCAACAGTCAAATTGTAAGAACAACAATGAAAAAGATCCCTTGTTATGATAAATACAAAACTTTCATTTATGTCTTTATGAACATGCCCAGATAACTTATTACTTAGGTTCAAAGGTGTTTACTAGGATAGCAACCACAAGGGCCTTTTTAAGTCTAGCCATGCATTCCAAATCTCTGACAAGTTCTGGTACCCTTGATAAGTGTAAGCAGGGGCTTAGAAGATGAAATATTTACTTACTGGGGCCTGGGAGATGAACCATTTACAGGCTGCCTGTGTCCATTAGAGACATAGGTGTCAAACCAAGGATGAATTTCCTGTCCCCCATCCAGCTGTCCAGGTTGCACTTGAATTGGATTATGGAGCAACTTTGCTTTACATGGATGGGGAACTTGTTCCAGAGAAGTGGTGCTATCTGGGGATACATACCTGTCTGTCTAGCAGGTCGTAGTTATATAACAGGCAAGATTTAGGTCTTTAGAATGGTAAGAGGTAAAAGTGCTAAAATTGCTTCACATTCTTGGAAGAATTATGTCATCCAGTACTTCCTAGTGTTATCTGTTTTCATCTTCTTCTTAGTATTGTTATTATTAAGAATCACCTTAATTCAGCCTAAATCATTAAATGCAGTGCACATCAAAATAAAAATAAAAAAGGAATTAGTAACAAACCTTACCAAATGCTACAATTTAACAATAAAATAAAAACCCATATAATTAACTTCTTATATAATCAGTGAATTAATTTATTCAAATAATCTGCCCACATATATTTCATTGAAGGTTTTGTAATGATTTTATTGCCCTTCCTTGTCATTATCTTCAAAATACCCAGTTGAGCTTCTAATAATCACTTTTGATATTGCCACCAAAAATTAAATTTTCTTGGCATCTTAGGCACAGTCAGTATTCCTAGATCTTTTGATGTTCATCGTGTTTCACTGTTGCAGTCATTACAATTGGGTTATCCTGCTGACAGGCTACACACAGTAGGCCTGAATTCCAAAGTCTAGGTCCGGCGTCAGTTGCTGTCGCCTCCTCCCTGACGTCAGTGTGCCAGGGGTATAAAAGATGCAGCCGACGCCATTTTCTTCAGTCTTTCTTGCCGCGCGGTGCCCGAAGCAAAAGCAGTTCGCAAGTGCCGGTCGGCCGACTCCTGAGATTTTTGTGTTGGCTTTTAATGAAGACTTCGGATCTGAAATTCTAAGTACCCTGTTGGGGAAACTTTTTTCTTGCTCCAGACCGATGTCAGAAAAAGTTAATAATTGTATTTCTTGTGGGAAGCAAGTACCTCATAAGGACTTCCATTCTTACTGTATACCTTGCCTAGGCCCTGATCATGACGTTGCTAATTGTCGGTTTTGTGCTAGATTTAACCAACGCACTATAAAGCGTCGGTACGATTTTGCATTTCACTATTTTGGCAGAAGATTTAATTACAAGATGTCATTGGATAGCCATCCGACTACCGCAATTCAAAAGAAACGCAAAGAAAAAGAAAAGGACAGGTATCCGAGGTCCAAAACTGACGACAAGGCTTCTTCTTAGCCAGTCGCCGGTTCTCAGTGAGGTGCTTTGGCAGCCCCTGACGCCCGCTACTTCAGAGCCGCAGGCCGCTTCCGACTCCCACGTGGAGCCGACCAAGCCACTGGAAACTCAAGGTATTGGAACCTTGGAAACTATTCCCTCAGATGAGTCCGGAGCCGCTGAGCAGGCATCAGCTTCTGAGGGTGTTTTCAGGCCTACACAGTTATATGTTAAAATGACTTCAGCTTCAAAGGCAAAGACTAAAGCTTCTCTAAAGACAAAGAAACAAGTACAACAGACCCTTGGACAGGCCTCCATGCCTATAAAACAGATGCTCAAAATGGCCGAAGACCTAATTACTTTGATCAGGGGTTCCCATCCCCCTCCTGATAAGAGGCCTAGGCAAGAGACAGATTGACTCTTCAGATCAGGTTTCCATTTCTTCTGATTCCTCTTCTGATCAGGAATACTCTCTTCCTCCCTATGACGATTCTGATGCTGAAGAATCTATCCCTTCAGCCTCTCCTCCTGAGGATTATTCTTTTGGGGAAACTCTGCATACCATAAGGGAGCGTTTTCACTGGGAGAGCCAAGACTATTCAGAATCTAAGAAAAGGCTCAGAGACTTCCTTTTACTACCTCAGCACAGGCCCCTTGATATTCCACCTGTGCTAGGCATTGTAGATGACGTATTTTCAGAGTCCAGTTTGACTCCTGACTCTTTACCTCCAGCTCCTGTTAAGCCAGACAGATACTACAGGGTTCCTGAATCACATAAATTTATTTTTAAGAACCCTGCTGCTGACCCAGAAACTATCTCTCAAGGTCTCAAAGGGGTCAAGGCTTCCATTGCAAAAAACCCTACCCCTTCTGACAGGGATTCTAGGGCACTGGACAGATGGGGAAAAAAGATTTACACTTCTGCTGCCTTGGCTGTAAGGGCTTTAAATTGTCAGTTTCATATGCTAAAATATCAGCAATATATCATGTCACTGCTTAAACAGAAAATGTTGATAAATTCTGAATGTACAGAAAACAAAGAAATGCAGGATTTATTGCATGCATCTGAACAAGTGGGAAAGCATACTTTGCAATGTGGTTTTGATTCTCTGGAGGCCTCCTGCAGGGCTGTTGTTCTGGGTTCTGTCATTCGGAGGCATGCTTGGTTAAAGGAACAGAATCTGCCTGATCATGTTAAAGCAATTATTAGATGCTCCATTACAGCATGATACCTTGTTTGGTGTTAAAGCAGAAGAGGTGTTGAAGAAAATGGAGGACAAAGCTAAATCTATGCAGACAGTCAAGGATTTCTTACAGGTATAGCCTCCAAGATTTAGCAGGCACTGGCTTACAAAGAATTGGTCCTTTCCAGTGTCAGACAGGCCACAAAGAGGCAGAGATACAGACACCCTAGAGACAGATCCCAGCCCCAAGCTCATACAGGTCTAAACAATGGGGTGCTTCTACCTCCAAAAGCGGAGAAGACCAATCACAGCCATACAGGAAACAGTCCCAATGACTTCCCCTTGCCTGTGCTAAGCACTTACCTTCTGGCAGCACCTTTAGGGGGAAAACTAGCACTTTTTTCTCAAAATTGGCACGTAATAACCTAGGACAAATGGGTCTTGGATGTAGTGTCTCAAGGCTACAGATTTCACTTTCACACCCTGCCAAGGGCAAAAGGTTTGCCAGACCTGCCAAAAAATCAATGGGCAGAGGCACAAATGCAAATGTCATCCCTCATGGACATGGGGGCCATTCAGCAAGTACCACAGCAAGAGCAGGGACAAGGATTTTACTCAAGACTGTTCTTGGTGCCCAGAAAGGACAAAGCCTGGAGACCAATACTGGACCTATCTGTTCTAAACACATACCTGGATATTCCAAGATTCAAAATGTTGACTTTGCAGCAGCTTCTGCCCATGCTGGGCAAGAAGGCTTGGCTTGTGACTTTAGACCTAAAAGAGGCATACCTGCATGTCCCAATCAGACAATCATGCAGAAGGTACCTCAGATTCATAGTTGGCTCAATGCACTACCAATTCTCTACACTGCCCTTTGGCTTATCTACTGCGCCCAGTGTCTTCACAAAATGCCTGGCTCCAGTAATTGCATTTTGCAGACAAAGAGGAATACAAATATATCCTTACTTGGATGACTGCCTTATTCAAGCAGAGAACAAGGACATTCTACTACAGCATCTGGCGTTTGTAAAAATATTAACATACCTAGGGTACACAGTAAACAAAAAGAAATCAAAACTAGTACCCTCTCAAGAGATAATATTCCTGGGTGCAAGCTTAAATACAACTGCCCAGATGGCTTATCTCACGCCAGACAAACAAAGGAAACTGACTACTTATTTCAAAATGTTGGCAACAAAGACCTGGTTATCTGCAAGAAAAAATTCTGCAGGCTTTGGGCTTCATGGCATCCTGCATTCTGCTAATTCCATATGCAAGACTGCATTTGAGGAAACTTCAATGGTATCTAAAAAGTATTTGGGCTCAACATTGCCACAGCCTGGAAACAATAATTACCCTCATTCCCTGCCTGCAAACAGGAGTTTCGATGGTGGGCAAAGGCCTGTCACCACAACAAGGGACAGCCATTCGCTTTACCTACAGCCAAGCAGATATTAACAACAGATGCATCAGATTATGCCTGGGGAGCCCACATGGCAGGAAGATGTATTCAGGGCACATGGTCCGCAAGCCAAATGCATCTACATATCAACCAAAAAGAGATGCTAGCTGTTCAGAATGCCCTGACAGCCTTCAAGGATCTTCTTCATCCGGGACAACTACTGATAAAGACGGACAATACTACAGTCATGTGGTACATAAACAAGCAGGGAGACACTCATTCCTACCCCCTTTGCAGACTAGCCATGAATTTGTGGGACACAGCATTGACTTACCAAGTACATCTGCAGGCACAATTCCTGCCAGGAAAGATAAATACTCTGGCAGACGAACTAAGCAGAAACCTCATGGATCCCCACGAGTGGAAGTTGAATCTGCAAGTCTTCAGCATGATAACAAGGAATTGGGGATGCCCGGACATAGATCTATTTGTCTCACCTCACAACTGCTAACTGAAGAGATTCTGCACAAGGACTTATCACAAGCAAGCATGGAAAGTGGATGCTCTATCTTTCAGCTGGAAAACTTAACAGTCTATGCCTTTCCTGCACTGCCTCTCCTCCCCAAGGTACTCCTAAAAGTCAGACAAGAGAAGCCAAAAATGATACTGATTGCCCCAGACTGGCCCCACTAGCACTGGTACCCAATCTTAAGGAACTTGTCTCAATACCCAGCCTGGACATTACCTCAACTTCCTCACTTACTCTCCCCCACAACAATCAGATCCTGCACAGCCAACTCAAGACCTTAAATCTGGCAGCATGGCGGATAATGTAGTCATTCAAAACACATCTCTCTCTCTAAAGCGGTGATGGATGTTATTTTGGAGGCCAGGAGGCCTAGTACCAGAAAATCTTATGCTGAAAAATGGAAGAGTTTCTGTGCTTGGAACCAGGCACAAGGTATTAACATGACTGTACCAAATATTCCTCAGCTTTTGCAATATTTAACTGAGATGCTGGACAAAGGCCTATCCTTTCATGCCTCTGCCATTTCAGCTCATTACAATACAGAGCCAACTATTTTTTCTCATCCTTTATTAAGGCAGTACCTCAGAAGAGCCAAAAACTTAAGGCCTCCAAGGAGATCACCAGTTCCTGCATGGGACTTCAATTATGTCTTGAAAAAACTCACCCTGCCTCCTTTTGAGCCAGCATCTTCAGCTGATATAAAATTTTTATCATGGAAAACAGCTCTGCTCCTAGCAATAACCTCTGCAATACGAGTTTCAGAGCTACAGGCACTCATGGTTGTGGAACATTTTATCATTTTCCATCCAAATAGGGTTTCTCTGAGGACAAACCCGACATTTATGCCTAAGGTAGTGTCCAGTGTGGCCCTTAACCAAACTATTCATTTGCCTACTTTTTGCCCAAATCCACAGAATAAGGGTGAGAGACTTCTGCATTCTTTGGACATACACAGACAGTTGCATTTCTACTTGGACAGAACCAAAGCTTTCAGAAAAACTGAGCAATTACTAGTGGCATATGCTGCAGGATCTCAAGGAAAGGCTATCTCAAAGCAGACTATTTCAAAGTGGATAGGCCACTGCATTCGTTTCTGCTATTCACAACATGGCAAATCACTGCCTAAGGGCATTAGGCCACATTCAACCAGAGCAGCAGCCTTCCTCAGAGGAGTGCCAACCAAAGACATTTTAGAGGCTGCAACCTGGAGTTTAGTGCACACTTTTACAAAGCAGTATCACTTACCACTCTACTCTAAATCCAGGGCAGGCTTTGCCACTGCAGTTTCGAAGGGCCTCATAGCCACTCCTAATCCTATTTAGCTCCAGCCTCCCAACCTTAGCTTTGGGATTCAACCCAATTGTAATGACTGCAACAGTGAAACACGATGAGCATAGTACAGTTGTGTACTTACCATAAATGTAGATGTTCGAGTGTATTCACTGTTGCAGTCCGGGTTACCCCCCACCATCCCCCTCATCTTTGCTGGAACTTATCTGTACTTCTGTATTCTATACAACCTATATGGTGTATTTGCTTTTAGATGAAGGAAAAGTTTACTTTGGTGCATGTGTGCTTTATTGACATATTTTTAGCCTTCCCTTTTGGGGGCACCTGACATCTGGGACAAGAAAAACTTAAGAAAATGGCCTCGGCTGCATCTTTTATACCTCTGGCGCACTGACGTCAGGGAGGAGGCAACAGCAACCGACGCCGGACCTAGACTTTGGAATTCAGGCCGACTGTGGGTAGCCTGCCAGCAGGATAACCCAATTGTAATGACTGCAACAGTGAATACACTCAAACATCTACATTTATGGTAAGTACACAACTGTACTTTCCTCTACCTTAGATGCTCCTTATTGTGCTCACCTCTTTCAAGTCCATTCATTCCTCTTGTAAACTATCAGTGTTTTAACCATGGACTTGGCTTTTATTACATTTTTTTGTGTTTACTGTTGGTGCAGTTTTCTTCCCACATTAGATTTGTTATTAATATTTGCTGTTGGTGTGAGGGGAATTCCTTGGATTTTCAGTCCCATTATCTTTTTCGCTTGTAACAGTATCAGAACAAGTAGCTCTTGGTTTTCTTTGGGACACACAAAGTACAACTTTAGGGCTAAGGTAAAGATGGACTCCCCAATGACTGCATCCACCATTTGCTGCAGCTCTGTCTTATATCCTTCTCAGCTAGGGTAAGCATAGAATACATACCACCAGTCATCCAGCTGTCCAGCATAGCATCTCTGCACTCCATTCTGGTGTATGGAAGCATTTATAAAGACATTTTTATGTAAACATTTTGAATTTTCTGGTTTTAGTTATTACTGAGATTTGGGTCCATCTTTCAGTCAACATTTTTTAGCTTAGTATTTTCTTCCATCCCTGTACTGTGGTGGTGGTGCTGCGGTAGCGTTGTCGCCTCACAGTAAGACGTTGTCCGGTTCGATTCTCAGCTAGAGCATCTTCTGTGTGGAGACATGCGTGAATGGGCGTACCTTCGTTGAAGGTTGTGCGTCAGGGCTGGCAACTTGGCATGTAAAAATCTACTGCCAATCATTAGCGGACCGGAGTTCCACTGTGGCGACCCCTAACCGGGAAAAGCCGAAAGCCGCAACATTTTCTTCCATCCCTGCTTTCATTTTTCAGTCATTGTTTCCTTTAATACTGACACCCTTTATACACTTCTGAAATTAACTCTGTGCCCAATTCCTGGTCCCAAGCATCCTCACTCATTTTTACTATGTCTGATTCCTCACAGTTCTTTCTTGAGTCATCTAGTTTTTGATTTTACTTATTAACACTTCATCACTCAAGCTTAAGTTGTTGTGCATTTTACATTTGTCCTTTATATCATCCCCCGAATACCATTTGATATCAGCACTTTATTTGAATGTGTGCCTGTTTTTGATGTCTCAGGGTAACTCCTAATGGTAGTAGGGTATTGTAGCCAAGACTAGAACTTCTCTTCTACAAAAACTTTGTAAGATGTATTCATATGCTGCAGTATTCATCACATATGGGGGGTTTGTCTCTTGTAGGTCTGGCCAGTATACAAAAGTCTCGCGTACGTCAGTCATAAATGGGCATCGGGTATAAAGCAGATGTCAGCATGCACCAATCTCAGAATGTTTGTGCAGCTTGTCTGACACCTGCTCCAGATGTTCACTTGCCAGATTAGTGTTGAACCGTGGTTCAGATAACTACCCCGTTGGGTTTTTTTCATTTCTAATTTTCTTGCTTTTTGCTGCTGCTTATTTGTGAGGTGATTTCATGTCAGCTAGAAAGGGCAAGTGTCAGGGTGGAAGGCAGATTTTACATAAAGAAGCCCATGACCATACCGGCTGTGATATTTCTAAATCGTTCATCCCCAAAACTAAGGAACCTTCTAGCTTAAATGGTACTTAATGAACCTGCGTCTTAAGCACCTGGCTTGGAAGATGGAGGTGATATTGGGTCCTTCAGATGAACCATCAACTAAAAAGGCCAAGAAATCTAGGCCTGATCTACCAGCTGCTCCCTGTCTCTCTTGGGCGTCCCTCCCAAGGTTGATGTAGGCCCGGAGGTCATTCCGGAGTCAGTGGACGTCCCTTTGGTGGGTACCACAGGAGATTCCCCGAAGGAGCCTACCAGCACATCCAAGAGGGAAGTGCAGGCGTCCAACTCGGGTGAAAAGGGGAAACCATGGTTCGTTATTTCCGAGGTTCCTCGAGGCATCACTCAAATCACTGTGCATGAGGATGTGCTTACTGACAGTAAAATGTAGGCCAACGTTGGGCCCTTCCACATTCCATCACATTGAAACTCCAATAAAGAAAAAAGTGAAGACTAAGCATGTTGCTCCTGCTGCATCAGAACACCTCCCTGATTGGCAGGCTTTCTCCAAATCATTTTCAGTGCCTTCATGGCCCCGTGCCAGTTCTCACCTTCTTCTGTCCCTTTCCAGTCCTTTTCTCCCTCCACCGTATTCAAGAGGACAGCTGCAGAATCCTCTTTGGATGAGGAGGAATCCTCTGAAGATGAGTCATTGGCCTATTCCACCCAGATAGCTTCACCCCTAGAGTATACCTCCCCAGAAGAGGAATCTAATGGTACAGATTCCCCTGTTGAGGATATTTCCTTTGGAGAAACTTTCCAAAAAATGTAAGAATTTTTTTAAATGGGACTGCTGCCAAGTCTCAGATATTCAAAAGAGGTGGTATGACCTCTTGCAGATGTATTCATCATCACCCTCTGCTATTCCCCCAGTTCTGCTCGCCTTCCTGGATGCATTTACTCTTGCTTCCAAGTGCATAGATTCTCAACCCTCTGCTCCCAAGCACCCAGACGGGTTTTACAAGGTTCCTAAAGATGCTAAGTTACTGTTTAAAGCTCTGTCTGCAGACCCAGCTACCATTTCTATCTCAGCTGATAAGGCCTTCAAGTTATTGCCTTCTACTCCCTTACTGCCCTCTGATAAAGAGAGCAAGGTTCTGAAGAGACTGGAGAAAAGGTCTACACCTCTGCTACCCTGGCCTTCAGGGCAATTAATTACCAGACTCACATGGCCAAATACTCTCTGGGTCTCCTGTCGGAAGCAAGGTAACTCCTTTCTGGGGTTCCAGATTCTTCTGACAAGGCAAAACTGGCTGTCATTCTCAACTCTTCTGCCCAGGTTACAAAACATTCCGTCAAGTGCAGTTATGATGCTGCAGATGCCTCTGCTAGGGCAGCAGCTTCTGGATCAGTTTTAAGGAGATATTTTTGGCTCCGGTTACGACCATTGCCTGATGTCTTTACAGACAAACTCATGGGTGCCCCTCTGGATATTAAAACCCTGTTTGCTAGTTCGGCTGCAGAACTATTCAAATCTTTATAGGAGAAATGTAAAGAGCTGCAGGACCTGAAGCATATCCAGGATGTTCATCGTGCATACAGCTGCAGTCATTACAGATGGGTTATCCTGCCGTCAGGCGGGTCCTCGGTCGGCCGAATTCCAAAGTCTTGGTCCGGCGTCGGTTGTCGTTGCTTCTTCCCTGATGTCAGTGCGGCAGGGGTATAAAAGAGGCAGCCGACACCATTTTCTTCAGTCTTTCTTGCCGCGCAGTGCCCGAAGCAGAAGCAGTTCGCAAGTGCCGGTTGGCCAGCTCCTGAGATTTACGAAAGTATTTCAGCCGAAGTCTTCTAGAAAGCTAAGTACCCCATTGGGGAAACTTTTCTTGCCTCAGACCGATGTCAGACAAAGTTAATAATTGCATTTCATGTGGGAAGCAAATACCGCATAAGGATTTCCACTCTTTCTGTATACCTTGCATAGGCCCAGACCACGACGTCTCGGCCTGCCGTTTTTGTGCTAGATTCAACAAGCGCACTATTAAGCGCCGGGCGGAGTTCGCCCTTCACTATTTTGGCAAAAAATTTAATTATATTATGTCGTCGGATACTCCGACTCCAGTTTTGAGCAAAAGACGCAAAGATAAGGACCGACATACGAGGTCCGCACCGACTACTGAGACCACGCTAAGGCCGACTACCGGTTCTCTGGTGCTCAGCGAGGCACCTACACAGCCCCTGAGTACCGATGACACTACATTACCGGTGTCTTCAGTACCCGAGATCGCAGGCTCCTCGGTCCCCATTCCTACTGCAGATACCAACGCCACTCTTGGCAGGGAAACTCAGAATTTAGACAGGTCTGCCATTTCTCAAGGTGTCTTCAGGCCTTCCTCCTTCTCTATTAAAGCTTTCACTAAATCTAAAGCAGCCATGAAAACCAAAAAACAGGGTCCTCAGACCCCCTCTCAAGGCCCCATGCCTAAAAAGCAGATGCTTAAAATGGCTGAGGATTTGATTACTCTTATCTAAGGCCCAGATTAGAGGAAGACTACCCTTCCTCAGATCAAGCTTCTATTACCTCAGAACATTCTGAGGACCAGGATTATGCCTATTCTCCTTTCGAAGACTCTGATGCAGAGGAGTCTATTCCCTCGGTCTCCCCCCCTGAGGACTACTCTTTTGGGGAAACCCTGCATACATTGAGGGAACACTTTCACTGGGAAGGCCAAGATTACTCAGATTCCAAGAAAAGGCTCAGGGAATTTCTTCTGCTCCCCCAGCATAGGCCCCTAGCTATCCCTCCTGTTTTAGATATATTGGATGATGTGTACACAGAAGCCAGCCTTAATCCAGATTCTTTGCCTCCAGCTCCTGTTAAACCAGACAGGTATTACTGGGTTCCTGATTCTCACCAGTTCCTATATAAAAGCCATACTGCTGACCCAGAAACTATTTCACAGGGTCCCAAGGGAATTAAGGCCTCTACTGCTAAAACCCATTACCTTCAGAGAGAGATTCCAGAGCTTTAGAAAGGTGGGGGAAAAAGGTGTACACCTCGGCCACTTTAACCATGAGGGCATTAAACTGTGTCAGTTCCATATGTTAAAGTATCAACAGTTTTTGTTATCTCACTTGAAAAGCAAAATGACACAACCAGAACAACCAGATTTAAAAGAGTTGCAGGATTTGTTGCATGGTGCAGAGCAAGTGGGTAAACATACCTTGCAGTGTGGTTTTGATGCTTTAGAGGCCTCATGTAGAGCTGCTGTTACGGGGTCTGTTATACGTAGGCATGCTTGGCTCAAAGAGGAAACCTTACCAGATCATGTCAAAGCTAAATTATTAGATGCACCTCTTCAAAAAGATGTATTGTTTGGTGTTAAAGCTGAGGAGGTACTAAAGAAAATGGAGGAAAAAGCGAAATCAATGCAAACAGTGAAAGATTTCCTGCAGGTACAACCTCCACGTTTCAGCAGAAACTGGCCTTCAAAAAATTGGTCCTTTCCAGCCATGGACAGACCTCAAAGGGGCAGATACAGACGCCCAAGAGGTAAGAGGGCAACCTCAAGGATCTTTCAGAGCCAGACAGTGGCAAGCACCAACCCCAAGAGGTGGAGAAGATAGATCACAGTCATTTAGAAAACAGACACAATGACTTCCCCCTACACCTGCCAAGCAAAGCTTTAATGGCAGCACCTTTGGGTGGAAAACTGGCATTATTCTCGAACAATTGGCATATTGTTACAAAAGACAAATGGATTCTGGACATTATAGACAGAGGCTACAGGTTCCACTTTCACACCCTTCCAAAAATGAGAGGCATGCCAAACCTGCCACAAAATCAAAGGGCAGAGGCACAAAAACAAATTTCATCTCTCATGGACATGAAAGCGATTCAAGAGGTACCTGCAAAAGAACAAGGTCAAGGGTTTTATTCCAGACTATTCCTGGTACCAAGGAAAGAAAAAGATTGGAGACCTATCTTAGACCTATCCATCCTAAACACATATCTACAGGTGCCAAAATTCAAGATGCTCACATTACAGCAGCTTCTTCCCATGCTGGGCAAGGAGTCTTGGCTGGTAACATTGGACCTCAAGGAGGCATACCTGCATGTCCCTATCAGACAAGATTGCAGAAGATACCTCAGATTTCTTGCAGGTTCAACCCATTACCAATTCTCTGCATTGCCCTTTGGCTTATCTACTGCGCCCAGAGTGTTTACGAAATGCCTGGCATCAGTAATCGCCTTCTGCAGACTACAAGGAATACAAATCTACCCATATCTGGACGACTGCCTGATCCAAGCGGACAGCAAGGACATACTACTGCAGCACCTGGCGTTTGTAATAAAACTGTTGAACTTCCTGGGATACACAGTCAACAAAAAGAAATCAAAACTAATACCCTCTCAACAAATAATTTTCCTGGGTGCCATCTTGAATACAACCACCCAGATGGCCTACCTCACGCCAGACAATCAAGGGCAACTGTCTCAATACTTCAGCAAAATGGCAACTTTTACCAGGCTAACTGCAAGGAAAGTCCTGCAGGCTCTGGGATTCATGGCATCTTGCATCCTACTAATCCCATGTGCAAAGCTGCATATGAGGAAACTTCAATGGTACCTAAAAAAATTATGGTCTCAACACAGCCACAGCTTGGAAACAATTGTACCACTCATTCCATGCCTTCAAAAGGAATTTTTGTGGTGGGCTCAAGCTTGCCAAAGAAACACAGGTCTCCCTTTCTGTGTGCCTCAAGCAACTCATATCATCACAACAGACGCCTCAGACTACGCCTGGGGAGCACATATGACAGATCAATGCATTCAGGGAAAATGGTCCCAAAAAGAGAAGCACCTACACATCAACCAAAAGGAAATGCTAGCCGTGCAAAATGCTATTATGACCTTCAAAGACCTACTGCATCCAGGCCAGCTATTGATAAGGACAGACAACACCACAGTGATGTGGTACATAAACAAACAGGAGGGAACTCATTCATACCCCCTGTTCAGGCAAGCCATGACCCTATGGAACACAGCACTGGAATTGCAAATTCAACTAAAGGCACAATTCCTGCCAGGGAAGGAAAACACACTGGCAGACAACCTAAGCAGAAATATGACAGATCCACATGAATGGAAGTTGCATCCTCAAGTTTTCAGAAAGATAACTCAGGCATGGGGACAGCCAGACATAGATCTCTTTGCTACCCAGAGAAATTACCAGTTGAAAAAGTTTTGTTCAAGGACCTATCATCCACAGGCCAGGAAAGTGGACACACTTTCTTTCAATTGGACAACATTGACAGTCTATGCCTTCCCGCCTCTTCCTCTGCTGCCAAAGTTCTATTAAAAGCCAGAGCAGAGAGGCCAAAAATGATTCTCATTGCTCCAGACTGGCCAAGACAACACTGGTATCCGCTCCTGAAGAGCCTGACACATTCCCCACCATGGATCCTACCTCTAGTCCCTCATCTGTTGTCCCAGCACAACTACAAAACCCTTCACAGCCAGCTCAAAACCCTAAATCTAGCTGCATGGAGAATTCCTTGATTTCCCAACAGACTCTCCTTTCCAAGGAGGTGCAGGATGTCATCTTGGAGGCCAGAAGACCTTCTACTAGAAAAGCCTACTCCACCAAATGGAAACAATTTTGTGCCTGGAATCAAGAAAAGGGCCAGAATCCTTGGGTAATAAATATACCTCAAATTTTACAGTACCTAGCTGAGATGTTAAACAGTGGACTTTCCTTCTCCTCCATCAAGATCCACGCTTCAGCCATTTCTGCACAATACAACACAGATCCTCCTTTATTCTCTCATCCTCTCGTATGGCAGTTCCTCAAAGGGGCAAAGAATATAAACCCCCCAAGGAAACCACCAGTCCCTGCTTGGGACCTCAACTTCGTATTGGAAAAGCTGACCCTTCCTCCCTTCGAGCCAGCTTCTTCAACAGAACTACAATACTTGTCATGGAAAACAGCCTTTCTTCTGGCTATCACCTCAGCAGGCAGGGTTTCTGAGCTACAGGCCCTCATGGCTGTGCAACCATTCATCATCTTCCATCAGGACAGAGTTTCCTTACGAACCAACCCTACCTTTATGCCAAAGGTAGTATCCAGTGTAGCTTTGAATCAGACTATCCACTTACCTACCTTTTATCCTAATCCACAAAACAAAGGGGAAAGGCTACTACATTCCTTGGACATTCAAAGACAACTTCGTTACTATTTGGACAGGACAAAGCCATTCAGGAAATCCGAGCATCTCTTTGTGTCCTATGCTACAGGTGCTCAAGGAAAGGCTATTTCCAAACAGACAATTTCAAAATGGATAGCCCACTGCATAAGCTTTTGTTACTCATTTCATGGAAAAACTGTGCCTGCATGCATCAGATCCCACTCCACCAGGGCCACAGCTACCTCTGCAGCCTTCCTCAGGGGGGTCCCTACCAAGGACATTTTGGAAGCAGCCACTTGGAGTTCAGTCCACACTTTCTCCAAGCACCTTCCACTATACTCCAAATCTAGAGCAGGTTTTGCCACAGCAGTCTTGCAGGGCATCCTCGCTCCTCCTACTTCCACTTAGTGCCTACCACCCCTACTTAGCTTTGGGATTCTTCCCATCTGTAATGACTGCAGCTGTATGCACGATGAACATAGTACAGCTTTGTACCTACCATAAATGTAGATGTTCGAGTGCTCATACAGCTGCAGTCCAGGTTACCCCCCTCCGTCCCCTCTTAGGACAGGCCTTATGACAAATACCTTATCATACAACCTATTTGGGGTATTCTCTTATGGTGTATTTGCTTGCAACTACTGTTTTTTGATTATTCTACATTGCATGTTGGCATAAATTTATGTTTTGCCTTCCTTCTGGCGGCACCTGACATCTGGGGCAAGAAAAACTGAAGAAAATGACGTCGGCTGCCTCTTTTATACCCCTGCCGCACTGACGTCAGGGAAGAAGCGACGACAACCGACGCCGAACCAAGACTTTGGAATTCGGCCGACCGAGGACCCGCCTGATGGCAGGATAACCCATCTGTAATGACTGCAGCTGTATGAGCACTCGAACATCTACATTTATGGTAGGTACAAAACTGTACTTTTCTCCTGTTCCCAGGTTCCAAAGGAACTATCCGATAAAGACTGCCTTTATTAGGAAACCTGTCATGCCTCCTCCTTCTAAAAGCAAGAGAAGCACTAGGAAACAAGCTTCTTTTAAATCTGCGTCATCCACTCTGGTTCAGAAACCGCCCTTTCAGTCCTAATCTAAGCCTGGTAGCCTGTGACTACCCGCCTCAAGGGCCATCCACTCCCCTGTCCCTTTGTCTTTCTCTCTCTCTCTCTTGCAACTTGGAATTGGATCACCCAGGACTCTTGGGTCCTCTCCATCATCCAGAGAGGATATTTCCTGTTTTGGGAAACTTATCTTTCCTTCAGAGGCATCCCACAACCACCAAAGGATCAAATGACCCTCTTCTCTCAGGAAATGTCTACGTTTTTCTGTTGCTTCCTCCCATTTTCAGTTCTGTGCTTTGTCCTTTGATTTCTCTATGGCCCAAGGGTCTTCGCAGAAATGCATGACTCCTGTCTTAGCATTCTTCAGACTGCAGGTTATTCAGATCTTCCCTTATTTTGATGATCTTATCCAAGTCAAATCACCAGACCTGCTTCAGGAGTCCCTTTCCTTCACCTTTTCCCTTTTAGAGAGTCTAGGCTTCTCTGTAAACTGTCAGAAGTTCTCTCTGAACCCTTTACACCACCACATTTTTCTGGATTGCAGGATCCAAACAAACAAGATGCTAGCTTCTCTACCCACAGAAAAGGCGCTGTTCCTCGCCTCTTACTTCCAGAGCATTTTACCCCTCCAGTCAATGATTGCCAGGGACTTTCTACACCTCCTGGGGTTCATGGTATCTACTATCCCCATGCTCCCCTGGGCCAAACTGCACATGAGGAAAATTCAATGGTTTCTAAAGACTCTTTGGATGCAACACTCCCACCCCCTGGATTTCATGATTCCACTCCTACTCTGCATAAAACATACTCCAGGTAACCACAAATCCTGCCCTCCCCATACAGCCACCCCTCCCTTCCCTAGAGTTATACACAGATGCTTCAGACACAGGCTGGGGCACAACTCTGCTATCCTGGAGGGTCAGGGGTGTGTGGTCTCCCACATAGGCAAAGGAACATATCGATGTAAAAGAAATGAGAGCCCTGATTTTTGCTTTGAAAATCTTCAAACCCAAGCTTATTCCAGGGGTGCTGAGGTGGTTCACAGACAACACCACTGTTCTCTGCTACATCAACAAGCGGGGGGGAATAAAGTCTCATCTCCTATGGAGACTAGAACTTTACACCTGGGAGTTAGCCCTTCAAAGCAAAGTCTCCCTTCAGGCAGTTTACCTTCCCTCGACTCACAATGTGGTGGCAGACGCATTAAGGAGGTCCATGATCCAGTCCCAGGAATGGATATTACACAGGGATGTGTTTCAGGACCTGATCCATTATTGAGGTATGCCTCAGGTAGATTTCTTTGCCTCCCACATGAAAAGACAACTTCCAAAATTTTGCGCCAGGGTTCCACACCCCCTGGCATGGAAGGTTGATGCTCTATCATTTTCTTGGAAGGGAATGCTTCTGTATGCATCCCCCCTTTACCTCTCCTCCAGAAGGTTCTATTGAAGATTCAGCAGGATCAACCAAACATCTTGCTGGTGACTCCCTTTTGGCCAAGGCAGCACTGGTTCCTCCTCCTCTTGCACTTAGCCAGGGGCAATCATCACAACTTATCCCACAGGATGGATCTACTCACACAGGACAAGGAAACCCTGATACATCCACACCTGTCAACTCTGAACCTGGTTCTGTGGGTGATAAGTTTTGATTCCCTTTAGACACCTATTTTCCCAGCATGTGCTTTAAGTTCTGCAGGAGGCCAGAAAACCCACTACTTAGGAAATCCTGTTGCCAAATGGAAAAGGTTTTCCGTCTGATGTTGCAAGAAGGATCTACAGCCACTGTTAGGACAAAACCATTGAAACATCCACTATCTGTGTGAACTGATGAAAAGTGGTGTATCCTACACTTCCGTGAAGGCTCACCTTTCAGCTGTCTCAGCTTTGTCATCCCCTTTAGCCTCGAGGTTAGAGGTGAAACTTTTCCTAAAAAGCATATTTCATATTAGATCATCAAAGAAACAGCTCCTCCTCCTTGGGATCTAAATTTTGTGATAAATAAGCTTACGTTCACACCTTTTGAGCCAGCAAGTTCCTCTTTCCTGCAACATTGTGCATAGAAAACAGTTTTGCTGGTGGCCATTACATCTGCTAGAAGGATCTCTGAGCTGCAAGCTCCAATGTCTAATCCCCCTTCACAGTTTTCCACAGGGATGAGGTATCTTTGTGTACCAACCCTTCCTTTATGTGCAAGATAGTCAATGAGTTATCTGTTAACCAGTCTATCAGTCTTCCCACCCTCTTCCTTCTCCTCAGTCTAAAAGTAAGAGAATCCTGCATTCTTTGGGTATGCATAGGCAACTCACATACTACCTGGATAAAACCAAGCCTATCCGTAAATCTGAACACCTGTTTGTGTCCTACCACCCAAGGGTCTTGGGTCAGCCAGTTTCCATGCAAACTATTTCTTCTTAGATTTCTAAAGCTATCTCTTTCTGTTACTCAGCCAATGGTAAGAGCCTTTCTTCTCCAGTGAGGGCACACTCCATTAGAGCAGTATCCTCTTCTAGGGCTTTCTTTAAAGGCTTGGACACTTGTTCTGTCCTGGAGTTGACTACCTGGTCCTCTGTTCATACTTTCACTAAACATTACAAACTTGATGTCATCTCCAAATTCAAGGCTGCTTTTGCTAGGGGTATTCTACATGGCTTTGTAGAAAAAGCGTCTTCTCCTCCTCCACCCCAGCTTTCCCAAGCATGAGCTTTGCATTCTCGCATTTATGAAGAATACTGCAGCATATGAATAGAAGAACATGGAATAGTTGTGTAAACTCTTACCATAAACATAGATGTCCTTCTCTTCTCTTCTATATGCTGCAGTATTGTGGCCCCCCATCTTCCCCCTGATGCTTGCCTGTCTTTCCTGGTGATGTGTTTTTCACCTAGGCTCAGGCTGGTGCTTGGCAGCATTCAGTTCTGAGGTTGGTGCGTGCTGACATTCGCTTTATACCCAAAGTCCCTTTATAACCGATGCAGCATCGCACTTACCTAGCAGAAGTATGTAGACTTGTGTACTGGCCTGACATAAAGGTTAGCCAGAGGCGAACTCCCATATGTGATGAACACTGGTGCATATAGAAGAGAAGGACATTCTATGGTTATGGTAAGACTTTACACAATTATTCTTTCCCTGCTTTCACATATTGGTTTGATGGACAATAAACACTTTGTGTACCACTTGGAAAAAAATATCTTACCAGTTGGCAGCTGTAGTGTCTGCTTTAATTCCCTTTGCAATATCTTTTGAAACTGACTGAGTTTGTGCCATTTGTAGTTTCAAAGTCCACATACATAACTGCTGACCATTATAATTCCAAGTGTTATTCATGATGTTCATCGTGCATACAGCTGCAGTCATAACAGATGGGTTCTCCTGCCGTCAGGCGGGTCCTCGGTCGGCCGAATTCCAAAGTCTAGGTCTGGCGTCGGTTGTCGCTTCCTCCCTGACGTCAGTGCGACAGGGGTATAAAAGAACCAGCCAACGCCATTTTCTTCAGTCTTTCTTGCCGCTCGGTAGCAGAAGCAGTTCGCAAGTGCCGGTCGGCCAGCTCCTGAGATTACGAAAAATTTGGAAACCGAAGTCATCTTAAAAGCTAAGTACCCCGTTGGGGAAACTTTTCTTGCTTCAGACCGATGTCAGACAAAGTTAATAATTGTATTTCTTGTGGGAAGCAAATACCGCATAAGGATTTCCATTCCCTCTGTATACCTTGTTTAGGCCCAGACCACGACATCTCGGTCTGTCACTTTTATGCTACATTCAACAAACACACTATTAAGCATCGGGCGGAGTTCGCCCAGCATTTTTTTGGGAAAGCATTTAACTATACCACGTCGTCGGATACTCCGACAACGGTTTTGTCTAAAAAACGCAAAGACAAGGACCGACACTCGAGGTCCGCGGCCTCTACCGACACCACGCCAAAGCCGACTACACGTGGTCCGGTTCTCAGTGAGGCACCTACGCAGCCCCTGATTACCGACGACACATCTTTGGCAGTGTCTCCTGTACCCGAGGTCGCAGGCTCCTCGGCCCACACCCGACTACAGATACCGAAGCCACTCTTGACGTTGAAACACAGAATGTGGACAGGTCCACCTCCACTCAAGGTGTCTTCAGACCTTCCTCTTCTTTCTCCATCAAGGCTTTCACCAAGTCTAAAGCAACCATGCACCCTAAGAGACCAGCTACACAGGGCCCATCTCCAGGCCCCATGCCTAAGAAACAGATGCTTAAAATGGCTGAGGATTTAATTACTCTAATCAGAGGTTCTCAGCCACCTCCGGACAAAAGGCCCAGAGTGGAGAAAGATTTCCCCTCCTCTGATCAGGGCTCCATTATTTCAGAACACTCTGATGATCAGGAACAGTCTTACTCCCCTTTTGAAGACTCTGATGCAGAGGAGTCTATTCCTTCTGTATCCCTCCTGAGGATTACTCATTTGGGGAAACTTTGCATACCTTAAGGGAACACTTCCACTGGGAAGGCCAGGATTATTCAGATTCCAAGAAAAGGCTCAGGGAATTTCTTTTGTTACCCCAGCACAGGCCTCTGGCTATACCTCCTGTCTTGGACATCCTAGATGATGTTTACTCGGAGGCCTGCCTTAACCCGGACTCTCTACCTCCAGCTCCAGTTAAGCCTGACAGGTACTACAGGGTTCCTGACTCGCACCCATTTCTTTACAAAAGCCATGCTGCTGACCTAGAAACCATCTCACAGGGGCCCAAGGGAGTTAAGGCTTCCATTGCCAAAAATCCATTGCCTTCCGAGAGAGATTCCAGATCCTTAGAAAGGTGGGGAAAAAGGTATATACCTCGGCTACCTTAACCATGAGGGCCTTAAACTGTCAGTTTCATATGCTAAAATACCAACAGTTTCTGTTATCTCAATTGAAAAGTAAAATGTCATAACCTGAACAACCAGACTTGAAGGAGTTGCAGGATTTGATGCATAGTGCAGAACAAGTGGGTAAACATACCTTACAATGTGGTTTTGATGCTCTAGAGGCCTCATGTAGAGCTGCTGTTACAGGCTCAGTCATACGTAGGCATGCCTGGCTCAAGGAACAAGCCTTGCCTGATCATGTCAAAGCTAAATTACTAGACGCCCCTCTTCAAAAGGATGTACTATTTGGGGCAAATGCTGAGGAAGTATTACGGAAAATGGAGGAAAAAGCTAAATCAATGCAAACTGTGAAAGAATTTCTGCAGGTTCAACCCCACGCTTTAGTAGAAATTGGCCTTCCAAAACTGGTCCTTTCCTGCCACAGACAGACCCCAAAGAGGCAGATACAGGCGCCCGAGGGGCAGAGGACAACCACAAGGATCGTACAGAGGCAGACAATGGCAAGCTCCTACACAGAGGTGGTGAGGACAACTCACAATCTTTCAGAAAGCAAACCCAATGACTTTCCCCTTTGCAGGCCAACCAGGTCTCAAATGGCAGCCCCTTAGGAGGAAAGCTGGCACTATTCTCAAAATTGGCATGTTGTCACAAAGGACAAATGGATCCTGGACATTATAAACAGAGGCTACAAATTCCATTTTCATACCCTTCCAAAAGTGAGAGGCATGCCAAAACTGCCACACAATCAAAGGGCAGAGGCACAAAAGCAAATTTCAGATCTTATAAACATGAAAGCTATTCAAGAGGTACCTACACACGAACAAGGTCAAGGTTTTTATTCCAGGCTATTTCTGGTGCCAAGGAAGGGAAAAGATTGGAGACCTATTTTGGATCTTTCCATCCTAAACACATTCCTACTGCACCAAAATTCAAGATGCTCACTCTACAGCAACTTCTTCCCATGCTGGGCAAGGAGTCTTGGCTGGTAACATTGGACCTCAAGGAGGCATACCTGCATGTCTCAATCAGACAAAATTGCAGAAGATACCTCAGATTTCTTGCAGGTTCAACCCATTATCAATTCTCTGCATTGCCCTTTGGCTTATCTACTGCCCAGAGTATTCACGAAATGCCTGGCATCAGTAATTGCCTACTGCAGACTTCAAGGGATACAAATATACCCTTATTTGGACGACTGCCTGATCCAAGCGGACAGCAAGCACATTCTTCTGAAACATCTGGCTTATGTAATAATGTTATTAAACTCTCTGGGATACAGTCAACAAAGAGAAATCAAGGCTAATACCCTCTCGGAATATAACTTTCCTGGGTGCCAATTTGGACACAAACACCCAGATGGCCTACCTCATGCCAGAGAAGCAGGGGCAACTAATTCAATATTTCAGAACACTGGCAAATTGCACCAGGCTGACTGCAAGGAAAATCCTGCAGGCTCTGGGATTCATGGCATCTTGCATCTTACTAATCCCATGTGCAAAGCTGCATATGAGAAAACTACAATGGTACCTAAAAAACATATGGTCTCAACACAGCCACAGTTTGGAAACAATGATACCACTAATTCCATGTCTGCAAAAGGAATTTCTCTGGTGGGCTCAAGCATGTCAAACAAACACAGGTCTTCCATTCAGCAAGCCTCAAGCAAATCAAGTCATCACAACAGATGCCTCGGACTACACCTGGGGGGCGCACATGACAGACCGGTGCATTCAGGGCAAATGGTCCCAAAACGAAAAGCACCTTCACATCAATCAAAAAGAAATGCTAGCAGTAATAAATGCTATTATAGCTTTCAAGGACCTTCTACAACCAGGTCAACTATTGATAAGAACGGACAACACTACAGTTATGTGGTACATAAACAAGCAGGGAGGAACACATTCTTATCCCCTATGCAGACTGGCCATGTCACTTTGGAACATGGCCATGGACTTACAAATGGAACTACAAGCACAGTACTTTCCAGGCAAGGAAAACACACTGGCAGACAACCTAAGCAGGAATATGACAGATCCACACGAATGGAAGTTGCATCCAAAAGTTTTTACAGAAATAATCCAAGAATGGGGAAGGCCAGACATAGATCTCTTTGCCTCCCACAAAAATCAATTGACAAAATTCTGCTCGAGGATCTTCCATCCAAAGGCCTGGAGAGTGGACGCTCTCTCTTTCAGTTGGACATCAATGACAGTTTATGCCTTCCCGCCTCTTCCTTTGCTGCCCAAAGTCCTATTGAAGACCAGAGCAGACAGACCAAAGATGATCCTCATTGCTCCGGACTGGCCAAGGCAACACTGGTACCCACTTCTGAGGAGCCTGACGCATTCCCCTCCATGAACCCTGCCTCTAATGCCTCTTCTTCTGACTCAGCACAGCTTCAAAACTCTTCACAGTCAGCTGAAAACACTCAATCTAGCCGCATGGAAGATTCCTTAGCATCACAGCAGGCCCTACTCTCCAAGGAGGTGCAGGATGTCATTTTGGAGGCCAGAAGGCCATCAACTAGAAAACCTTACTCCGCAAAATGGAAACGTTTTTGTGTCTGGAATGAGATAAAGGGCCAGAACCCTGGAAAACTGAATTTACCTCAAATACTACAATATCTGGCTGAACTGCTAAGCAGTGGACTTTCGTTCTCCTCCATCAAAATCCATGCCTCAGCCATTTCTGCAGAATACAACACTGATCCTCCTTTATTCTCTCACCCTCTTTTAAGACAGTTCCTCAGAGGGGCTAAGAATTTAAGACCTCCAAGGAAACAACCAATACTTGCTTGGGATCTTAATTTCATTCTGGAAAAAGTGACTGCCTCCTTTTGAGCCAGCTGCCTCATCAGATTTGCAATTTTTGTCCTGGAAAACAGCTTTCCTTCTGGCTATCACTTCAGCTCGTAGAGTTTCACAACTACAGGCTCTCATGGCTGTCCAGCCTTTTATCATCTTCCATCAGGACAGAGTTTCCTTACGAACCAACCCGTCCTTTATGCCTAAAGTGGTATCCATGGTAGCTTTAAATAAGGCCATACATTTACCTACTTTTTATCCCAATCCTCAAAACAAAGGGGAGAGATTACTACATTCCTTGGACATCCACAGGCAACTGCGTTATTATTTGGACAGAACAAAACCTTTCAGAAAATCAGAGCAGCTCTTTGTGGCCTATGAGGTAGGAGCTCAAGGAAAGCCAATTTCCAAACAGACCATCTCAAAATGGATAGCCCACTGCATACGCTTTTGCTATTCCTTTCATGGCAAAACTGTGCCTACAGGCATTAGAACTCATTCCACCAGGGCCACAGCCACCTCTGCAGCCTTCCTCAGAGGAGTTCCTACCAAGGATATTTTGGAAGCAGCCACTTGGAGTTCTGTGCATACCTTCTCCAAACACTACAACCTACCATTATACTCCAAATCTAGAGCAGGCTTTGCCACTGCAGTCTTGCAGGGCATTTTGGCTCCTCCTAGTTCCACCTAGTGCCTACCACCCCTTTCTTAGCTTTGGGATTCTACCCATCTGTTATGACAGCAGCTGTATGCACGATGAACATAGTACAGTTTTGTACCTACCATAAATGTAGATGTTCGAGTGCTAATACAGCTGCAGTCCAGGTTTCCCTCCCTCCTTCCCCTCTAGGGGTATTCTTTTATGGTGTATTTGCTTGCAACTACTGTTTTTTGATTATATTGCATTGCATTACTACATAATTTTATGTATTGCCTTCCTTCTGGGGGCACCTGACATCTGGGGCAAGAAAAACTGAAGAAAATGGCGTTGACTGGTTCTTTTATACCCCTGTTGCACTGACGTCAGGGAGGAAGCGACGGCAACCGATGCCAGACCTAAACTTTGGAATTCGGCCGACCGAGGACCCGCCTGACGGCAGGAGAACCCATCTGTTATGACTGCAGCTGTATTAGCACTCGAACATCTACATTTATGGTAGGTACAAAACTGTACTTTTTATCCTGTGCTGAAGAGTCTGTTAAATGGGAAGACTGGAAAGTGATTAGGAGAGCTGGACAAAGGTAACCCAAACAGCTCACAGAGGTGTACACCCTAATATCTCCTCTCCCCATCCTGGTAACACACAATTCCCTCGACCATTCATCTCTTTTATCCCATCATCAGGAACAGAACTAACTTTTCTGCCCACACTAAATTACTTCCTTCCTACCTACCTCCATTCGATTAACTATCATCCTGACTTATCTGTAATTCATTTTCTTTATTACACACTGCTCAGACATGTAATTATTACTTCTGTATACCTACTCCAGCTACCAACAATGACAGTTTTTTCTCTAAATGATTATTTCTATCTACATATAACCTTGACTATTACCTGTCACTGTTATTATTAAATGTTTGCAAACATTATGTATCCGCAGTTTTGACTATTACCTGTCACTGATGATGTTAAATGTTTACAGACTTCGCTGTTACCATAATTTGTCATGTAAATTAATTTCAGTGTGGAGCTTTTCTCCCCGGGCCTCCGCTGAAAATGGATATGTATCCAGTCGGACTTTCTCAGTTAACAAATGTAAAATAAAATAATATTTTTCATTCTGAGGTGTCCCTCCTTTTATGTCGTGTCATGGATAATATGCATCTGTCTTGAGTATTTTCTAAATTTGCTTTAGATGAATATAATCTTGTTTCTAAAAGTGATGAGTTTGCTGTTAAATTTAGTATTACATCCCTTTCCCAAGGTATTATAAATAGGATTGATTTCTCTTTGGTTAGGGCTTGGTTATAGGAAAGTGAAAGCAATCATTTTACTGGTACTCCATGCATGTACATCTCTTTACAGAAAACAGCACTAGAAGTAAAAATAGTATTTGATATTCATTGTATACAATGCAGACTTCTTTTGGTAGCATTTATGCTTTTACCCAGCTACTGATAATGTCAACAAGCAATTGTTGACCTTTTCATTGTCTGTAGCTCAGTCAGTAGTGAACAGTGACTGCTGATCAGTTATGTTTTAGAAATGCATCATTGACAGTGTCTTGTGTACAATTTATGTTGAACTTAATTATAAACCAACAGGAAAGGAGGAGAATTTGACTTACAGCCAAAGGTGGCAAAAAGCTGATGATTGAAATTGGAATGCTAATTCTGTGTAGAAATTTCCATTACGAGAGTGGTGAAACTTGTGTATTAAGTAAATGAATTTTAAAGTGGAATAACTTGATTTCATGTTGGATTTCTTCAAACCTCTCTGTTGCCTTTTTTCTTTTGCAAATATTTGCATATCCTTGGATGTTATGTAGTCCAATCTCGCCTACATTCTTACCCGTGGATTCGGAGCCGAATGTCGGCTCCGACTCGGCCAAACTTTTCTAGCTCGAAGTCTTCTACTGGCTGGGCTAAGAAGGTATCCCATGCTGCACTGCTCCATATCCCCAGATCTCGTTTGCCGCTCGTGTAGCTCGGACGTGGTCTCGCTCTTGGCTGTGGCTAAGTACCTTTTTCTTCTTCTTCTTCTTCTTCTTGAGAGAATTTGTTACAAACAAAAGCTATTTTAATAGCTATTTCTATTTGGTGTTTTTTGGGTATAATCTGTAGTGTGATTGTTTCTTGTGGTATCCCACTAGCTGTTCCAACGGGCTAGGCCCGTTTCAGTTAGAGGACCTAGTCCGTCCCCTTACTTGTCCCTGTGTTTGTTTTTTGCTATCTAAAACCATTTGAGTTAGAGGTTTTAGGTTCTGTCTTCCTTGTTCTGTATGCGAGTTTGTTCTAAAACTGTTTTAGTTAGAGGTTTTTAGCCCTAATCGTCTTAGTGTGTGTCCCTTCTGAGGATTGTGTGCGCTGTTGTTTAAATTTTGTTCCCGCACTTAGTGTGGTGTTTTTTTGTGCCTGCAGTTGTTTGTCCAGTCAGGCAGTGACTTGCTCGTTGTATTGGTATTTGTGATTAATTTTCAAGATGTCCAAAGATTCCAAAGAGCACAAACCTTCGGGTTTTAAAAAGTGCTCTAAGTGTGGTTAAAAGATGCCCATTACCGATGAACATTCAGTATGCATTTATTGTCTGGGAGCAATCCACCTGCAGGAGTCCTGTAGCTTCTGCTATGCTTTTAGTCACAGGGTGCTCCAAGAAAGAAAGAATAAGTTAATTCTGAAGGGACTCTTGAAACCCTCGTTCGAAGAGGCCATGGATCCTGCTTCCAGTTCAAAATCAAAATCCACAAAATCAAAAAAGAGATCTCCGGCTCCTTGAGTCTCCTTGGAGCCACCGGAGAAAGTAATGAAACTAGCTTTGACCTCCTCGGCTCCACTGTCCTCGGGGCCACAGGAAGTGTCGGCATTGATGGAACTGGCGTCGGCTGCAATTATATTGGAACCTCTTCGGAGCTGATCGCCCAGTATTAGACCAGTGTCACCTGAAAGGAGATCCCGATCTCCCTCCCTGTCCTCCAAATCCTCCAGGACACTTTCAGGTGTGGATGTCGATATAGAGTGGTGCAGAGGCTCCTTCAATCACCGGTTTTGGCTAAATTGTTCTCCACTCCGTCCCAGTCGGCTCCGGAGCCCGTCCCGATACCTTCTTTGATTATTCCTCCTCCGAGCACATCTCTGTCTTCGGAGCCAGAATGCTCCGCTCCATGTGATGTTCCTAGGTCAGTTCCGATGACCCCTCCGGGCTCATCTGTGCCGACATCAGCTCCGACCCTGTCAGCACAGTCCACGGGGTTCAGGACTCTGGATTCTTCAGTCGGGCCCTAGGGGGACACCTCTGGACACCTTTCGGTTCCTAGTCTCCCTCTCGGTGCCTCGGCTCGTGGAACCCCGGCTCCTGTCATGATCTCGGAGGCTGGCCGGTCCTCGGACTCTGGGGGGGCAGTCTTTGAGGCCATGCAGAGTGCGCTGACCAGATTTTCAGCCACATCATGCGGGTTGGTCATTCTGTCCCCTACCACTCTGGTGAGGGCCTCTGATTACCACTAATCTGTAGACAGCGGAGCCCCAAGGCCTAGGGATACCCCCATGAGTGGTCCCCAAGTTTCTGAGGGCCCCTCAGAGTTTTTGCCTGAGGAGCCCCCTAGAAAGAAAATATGCAAGAGGAAGCACATAGACTCCCAGGATGAATCTCTCACCTCAGATACTGACCTTGAGGAATCGGTGGGGTCCCCCAAGTCATCCTCTGACGATGTTTCTTTCTCCAACGTCCTGGAGATATTGAAACAAAGAGGTGACTGGCCGTCCAAAGCCCCCTCCGAGGAGGAGTCGGTCTTCCTGAAGGCCTTTGGTGCTCAGCCCTCCTCCTCCTGGGTGTCCCCACCCTTCGACAAGCTCCTGGATTTTATTTGTCGGAGGGTGTGGGACAACCCTGATTCTGTGGAACCCGTACCCAAGAGACCCAATAAATTTCTGTCTGCTCCCCCGGGTAAGGAGTTTTTGTCCAAAGGAGTCCCTGTGGATGCCATGGTGGTGGCGGCAGCCACTCAGAAGGAAGTAGCCGAGATTTCTTCCTCCGTCATTCCTCCTAACAAGGAGTCTAGGACCATGGACTGGTACGGGAAGCGTACCCTCTCATCAGCAACCTTTACCTTACGGTCGCTGAACTACCTGTCTCATTTTACTCGGCTCCAGAGAGATCTCCTCAAGGAGTTAGGAGATACTCTCACGGGTAACGTTCCTGAGGCGGTGGCCCAGATGCTGAACTCCCAGGTGTCTACCCTCAATTCCATCGTTAACACCTCCATGCGTCTCATTTCATATGCAGCCGAGGAAGCGAGTAGGGCAGCAAGCTCAGGAATCGCCCTTAGGAGGCAAGCCTGGATGCTCCTTTGTCATTTTGCGGAGGCCTTCAAGTCTTCTTTCACTGACGCCCCCTTTGATGGTTCTTCTTTGTTCGGAACCAAGGTGAAAGACACCCTCACCAGGTGCGAGCAAGAGGGAAAGACTCTGTCTGCTGTAGGGGTTCGTTTTTCCCTTCCCTCTAGGCCTTACCCCAAGGCCCAGAGGGGTGGGAAGATGTGGTTCAAAAAATCACAGAGGTTTTTTCCCGGTGCACAAGGTGAGCCCCCCTCCAGAGGCAGAGGAGGGGGAGGTTATTCAGGGAGACGCCGCCCTAGAGGCAGAGGGGGCCCCCGCAATTCCTTTCGAGGCTCTCCCTACCGTCGTTCCTGATGGGATACCCGACTGTGCTTTTCCGGGGCCGGTCGTGGGTCGAATATCGTTATACCCAGAAGCCTGGCAAAGAATCCCCCAGGACCGATGGGTATTACAAATAATTTCCGGAGGTTATGTCATCCCCTTTTCGTCAGATCCCCCTCCAGTCAGAAAAATCCCGGACGTTCCACCTAATCAAAGGTAATCACGCAGCTTCAGAGGTTTCAAAGCTGCTATGAAAAGGAGCCATCCAGCATGTCCCCTCAGACTAGATCGGATTAGGGACTTACTCAAGATTTTTTTGGTGCCGAAAAGAACAGGGTACCTGAGACCCATATCAGATCTTCGCCAACTGAACAACTATGTACAAAAGTCCAAGTTCCATATGGTCACACTACAGTCAATTCTCCCATTGTTGAGAAAATAAGTATGGATGTGCTCCATCGACCTCAAGGATGCTTACTACCATATCAAAATGGACAGGGCATCCAGGAGTCACCTACGCTTCCGGCCGGGAGCCAGTCATTTTCACTTTCGAGCCCTGCCCTTTGGTCTCACCACAGCCCCCAGGGTGTTCACCAAGTGTATGGCAGTGGTGACAGCTCACTTGAGATGTCAAGGATTCCAAGTGTTTCTGTATCTGGACGACTGGCTCCTCATCGCCCCCACCAGGCATCTACTAATCCAAACCAGGGACGCTACCATCACTCTCTGTCAACAGTTGGGCATAACACTGAACTGTGAAAAATCTGCCTTGTTGCCCTCTCAGCGTGTCATTTTTATAGGTGCAGAGCTAGACTCCATTCAAATGCGAGCCTTTCTACTGCAGGAAAGAATCCGAGTCTTACAGCAGCACGTGCACGCCCTGCTACCCCTGAGGAAAGCGAAGGCAAGATGGGTTCTCCAACTCCTGGGACTATGGCAGCACCAATTATGTTAGTCCCTCTAGTGAGATTGCACATGGGACTCCTTCAATGGCTCCTCTTTGCGGACTCTCCAGAGACTTCCACTTTCCCACCCTGTTTTGCTCACGGACAGATGCAAACAGGATCTCAGTTGGTGGCTTTGCACCAACAATGTAGACAGGGGAAAACCCTTCATTCCACCACCCCCGGTTGCCACATTGACCACGGACGCCTCCCAGATGGGGTGGGGGTGCATTATCTCAGCAGGACAGTCCAAGGCACGTGGCAAGATCACGAGATACATCTGCAGATCAACGTCCTAGAAATGAGAGCGGTGCTACTTGCGTTGCAGGCACTTCAGAGCTTTCTACCTCTTGGGACTATCGCAATACACTCGGGACAATATGTCAGTGGTTTGGTATCTAAACAAGCAGGGAGGAACCAGATCATACCCCCTGTGCAGAGAGGCCATGCGAGTGTGGCAGTGGGCAGTATATTCCCAACGGTTTCTGGTGGCAACACACATTCTGGGGAAGTCCAAAGTGATAGCAGACAGGCTAAGCAGAGCTATTCTGATGCCTTACGAGTGGTCCCTGAATCATCTAGTTGCAGAACGAATCTTCAGCAAATGGGGTCAGCCTTGCTGCAACCTTTTTGCCAGCCCCCTCAATGCCAAATGCAGCAGCTACTTCACGCTGATCCCCCCACAGGAGGAGTTACCCAGGGACGCTCTAGTCCACGATTGGCCCTCCAGTCTGCTTTATGCTTTCCCTCCGTTTCCCTTGCTATCAAAAGTGATTCAGAAAGCGCAATCCTTGGGAAGCAGAATGATTCTAATTGCTCCACACTGGCCTCATCAAGTCTGGTTCCCCTTTCTCCATCTCTACATTGTGGACACACCTTGGACTCTGGACCCACAACCAGACTTACTGACACACATGAGACAGTTCCACCCCTCTCTGCAGACCCTCCGGTTGACCGCCTTGGCTACTCCACTTCCGTCGTTAGTTAGGCTTCATCATTTTTCACCTGAGGTAGTTCATATTTTATCTTCCTCTCATAAGCCCTCTGCTAGGAAGATTTATTCCAGCAAATGGAAGAGGTTTTCTATTTGGGCTCCTACCCAAGGAATTGACCCTTACACAGCTCCAATTGCTTCCATCTTGGAGTTTTTGTCTATGCTTTTCCAGCAGGACTCAGCATCCGCTACCATTAAAGTTCAATTGCCAGCAATTTCTAATTTTTATGTTGCTAATGAGCCTAGTCTGATGGCTCACAGACTCTGTAAGGCTTTCCTGAAGGGCACTCTGTTACTCCATCCTCCTGTCTCAGAACCAATCATGCTCTGGGATCTAAATTTTGTTCTGCAAGCCCTTACTTCACCACCCTTTGAGCCTGCAGCTACCTGTAACTTAAAATTCTTGACCTGGAAAACTGCCTTTTTAATAGCCATCACATCAGCCAGATGCATTTCAGAAATTCAAGCTCTTTCTATCAAACCTCCATACTTGATCTTTCATAAGGACAGGGTTTCTTAGACTAAACCCTTCTTTTCTTCCTATAGTGGCATCCATATCTAATCTTAATCAATCTATTGAGTTGCCATTGTTTTTTCCCCATTTTTCAAACAAGGCAGAATTTAAATTTCATCAATTGGATGTACACAGACAGTTACGTTTCTATCTGCACAGAACCAAAGATCTCCGAAAATCTGATCAGTTGTTTGTCTCCTTTTCGGAAAACAGAATCGGGTCCCCTGTATTCAGAATCACCCTATCCAGATGGTTATCAAATTGCATCCCTTTCACTTATTCCTCAGGGGGTTAAAGACTTACCGTTTCCAGTCAAGGCTCACTCTACTCGGGCTGTATCCACATCTACAGCCTATCAGGCCAGATTGTCTATGGATGATATTTGTGCTGCAGCTACCTGGGCATCTCCTCACACCTTTGTTACTCATTACAAGCTGGATGTGGTATCTAGGGGCAGGTCTTCCTTTGGTTCCATAGTACTCAGGAGTATCTTCCTCTGAGCCTCCCAAGGATGTAGGTGCTGGGGACGCTGTCCCACGGGTAAGAATGTAGACGAGATTGGACTACATAACATCAAGAAGTTATGTACTCACCATAACGTTTGATGTATGTAGTCCATCTCGCCTCACATTCTTACTTACCCTCCCACCTTCCCCCTTCCTGGAGGATCTGGAGGTTAGGTCTGCTTTTTAGAGCTTCCTTCACCTTTAGTTTATTCCTCTTTACTTGGATGTTGTTATGCATGGGCTATGAGTGTGGTGTTCACAGCAAACTAGATCTGGGGATATGGAGCAGTGCAGCATGGGTTACCTTCTTAGCCCAGCCAATAGAAGACTTCAAGCTAGAAAAGTTTGGCCGGGTCGGAGCCGATATTCAGCTCCGAGCCCACGGGTAAGAATGTGAGGCGAGATGGACTACATACATCGAACGTTATGGTGAGTACATAACTTGTTTTCTCTTTATTTCCCCTACTTCTCCCTTCTCTGAATTTAGTTTCAGATTATTTTTTGTGATGTGGCAGTTGTCTGCATGTTTATTCTTTGTTCATAGCATTTTAGTCATAAAAAAATTTCTTTTTTATATACCACGTTGACCGTGAATGCAGGCATGACTGTCATAATCTGAAGTCTTTTCACTGCCATACTGGGCTAAATTGGCATTGGTAGTAGCATTTACACTAGACATACCCATATTTGTAAAAACTTTAGAAGCAATTAAAAGGCCTTTATCTAGTTAAACTGCAATAAATGGAAAAGGTCTGCCTTCTGGCTGGCTGATTGTAATGCTTTCCATTTTAAATTAACTGTTATACAGGTAGTAACCTACTTGGAAGTATTTGTTTCATGAAGGTTTGGCCTTTTTTAACAGTTAGTGTCCATGTTGCTATCATTTCCAAAATTCCACTTTGGCAGAGGTAGTCCACCAACAATCAAACCATAATATATGAATTTATTACTGACTGTTTTACATCTGTGTCAAGGATATGCTGCCACTGTTGGATTTGAGTGTTGTGACAGACATTTACTGCACTCTTGCATGCCATTGGCCATTTGCAGTCTAAAAAGGTATCCCACAAAACTGTAACTGCCATGGCAAGTGCAAGGATCTGAGTTACAGGCATTTTCTTCTGTTGAACCCTTTTGCTACAGTCCATAAAGACACAACTGTTTTGAAACCTAACCATTTCTGCATTTCATCTAGCTGATTTGTCTTCTACATCTTAACCATGGGAACAATAAGTGATGAAGAGAGTTGCAGAATTTACCAGCCAAGTACTCCTAGATTAGATCAAGAAATGTATAACTGTTTGCCATTGCCATGGCATAGAGGGATAAAGCCTTGACTGCACAGTGGACCTGGATGGAGAGATGAAATCAGCCCCAAAAAATGGAAAGGAAGGTTTTGTTTTGAACTGAAATCATCCCCAATGCTTGGCAGGTACCTTCACATGTTGGGCCCAATGTTGACTAAATCCCACCAAGGCAAAACTGATATATATTGACTGTCATATATATCATGAAAAAAAGGAAGAGCTTGGTGCACTCATCCCAGGATAAAAAAGAGCTAAGCCCTTGGCAAAGGCCCCAGAGCTAGTTGAAAGACTAGTGCAAAGTCCACCAAGAATGAGAGATCTTGCTACTGTGTTAGGCCCTTATCCAATAGATGATACAATGCATCTGAAATTCTCCAGGTGCAAGTAACACTAGGTAAGACTGCAGTCCATATTGTAGCTTGCTACAGATCCCCCACCATGCCCCAAGATTCTCACTACACCTTTCTAAACATACTGGAAAATATTAAGATACAACCAAACACCCTAAAACTGGGTGATTTCAACTACCCTGCCATTAACTGGGAAAACTACTCCGGTACCAACACCTTTTCCCAACAGTTATTGGAATTCATAAACTCCAATACCCTGGATCAACTAATCCATTGTCCCACCAGCGGCTACAATATCCTAGACCTGGCCATTACCAACATGGGAGATAGATGCTCCACACCAGTGTTCACCCTCTCATTGGTCAGGTCTGACCATAAGCAAATAACCCTTGACATCCACATCCCACCCCCACATCCCCAGTAAGGAAACCTCTGTAAAAACCTTCTTCAAAGCCAACTTCATACTACTCAAGTCAGAAGTGGCAAACTTCATGCAGACGGAATCTGAAAGTTCGACTGCTGAATCCTACACTAAGGCACTGTACGAGTACATCCACTCGTGCATGAATCATGCCATCCCAAATGGAACCAAGACGTTCTCCTCCAAAAAAAAGGAAGCCAATCTGGTGATCCACTGCCATAAACAAACTATACAACGTTAGGAAGAAACTGTTGCAGAAAAGAGGAAAATCCCAGAATGCAAAAAACTCCCTTACCAGCCTGAGTAAGAAGCTGAGATCCCTCATAAAATCCTCCAAAGCTAGTTACGATAATAAAATTGCCAAAGATTCCAAATACAACCACAAGGCATTCTATAGTTATGTCAAGAATATAAATGTCAATGCTCAGATCTGCTCTGAGCTACAACAGAATGGCATTAAATATACTGATCCCAAGGATATTGCCAATATCCTGGCAGATCGATTTAGTGCCAACTTCACCCCCTCTCTCACCCCCTAAAGAGCCCATCTCAGTACCAAAAGATTGCCAAATTCTGGTAATCATGGCCGCACAGGTGGAAACCGCACTCTCCAAAGCTAAGAATACAGCATCCATGGGACCAGATGACATCCTGGGCTGTGTGCTACATGAACTACAAAATGAACTGGCACCTCACCTAAGTGTCATGTTTAATCATAGCCTCACCTCAGACTTCATGCCCACTGAGTGGCGCACAGCTACAGTTATCCCACTCCACAAGGGGGGATCCACCTTGGATCCCGGGAACTACCGTCCCATTAGTCTGACGAGCCTGATCTGCAAGGGCATGGAACGCATTATCATGGAACTTATAAACAAAGACATTGGCAACTTTGAAACACTGGACCCCACGCAGTTTGGGTTCGTGAAGGGCCAATCTTGTCTCCAGAACCTGATTGACTTCTTCGAATCAGTCTCCAGAGCTGTGGACGAGGGTAAGGCTATCCACACAGCCTATCTGGACCTTGCCAAGACCTTCGACACCATCCCCCACTCTGGAATCATAGATAAACTTACTAAGCTGGGCATAAATCCCTACATCACTCGATGGGTTGCCAGCTGGCTTATTGACAGAACCCAGACTGTAAAAGTAGCTGACTCCAAATCCAGCTCCAGACAAGTGGAGTACCTCAGGGTTCAGTCCTGGGACCGCTCTTGTTTAGCAACTACTTCTCTGAAGTACAGGCCAACACTAAGGGACTGTGGCTAACAAAGTTCGCAGATGACTGCAAACTGGGAGCCATTATTGAATCTCCAAATGATGTGGATATTCTACAAAAGGGCTTTACAGAAACAGATGCCTGGTGCCGGAGCCATGGGCTCAAGCTTAATGCCAAGAAATGTATTAGTCATCCCCTTTGGGAAAAAAACATGTACCATTGAATTACCACATAGGTGGCAGTACTAAACACCGAAAGTGTGATAAGAGATTTAGGGACACAGGTGGACAGTAGTCTCACCTTCGATAACCACATTGCCACAACAGTCAGGAAATCCTTCTATGTGGCACACTTCATCACTAAGGGCTTTTCATCCAGAAAAAAGGAGGTCATTGTCCCACTGTACTCATCTCTCATTAGACCCATTGTAGAGTATAATGCCCCATTTGGTATGTGCCTCACAAGACATCTGCAACAGCTAGAAAGGCCACAGAAATACCTCACTAAAAGAATCACAGGCCTAAAGCAGATGCCATATGCTGACTGTCTAAAAAAACTCCAGCTATACTCTGTGGCATATCGTCTACTCAGAGGCGATCTCTGCTTAACATACAAGGCCATGTCAATCCCTGAGCTGTTGGACGTGCTCCACTTAAAGAAATCCCAATCCCTCAGAGCCACACGCTCCAGGGATCTAAACCTTATCATCACAATGAACAAAACATGCTGGAGGGATAGGTTTCTGACCCAGAGCCTCCCCATACTCTGGAATAGACTGCCCATACATGTCAAGCAGAGCACCTCATTGGCCCTCTTCAAAAGGAACCTTGATGATTGGATGGGAGATAGGAAATTCATCCCGGGGATCATGTCAGTCGCCCTGCTAGACAGGGGCCCAGAGAAGTAAATACTGTGGGAAAAAATTTCCAGGGAATTATTATGGCTAGGCTTGCATAGGCCTTAGGGCCGATAGCCTAGTACCAACCTATGAATCCCTCAGAGCCACATGCTCCAGGAATCTAAACCTTGTCATCACAATGAACAAAACATGCTTGAGGGATAGGTTCCTGACCCAGAGACTCCCCATACTCTGGAATAGACTGCCCATACTTGTCAAGCAGAGCACCTCCTTGGCCCTATTCAAAAGGAACCTTGACGATTGGATGGGAGATGGGAAATTCACCCTGGGGATCATGTCAGTCGCCATGCTAGACAGGGGTCCAGAGAAGTAAATATTGTGGGAAGAAATATCCAGGGAATTGTTATGGCTAGGCTTGTATAGGCCTAGGGCCGATAGCCTAGTACCAGCCTATGAACCTATGACCTAAGCGGCCCCTCTGTGACAATAAAAAAAACAGTAGTCAGCAAAAGAGTTGGAAAAAAAATTGACCAGCCAAACAAGATGCCTGGAAATAGAGAAATTAACACTTGAAGACAAAAAAGAAATTATTTTGTTTGTTCTGTCCAGCTAACCCAGTGGTCACAAAAAGGAGATACACTGCAAGAGCAAAAGAAAAATGCCGAAGAGAAAATCATTGAAATAGGAAAAATGGCAAACATCACATATGCTAATTTAAGGTCATTTCTGTACCCAAATAAAAACAAGCCAAAATATAGACAAAAAAACTGAGTGAGTTGGAAAAGGAAGCCAAAAATTAAATACTAAGAAAGAAAAAAAGTCCACAGGTATTTGCAACATTAAGGAATGGTCCTGAAAGAAGTAAGATTTAATATGATGCAGTTTATACCCAGAAGAGAAATCAGTGTTAACTAATAATTGTAAAACAAAGTCAAAAATATTTGAAAATACATATAGACAGAGGCACCCATACATGGTAAATGTTACAAAAAAGAATAGTAGCACAGAAGATTTATGTAGTGACAAGTAAGCAGTTTGATACAGATATGGAGGAAATTAAAAATGAAGTGATAGGTTGGTTATAAAGTGGAGTATTTGAATAAGTATTCCCTGATGCAAAGGCACTGCGGTGGTGGTGCTGCGGTAGCGTTGTCGCCTCACAGTTAGACGTTGCCCGTTCGATTCTCAGTTAGAGCGTCTTCTGTGTGGCGACATGCGTGAATGGGCGTTCCTTCGCTGAAGGTTGTGCGTTAGGCCCAGCAAGCCAGTATGTAAAAATCTACTGCCAGTCATTAGCGGACCGGAGTTCCGCTGTGGCGACCCCAAACCGGGAAAAGCCAAAAGATACAAACAAATATTCCCTGATGCAAAGGCCACTTCAGAATGGTGGTTTATTAAAACAGGTGCAGCTTGAAGAAGTGACAGAGGAAGTAGAGCAGTACAGTAATAGAGAAAATCACTTGTTAGTTCAGTTAAATGTTGAAAGCAATAAAGATGTTCCACAAAATAAAATGTCACAGTCATTTCAAAATCAAGATATTTCCACACCGAAGCAGAAAGAGCAGGAAACACAAACCACAGAAGAAACTCTGTCAGAAGAAAATAATTTAAGAGAAGATGTAATGGATTTGATACAAATCAAGATATATTTTAATATGAGAGAGAGACGCTGTCAAAAGTAAATAAGACAGATTGTCAAAAATTAATAAGCCAAATTTATAAAGTAATTTCTAAATATAAAGAGAGATGCACATGATATAACAGAAATTAACAGAATACATTATTGTGCAGTGAAACTAATAACAGGCAAGGTATTAACAAGAAAGCATAAGTTAAAGGAAAATAAAGGGGCAAATAAATCACCACCATGGAAGCACCAACAAGAAACATTTGTGAAATAGTCAAGAAAACATATCTCTTTATTGAAAAAATACAGAAATAGAAATCCATCAAAAAATTATTTGAAAAGTGAATTTTCTAAAGCAAAAATGCAGCATCAAAACAGATCCGGATTTGAGTTATACTTGTCTGTAACAATAATTTGAAAGCCTGTGCGTTGGCTGAAAAACTTGAGATACACTCAGAAATGTAAAGAAAGGGTACAAAACTAACAGTTTAGGGATGGCCCAAAGAAATTCTACAGGGAGCTAGAAAAGAAAACGGCAATAGTTGAGATACGCCAAGAACAGAGAAAATTAATGGAGAAATATCTGTGAGGACCCAGCTGAACACAATAAGAGACTGAGTGGATAAAGAAGTAAAAGAACTGCTAATGGACTGAGATATAGAAGATGTGGATTGGAATACTGTAACTCGTACTGACATAGAGAGAAAGTTAAGAAAGGTTCCCAACTGGAAAATGTAAGGTCCAGATGCTGTACCTATCTTTTGGTTAAAGGTATTGCCATCTGTGCACTGTGATTTAGCGTTGAGTAAAAGCTATTCATATGTACGCCCTGAAGTGACACTGGTTTGGCTAACAATGGAGAAAACCATACTCATACTTAAAAGTGAACCTGCAGATCACCGTAAGAATTGTTGACCAATAACTTGTCTTCCAATAACATATAAGTTATATACAGGAATTAATGCAAATAGAGTATACAGCCATGTCGATAAAAATTCAATCATGGCCATAGAACAGAAGGAGAATAAAACAGATTCTTATGGAACAATCAATCATCTTTTGTTAAACAAAGCCATAATGGAGACCTGTAAAGGGAACAGGAATCTCAGTATGGCATGGATAGATTACGAAAAAGCATTTGATAGTATTCCTTACTCCTGGATTATATAAATGATTACAAATGCACAAGATTCATCACACACTGGTAGGTTTTACTGCATTTACTATGAAAAAATGGCAAACTACTTTGCAGCTGAACCACAAAAAAAGGACAAATTGCTATCCAGGGTGTGAAAATCTATCATGGAATATTTCAGGGTGATTCTTTATCACCATTACTGTTTCATCTTGCTCTCGATCTGTTAAGCTGTTTACTTAGCAGCCTAGGTTACGGATTCAATCTGACTCCAAGAAAATTATCAAGGAAAAAGATATCTTGTCTACTTTTTTGTGGATGACCTAAAACTGTGTAGTTCATCAGATTAACACACCTAAAAGAGTAGCTAAAGGTTATTAAAACCTTCTCAGATGACCCAATAAGGACATTTGGTCTTGACAAATGTACGAACGCAACATCTGAAAGAGAAGAAAATGTAAAACATGAGAGAGAATGTGATATAAAAGATTTGGAATAAGGAGTGTACAGATATCTTGGAATAGATGAAGGGCAGCAATACAGCAAGAAAAAATGAGAACAAAACTCAGAAATATTTTAAAAGACTAAAAGTAATGCTGGAAACTACTTTGGCACATAGGAATAAGGTTCAAGCTATAAATTAACTTCCTTTTTAACTTGTAATTTTAAGGTGATTGGCTACATATAGAGCTGGGTAGACGTGACAGAAAAACAAGAAATTTGCTCAATGCCCATCAAATGAAATACAAGAACCAATGACGACTATTTGTCTGTTGGTCTGAAGGAGGCATGGATCTCCTTGAAATCGACTATACAGTTGAGTCGGTGATTGGGATTGTATATGTATTTATTGACATTGCCAGCTCCAAACAAATTGAAAGTTGTAAAACATGAACAAAGTAAGTCTAAGATATAACCTCTTTGCATAGGTTAGCAAAAACTTTAGGAAAAAAGCAGGCAGAGAAATCCAATCAAATGGATAAAAAACAGATGGCAACAGAAAGTGCAAAAAAGCAAAAGAAAGAATAAAAAAAACAAGAACCATCAAAAAGAAAAGATGAATGGAAAGGTAAAATTATAGCAAGAAGTAAGAGATTTGCTGGAACACCCGCATGTTGACCAAGAGTTGTCATGCAAATGTCTTAGATGGGGGTGAATTTAAACCAAAAGAAGAAAGAGATAATATTGGCAGTCTGAGATAGTGGATCATGTACTAGATGGTGCATAAAACCCATTGAAAAGGTAAGAGATACAGACAAATGCAGGTTATGTGGTACAGAACTAGAAACAGTTATACATCTTGTTGCAGTGTGTGATACACTCATGGCTGAAGGTTTGTATATAGAAAGACATAAAGTGGCAAGGTTGTTACACTGGAAACTAAACATTACAACACAGAGGCAGCTAAGGGACATTGGAAACATAAACTGCAAAGGATTGTTGAAAATGATGAAGTAATAATTTGGTGGATCACATCACACCAGCAGCTAAGGTAGAAGCAAACAGACCGGATATTGTAGTTCAAGAGAAAAAGACAAGAAGTTGCTTTATTATTGAAATTACTACATTCTGTGACTACAGTGTCTTATGGACTGAAAGATATAAATTTGTTAAATATCAGGATTTGCCAGCAAAGCAATGTGGAGTAAGAATATACAGATAGTTCCAGTTGTAGTAAGAACAACTAGGCTAATTAAAAAAAAAAAAAGAGTCTTCAAACATACCTAATTATGCTGCCGGTAAAAATAACCCCTTATTTACTGCAAAAAGAGGCAATTCAGGATACGTCGTTGATGCTGAGAAAAGCACTCATATTGAATGTCAAAGACCAAAGCAAAACTGATTTCATGAACTTTACTTAAGCCCCGACTTAGGAATGGGGTCCATTTATGTTAAGGTATGCAAAAACCTAAGCATTTGGGGAAATTAAATTTAGACAAGTTAGTTTGGATATCAGCTTTGAATTCTGTATGAGCTATTTAGGAAGGGTGGGGAGTGAGTGGCCAGAGCTGTCATTCAGCAGCTCTGACTCACCATAAGGCTGACACTTAAGAGCACTAGGTGTTTGAGCCTGCTAACCCTTGATCTCACACTTGTAGCCAAGAAGAAACTCTGTGTATAGACGCATGCTTTCAGCAATGGCAGGGTATGGAGAATCAACTGAAGAGGGAGATGTTCGCTCCCCCAGGATGAGCAAGTTGACTCTCTCTCTCTCTCTCTCTCTGCAATGCTACTGTCAATAAAGAATAATTATATAATTATGTGGATTAATAGACAGGAACAAATGGGCTGTAGGCACTCCCTTAGCTTGGGAGTGCCCCCGCTGCTTCACTTGGAACGTGAGCTAACTGGATGCTGGTCGTACCTCTAAACCTCTTAGTGCAAAAAATCTGGACAGAGCCAAAAATAATGGGGGCAAAGGCCCAATAATAGGGACAGATTTTAAAGTATTGCATGTGCAAACGTAGAAAGTTGATAAAATAACAAGTTTTGCATTAACATGCCATTTTCTGAAGGATATGAATCGTGCAATTCAAATGCCTGTCATTATGTAGTGACTTCAGTCCTCAGTGATTTGCCAGAAGAAAAAAATAAATTTTATGAGGAATGGACCAAAAATGTGAGGCAAAAATCTGGACAATTGAGAGGTATGATGCTGGTAGTGGAGCCATTGAACCATGTTGTGAGGGATCAACAAGAAATGTATAATTGTTATCTGATAATGGGATTCTTCTTCAGTAGTTTTTACTCTTGGTGGTACTTCACATTCATTATCTAGTTCAGCTGTTTTTCCAATTATTTCTTCTAATCAAGGGTGTGCTCACCTCGTACTGGTCTACTCACCAGACTTGCAGAGCATGCTCAGTCCTTGCACTCACCCCATTTCAGTTCTTTTTTTATCCTGTTTCACAGTTCAGATTTTGATTCTGATTTTCAGAATGGAAATAACTCCTGCTTCCATTGCTTAAGAAACACAAACCTTCAAAATGTTTGCATATTCACTGCAGCATCAACCAAAGCTAATAAACCAGTATTGCCTTGTATTTGGTGGGGAAAGTGCATGTTGTGAAATGTGTGCGTCAGTATCAGCATTATAACCTGATTTACCCATAGATGCAAGATTATGACACTTCAGCCCTACCTTACTTCTGGTAAGATGGTAGTGATTGTGTACCCAGCACAGGGTTGTCAGGATTTTGAGCAATTACTTTTTTGCCACTCAGATCAGTAATTAAATTAGTGCTTTGTCACATTTACATTTTATAGCGTCTTGTTCCATCCTAAAGCATAATTTTTCTATTAAGACCAATTTCCCTGCGATATTTATTAATGTTGAATGTAACTTCTGCTTACATTCTTTCAAACTGTCAAATTCTCAAAATACATGTTCCCATGCTCCTTTCTCTTGTGTTTCACATCTCCAATACCATTTAGCATATAAAAATACCAATCTAAGCATTTACACTCTAGAAACCTGAATTTCTGGGACTTTGTAGCATGTCTAGGAGCTAAACATATTTTTGTCCACTCCTGTTTTGTAGAATATATATATATAGATATATATATATATATATATATATATATATATGTGTGTATATATATATATATATATATATATATATATATATATATATATATATATATATATATATTTTTTTTTTTTTGTCCGCTCCTGTTTTGTAGAATATATATATATATATATATATATATATATATATATGGATCTACTTCAGTAGATTGAACTTTTACTAGTTCGAACCACATATGGCCGAGACCATATGTTCGAACTCGAAAAAGTTTGAACACTGACGTAAAACCACATAAAAACACAAAACTAAACATCTATAGCAGGGGGAGGCTATGCCCCCCTGCACCATCCCACACCCCCCTTAGTTAAATATACCAACTCTGAGCTTGCACTGCATTGTGGAAATGGGAAATCTTCCTTTTCCGCTCTCTACGGAGATCTCCATTCAGTCAGATCGGACTTTTAAAAGTTCGAACATATGGTCTCAGCCATATGTGTTTCGAACTTATAAACTTTTGATCTACTGAAGCGGTCCCATATATATATATATATATATATATATATATATATATATATATACACACACACACACACACACACACACACACACACACACACACACACACACACACACACACACACACACACACAGTCTTCCCTTAGTTTGTCTCCCTGATCATCTTTTCATTTTGTTATGGCTTCATAACCGTACTAAACAATTTCATTTTAATAGATGATGATTCTTGACCTGTATTAAAAAGTTTACTTGGCCACTTTATTTCCCAGCTGCTTTCTTTATACCTGCTTTCATTCAGTCTGTAAACCCAAAATTAAACATCGTGTCTGTTTCTTGTATACCAAAGGTTTGCTTTGCCCCCCCCCCCCCCAAGTCACTTGCATTAACACCAAACCTATTTGTTCCCAATGTCTGGGATTTTTTGTCTTGGAAGTTACTGTTTCCCAGTCTTATACTTTTTCTTATCTTATACTCTGTCAGAAATTATATCCTCTATTCCCTCACTTTGTTCAAGTTTAGAAACTTTCCATCGAGTACCAATATACCTCAATTTCTCTGTTCCTGGTATGCCATATGTCCCAAGATTTCAGTTTGGCCACTGGTCCTTGTGTTTTCCCTTCTGAAATATGTCACCGTTGCTTTCCATTTCGGTTTGTATGTATTGTCCTGTATCAAGTATATAATCTTGATTACATGGTGCCATAAAGTATCCCTTCAAATCTGTCAATACAAGTCCTCTTTGTTCTTCTGGCATTACAAGCTTGTCTTGTACCCGTGGTTTATTTTATGCATTTAAAATCTTTTATTTTCATAGTCATTCTATCCCAGATTTCTTCACCCATTTGAAAGGAGTAAGCTTGCCCCAAGCAAGCTAAGGGTATTAAAAACGTGTTTGTCACATTCATTTAGGAAGTCCATTGTCAACATTTTCCATTTTCTTCTCTTCCCAATAATTTTCTGAGTTGTTTCCTCCCACATTTCAACAGCTACATGCTTTATACCCAAGTATTTATTTTTCTTGTGTCCTCAAAGGAAGGGATATGTTTGTACTATATCAAAAGCTAGTGTGTAGTTTAATGCAGTGGCTTTAGTTTTGCTTCATTTACATTATATCCAGCCAAGTTATTAAATCTGTTTATTTTTCTGAATATTATCTTTATATCTTGTTCAAGTTTTGTGATGTAGAGAACTATGTCATCAGCAAAAAATGCTATTTTGTGATTGCATCTTGGTGTCTAATCTCTGTAGCCAGGGGTTCCATATGCATCATATATGTCAGTGGGGCCAATGAACACCCCTGCCTTGTCCTATGTATTTAACCTTGTCTGGTAAAATTATCCAACATTTTGCAATAGCTTCCGCTCCTCTATATTCAAGATTAATTTAATCCATTTCTACTGGAAACCAAATGCCTCAAGTGCTTTACTCAAAAAGTTCCAACAGACTCTGTCAAATGTTTTTCTTTGTCTTTCCCAATAGTGTTAGTTTATTTCATGTCTACAGCATCCTTTTGTAACAAGTGTTCTATTGATGTTATCAAATGTTTGTCTGCCCTCCACAGAGCCACGTTGATCCATACTTGTCATCCCTATAATTATTTTTTGTTAATCTTTTTGCTAGTACTTTAATAAATACTTTCTAGTCATGGTTTCAAATTGAAATAGGTCTGTATGAGACCATATTTAATGGAGCATATTCCAGGGGAAATTTTTATGTGGGGTGGGTGGAATGGTGGGTTCAGGAATCTTGTCTGGTCAGGGTCTTCGAATGTATGTCACCCTGCTGATGAAATTGTTTGCCACATTGGAGAAATGTGATTCTCCCCTTGTTCTGCTTGGCTTTGTAGACCAAGGAGGATTACATGCCAGGGAAAAATTCTATATGTTCCACTCTTCCTTCTAGTTTTGCAGCTTATTGCAGAGTTCATAGAGTAAAGACCAACATTCATCTTCAGTGAACTGTGGTGTCTAAGAAAGGGTATAGTTTCAGGTTTTGAAGACCTTAACGGTATAAAAAAACTATCTTAGTACAAGCTAAGAAATCCCTCTTATTTGGGGTAACAGGTAGCCTATCCATCAGGACATGCCTCCTCTTTAGCTCCTTTTTCCTTAGTGGATCTTCCAAAAGGGTTTTGTGGTATTGAAAACTGCTAGAAAGCTTTCTGTTCATCAGATGTCTTCTACTAAGTGAAAGTAACATCCTAATCATAATTGATAAAATACTTGACTACATGAACAAACTTGTAGCTCAGTGCATTGTAAATATTCTATATTACTTTTACCTGTATTACGTGGTTGACTATTCCATGTACTGTTTTACAGTATTCTTGCAGATGGTAGTCTGTGCATTTGGCACATGTAATTAAGGAGCTGTTAATGAGCTGTTTACTGTGGTCCACTGGTCTACGGTTTTATTTCCTCAGCCTCCATTGCCTAATTATTGTTTCCTGTTTCCCTTTGTATGTCTGCACACTTTAATGTACTGTACAGCTTTTTCTGATGTCTATACAATTTTGGATACTCAACATACGTAACTTGTTACTTCTAATTTTGCCTGTTGACCAGGATCATGCCAGAAAATGGTCTTTGAACGAACCCACCTACCCTGTTAACATATGTAGGAATAAGTAAAAGGTTATCCATTTGGGTGAAGAAGTAGCTTGTGCTGCCATGTTGGTTAGGCTGCTGATGATCCTTGCATATCTCCAACACCTGTATGCCTTGATGATATCAGGTCTTCCATGGTCCAGATACATATTTCGGATATTTTTGCACATCATGACTTTATTGAGCAATCAGCTTTTGCCTGGCACTGACCCTTTAAACAGTTTCTTCATCTTTACCAGCATTTGAAATACCCTTCTCCTTCTTGAAACTTTAACTTCATTAATAAGATGTTTGCCTCACTCCCATTCATACTGGATGTTTCAGCTTTGAATGTAATCTTTTAGAAGACACTTGGTGTCTATCACATCTGCTAACAGGATCTCACCCTTAGCTGTTGGGAATCTTATTTGGCCTTTCACAATTGCTAGGTATCCATATGAGTAATGCACATTTTGCCTTGAAGTGGTATCAGGATTGTCTTTAAACCAGTCCAATTGATTCCCTGTTTGCTTGGCAAGTGGAGAAACCAGGAAAGAGAGAGCCCCCTCTATACCTTGGACTGTGCCAGAACAAATAGTTATCTTAAGTGATACATGAAAAAAGAACAGTTGTTCATCCCAGGGACACCGAAACCAGGACTTGCATTGGCTAAGCCCTTTCTAAGTGCATTGCTGACGCCACCTTTTTGCCATCTGACAACTAATTGCCCATTGTAAAATATTATCCGTGGCCGTACCATCAGGTATGTGGTTGCTTACATTACTTTCTTCAGAAATGTCTCTTTCCGGGGACATTTGTGCAGCAGCCATTTGGTCATCAGTTCACACCTTCACCAAGCATTATTGCTTGTACTGTACTTCTAGCAGCTGGGTCACCTTTGGTACCATGGTCCTTTTCATCTCTGTGCTCTGAGCCCTTGCTTTAGAACTGTTGGTTGTGGGCACCTGGGAGACTTTGGATTCACTGCTTAGGATTCTCCCCATCACTTACTCACTGCAGACTCCTCATGTTAGAAATAAAATATTCATAATCAGCATTTCAGTTTATCTTTAAATAGAATTTCTTCATTGGGTACTTACTACCCTACTGTCTACTCTCCTGAAGGCCTAGATGGATTGCTCTGTAAATCAGACAAGTATCGTTTTCTGGTTTTGCACATTGTACTAGTTCAGTTGTTGAGAGTTGACTTGAGTAGTGTAGAAGCTGAACATGTTCGTTGTAACCTTGATGTGTTATGCTAAGATATGTTTTGGCAGGAGGCACATATGCATGCGCAGCCCCACCCCTCTGCACACACAGACACATGGGCGTGCGCTCACACACACACACACACACACACACACACACACACACACATGTATGAATAATTAAAAATAAGCTGGGAATGCCATGAGAGAAAATCACTAGAGGCTGCCTACTGCCAAGGACATTTTTGTAGATCATTTGTGAGAGTATTTGCCAGAAACCGGGGCATATTCAGCAAGAAATGTGTTGCGCCAGGCTTTAGGAATCTTCTAAGTGTTATTTGACATTTGAAAAAAAGCTGTAGGCTTAGAAAATATTGAGAATGCCAGACAAACCTTTATGGTGCAAGAAAGATTTTCAGTAAATTTTATTTATTTTTTTTTTTTTTCTTTTCAGAAAATACCAGAAGATTTTAATGTTTTTCATTTAATTCAGGAAATGAGGACCCAGAGGCATTCTGCAGTACAGACAAAGGTAAATAACCCCCTTAGCATTTTTCTTGAATTGGTATTTAATAAAATTGTTTGGGAATTTTTTAAATGTTGCTCCACAAAAAAGTTAAAATAAAGTTACTGTAACTAGTAAGAACTCCATTCATATCAATCAAATGTTTCTTTGATGATCCTCATAAGCAGATGCTAAAACTGAATCCCCACCTTTCCTGACCAGTCTGGATGCAGACAGTGAGATGTTTGTGTTGGCTGCTTCTGCTTTTCAGGTGTCAAAGGAGGTATCTTTGTCATCTTGGCTGAATGTCTGTAACTACTGTTTACCCATGTTGTACCTCCATTAGAGAGAAAAAGAGAAGTCCCAGAGCCTGGGACCTAGGCATCAGTGCCTCCTCTGATGCCCACTTTAGGATTTGATTGTAGAAAGTTTGCAGAGGGGCATGTTGCTTTATTTTGCTTTTTTTTTATTGTTCTTAAGTGTTAATTGCATTTATTCTGCTGCATTTATTACTGCTTGTTAATAGCATGATTAAATTGTAACTGTTATTCTAGACCTCTTAGTTTTGGTTTAAGCACTTGGGCTTCATGCCAGTTGTTTTACATTAAAAAGGTTTGTAGTCCACACACGTGTGGCAGGAGAGGTAGCTTACAGCCTTCTAAGTTGGGAATTGCTGTTTGAAGGCTTAGTGCGCTGTTATTCTAAATGTGTCTTAGATGTTCATCGTATTTCACTGTTGCAGTCATTACACTTGGGTTATCCTGCTGGCAGGCTACCAGCAGTCGGCCTGAATTCCAAAGTCTTGGTTCGGCGTCGGTTGCTGTCGCCTCTTCCCTGACGTCAGTGCACCAGGGGTATAAAAGATGCAGCCGACGCCATTTTCTTCAGTCTTTCTTACCGCACAGTGCCCGAAGCAAAAACAGTTCGCAAGTGCCAGTCGGCCGACTCCTGAGATTTTCAAAATCGAATTTCAGATCCAAAGTCTTCATTAAAGCTAAATACCCCATTGGGGAAACTTTTTTTCTTGCTCCAGACCGATGTCAGAAAAAGTTAACAATTGTATTTCTTGTGGGAAGCAAATACCTCATAAGGATTTTCATTCTTACTGTATTCCTTGCCTAGGCCTTGATCACAACGTTGCTAGCTGTCGGTTTTGCGTTAGATTTAACCAATGCACTATTAAGCGTCGGTACGATTTTGCCTTTCATTACTTTGGCCGAAGATTCAATTATATAATGTCGTCGGAACAACCGACGACCGGAGTTTATAAAAAGCGCAAGGAAAAGGAAAAGGACAGGCATCCGAGGTCCAAAACCGATGACGAGGCTTCCGCTAAGCCAGTCGCCGGTTCTCAGTGAGGCGCTTTCGCAGCCCCTGACGCCCGCTACCTCAGAGCCACAGGCCGCTGTCGATTCCCACGTGGAGCCAGCTAGGCCTCTGGATACTCAAGGTATTGGACACTCAGAAAATATTCCCTCAGATGGGTCCGGAGCCGCTGAGCAGGCATCGGCTTCTGAGGGTGTTTGCAGACCTACATAGTTATATGTAAAGCCTACCTCAGCTTCCAAAGCAAAGACTAAAGCAGCTCTAAAGACAAAGAAACAAGTACAGCATTCTCCTGGACAGACTTCCATGCCTAAAAAACAGATGCTCAAAATGGCCGAAGACCTAATTACCTTGATCAGGGGTTCCCATCCCCCTCCTGATAAGAGGCCTAGGGAAGAGACAGAATATGAATCTTCAGATCAGGTTTCCATTTCCTCTGACTCCTCTCAGCAGGAATACTCTCTTCCTCCCTATGAGGATACTGTTGCTGAAGAATCTATTCCTTCAGCCTCTCCTCCTGAGGATTTTTTTTTTTTTTGGGGAAACCCTGCATACCATGAGGGAGCACTTCCACTGGGAGAGCCAAGACTACTCAGAATCAAAGAAAAGGCTTAGAGATTTTTTTTACTACCTCAGCACAGGCCACTTGCTATTCCCCCTGTGTTAGACATTGTAGATGATGTATTTTCAGAGTCCGCCCTTTTTCCTGACTCTTCACCCCCTGCCCCTGTAAAACCAGACAGATACTACAGGGTTCCAGACTCCCATAAATGTCTTTATAAAAACCCTGCTGCTAATCCAGAAACTATTTCTCAGGGTCCCAAACGGGTCAAGGCTTCTACTGCAAAAAACCCTATCCCCTCTGACAGGCATTCTAGGGCACTAGACAGATGGGGGGAAAAAAAGTTTACACTTCTGCTACTTTGGCTGTGAGGGGTTTAAATTGTCAATTTCATATGCTTAAATATCAGCAATACTTAACGTCACTGGTAAAACAGAAAATGTTGGCAAATTCTGATTGTGCAGAAAATAAGGAAATGCAGGATTTATTGCATGCAACTGAACAAGTGGGAAAGCATACATTGCAATGTGGTTGTGATTCTCTAGAGGCCTCTTGCAGGGCCGGAGTTACGGGTTCTGTCATTAGGAGGCATGCTTGGTTAAAGGAACAGATTCTGCTTGATCGTGTTAAGGTAAAACTACTAGATGCTCCATTACAGCATGATACTTTATTTGGTGTTAAAGCAGAGGAGGTGTTGAAGAAAATGGAGGACAAAGCGAAATCTATGCAAACAGTAAAGGATTTCTTACAGGTACAGCTCCCCCAGATTTAGCAGGAACTGGCCTACAAAGAAATTGGTCCTTTCCAGTGTCAGACAGACCACAAAGAGGCAGATACAGACACCCTAGAGGCAGATCCCAGCCCCAGGACTCATACAGGCCTAAACAGTGGGGCGCTTCTGCCTCCAAAAGCGGAGAAGACAAATCACAGCCATACAGGAAACAGTACCAATGACTTCCCTCTGCCAACACCAAGCACTTATCTTTTGGCAGCCCTCTTAGGGGGAAAACTAGCACTTTTTTCTCAAAACTGGCACATGATCACCCAGGACAAATGGGTTTTGAATATAGTGCCCCAGGGCTACAGGTTCCACTTTCACACCCTGCCAAGGGCAAAAGGTATGCCAGACCTGTCACACAATCAATGGGCAGAGGCACAAAAACAAATTTCATCCCTCATGGACATGAGGGCCATTCAGCGAGTACTACAGCAAGGGCAGGGACAAGGATTTTACTCAAGACTTTTCTTAGTACCCCGAAAGGACAAAGCCTGGAGACCAATACTGGACCTTTCTATTCTAAATACATTTCTAGACGTTCCAAAATTCAAAATGTTGACTTTGCAGCAGCTTCTGCCCATGCTGGGCAAGAAGGCTTGGCTTGTAACTTTGGACCTAAAAGAGGCATACCTGCATGTACCAATCAGACAGTCTTGCAGAAGATACCTCAGATTCATAGCTGGCTCAATGCACTACCAATTCGCTGCACTGCTCTTTGGCTTATCTACTGTGCCCAGGGTCGTCACAAAATGCCTGGCACCAGTAATTGCGTATTGCAGAAAGAGGAATTCAAATATATCCTTACTTAGACGATTGCCTTATTCAAGCAGAGAACAAGGACATTCTATTAGAGCACCTGGCGTTTGTAAAAAGATTATTGATTTGCCTAGAGTACACAGTAAATGAAAAGAAATCAAAATTAATACCCTCTTGAGATAATATTCCTGGGTGCAAGCTTAAATACAACTGCCCAGGTGGCTTATCTCATGCCAGACAAACAAAGGCAACTGACTTCTTACTTCACAATGTTGGCAACAAAGACCCAGTTATCTGCAAGAAAAATTCTGCAGGCTTTGGCCTTCATGGCATCCTGCATTCTGCTAATTCCATATGCCAGACTGCATATGAGGAAACTACAATGGTATTTAAAAAGTGTTTGGACTAAACATTGCCACAGCCTGGAAACGTTGATTACCCTCATTCCTTGCCTTCAACAGGAGTTTCGATGGTGGGCACAGTCCTGTCAACTCTGCAAGGGACAGCCATTCAACCTACCCCACAGCCAGGCAGTCAGTAACAACAGATGCTTCAGATTATGCCTGGGGGGCCCACATGGCAGGAAAATGTATTCAGGGCATATGGCCCTCAAGCCAAATGTATCTTCATATCAATCAAAAAGAGATGCTAGCTGTTCAGAATGCCCTGACAGCTTTCAAGGACCTTCTTCATCCAGGACAACTACTGATAAGGCTGGACAATACTACAGTCATGTGGTACATAAGCAGGGAGGCACACATTCCTACCCCCCTCTGCAGACAAGCCATGACTTTGTGGGACACAGCATTGACTTATCAAGTACATTTGCAAGCACAATTCCTGCCAGGAAAGAAAAATACTCTGGCAGACAAACTCAGCAGAAGCATTACGGATCCCCACGAGTGGAAACTGGACCCACAAGGCTTCAGCATGATAACAAAGAAGTGGGGATGCCCAGACATAGATCTTTTTGCCTCACCTCACAACTGCCAACTACAGAGATTCTGCACAAGGACTTATCACAAGCAAGCATGGAAAGTGGATGCTCTATCATTCAGCTGGAAAGCCCTAACAGTATATGCCTTTCTACCTCTGCCTCTCCTTCCCAAGGTACTCCTAAAGGTCAGACAAGAGAAGACAAAAATGATTCTGATTGCCCCAGACTGGCCCCGCCAGCACTGGTACCCAATCCTAAAGAGCTTGTCTCAAGGCCCAGCCTGGACATTGCCTCTAATTCCTCACTTACTGACCCAACGAAACAATCAGATCCTGCACAGCCAACTCAGGATCCTAACTCTGGCAGCATGGCGAATAATGTAGCCATTCAGAACACACCTCTCTCTAAAGCAGTGATGGATGTTATTTTGGAGGCCAGGAGGCCAAGTACCAGAAAATCTTATGCAGAAAAATGGAAGAGATTCTGTGCTTGGAACCAGGCACAAAGAATTGACACGCTTGTACCAAATATTTCTCAGATTTTACAATACCTAACTGAGATGCTGGACAAAGGCCTATCCTTCTCATCAATTAAAATCCATGCCTCTGCCATTTCAGGTCATTACAATGCGTAACCACCTATTTTTTCTCATACATTGCTAAGGCAGTACCTCAGAGGGGGCAAAAACATAAGACCTCCAAGGAGAGCACCAATACCTGCATGGGACCTCAATTATGTCTTGGAGAAACTCACACTGCCACCTTTTGAGCCAGCCAATACAGCTGAAATAAAGTTCTTATCTTGGAAAACAGCTCTGCTCCTAGCAATAACCTCTGCAAGATGAGTCTCAGAGTTACAGGCTCTCATGGCTGTGGAACCTTTTATCATTTTCCATCCAGACAGGGTTTCTCTGAGGACTAACCCGACATTTATGCCTAAAGTAGTGTTCATTGTGGCACTTGACCAAACCATTCATTTGCCTACTTTTATTACAAACCCACAGAATAAGGGTGAGAGACTCCTGCATTCTTTGGACATACACAGACAGCTACACTTTTACTTGGACAGAACTAAAGCTTTCAAAAAGACTGAGCAACGTTTAGTGGCATATGCTGCAGGATCACAAGGAAAGCCTATCTCAAAGCAGACTATTTCGAAATGGATAGGCCACTGCATTCGATTCTGTTATTCACAACATGGCAAATCAATTCCTAAGGGCATTAGGCCACATTCTACCAGAGCAGCAGCCACTTCAGCAGCCTTCCTCAGTGGGGTATCAACCAAATACATTTTAGAGGCTGCAACTTGAAGGTTCAGTGCACACTTTCACCAAGCACTACCATTTACCTCTCTACTCTAAATCCAGAGCAGGCTTTGCCACTGCAGTTTTGCAGGGCCTTATAGCCTCTCCTAATCTTATTTAGACCCAGCCACCCTACCTCAGCTTTGGGATTCAACCCAAGTGTAATGACTGCAACAGTGAAACACAATGAACATAGTACAGTTGTGTACCTACCATAAATGTAGATGTTCGAGTGTATTCACTGTTGCAGTCCAGGTTAATCACCCACCATCCCCCTTTTCTTTGCTGGGACGTATCTGTACTTCTCTATCCTATACAACCTATGTGATGTATTTGCTTGTAGATGAAGGCAATATTTATGTTATTGCATGCATACTTATTGGCAAAAATTTTTAGCCTACCAATTTGGGGGCACCTGACATCTGGGGCAAGAAAATCTGAAGAAAATGGTGTCGGCTGCATCTTGTATACCCCTGGCACACTGACGTCAGGGAAGAGGCGACAGCAACCGACGCCGTACCAAGACTTTGGAATTCAGTCCGACTGCGGGTAGCCTGCCAGCAGGATAACCCAAGTGTAATGACTGCAACAGTGACTACACTCAAACATCTACATTTATGGTAGGTACACAGCTGTACTTTCTGGTTTAAGTGCTTGGGTTTCAGGCTATTTATTTTACATTAAAAAGGTTTGTGGTCTACATATTTATGGGAGGAGAGAAAAGCCTCTGCCCTTCTGAGTTGGTAGTTGCTGGTTGAAGGCTTATTGTGCCTGCTTATTTGAACTGTTTTTTTCTGAAATTGTTACACTTTGCAGCAGCATAGACTATATTCAGACTTGCTGAATCTAGTTCTGTTTGTTTAACTTGAGCAAACCATGCTATCTTTTGTTGGAGAGGCTTCCCTTGCACCACAGTGGTAGGAGTGTGCAGTTAGAACTCATCTGATTGAAGGTTGCTGGAACAGGGTTCAGTTTTGAGCTTTTCCATTGGTTAATTTGTTTAAATCAGTTTGCTCTCATTAGCTACATAAGCACCACATTTGCTCAGGTTTGTGCTTATTTTAGCAAAGCTTCACAGAGTTCGGCGACCAGCTACTGCTCTGCTGTATTTATCTGATCAATCTAAGGCATCTGCTGATCTCTGCAAAACTTAAGTAGAATTTTTCACTGTATGTTGCACTTTTGAGCTGCATTTTAACCATGGCACTGCTTATTGGATTTTTTTTTCTGAAATTGTTGTAGTTTGCTGTAGCATAGACTAGATTCAGACCTGCTGAATCTAATTCTGTTTGTATTGAGCACTAAACCAGGTCATCTTTTGTTGGAGAGGGTTCCCCTGCACCCTAGTTGCAGGAGTGTGTAGTTAGAACTCATGTGATTGAAGGTTGCTGGAACAGGGCTCAGTTTTGAGCTTTTTTTATTGGTTACTTTGTTTAGATCAGTTTGCACTTGTTTGCTACATAAGCACTGCATTTGCACATCTCGCGCTGCCATGCAAAGGTGGACACCGTTGGTGGCTATAGACACCAACACGTTTGCCTGCAAATTTTCCATTGGTACTCTGCTGGTTCACCATCGGTGAGTTCTCATGATTGTTGCACACTGAAAGAGGTGATACATTCAGCAAAGCTCCTGAGGTACCAGCACAGATCCTACCCACTAGCCCCTTCGTATTCTTGTCCACTTCTCCTGTCCTCTACTTTACATGATCCTTTCTATCCTCTGCCTGTTTTCTGACCACATCAGCATTATGGACAGGTAATTTCCCACAGTTTCTCCAGCCAACCTGGTCAACATGGGCATCCTGAGGCAATGTAACAATTGCATCATGTACACTGACAACCCACTTCTTCTAGTCCACACAAATTCATTATGTGAGAGATGCATCTATATCAAGAACCTAGAATCCAGACTCTGTTCTCATCAGTCAGCTCTTCTGATACTAAGCAGGTTTTCAGCACGCACACCTCACCTCCTGCACTTGACAAACCAGCAACACATAAACAGACATATGCAGAGGTCCTTGCAAGAAGCTTACCTAAACATCAGAGACCTCCCAAACACAAACAAAAGCATGCTTCACATGATGTATCCTCTGCAGAACATAGTACATATAATATATCACACACCAGTGTCTTACCAGTCGGGCCCCTAAAGCATAACACAAAAACAAACATCTTAGTCATTGCTGACTCAATTGTGAGACACACAGATGGTCCCTCTCACCAGGTTGGATAAGGAAAAGGTCACAGTCATCTGTCTGTCAGGTGCAGGATCTGCCACGTCATGCACGCACGCAAGTCTCTCATTAACAGGCACTGTTATGACTCCATTATGGGTCATGTTGGTGTGAACAGCCTGAGACGTACCTCACTGGACTGCATGAAGAGAGACATGGCTAAGCTCGCTAATTATGTGTCTTAGGCAAGTATGTCCCTAGCTGTGTAAGCAGCATTTTACCTTCATCTAGGTTGATACCTCAACACAAACAAAAAATGATTGACTTCAGCAATTAGCTTAGTTTCTGGTGTCATTCAAAGGGGATACAGTATCTATCAGCCAGGGATGACATGGTCGGCAGAACTCGATGCTTTGCCAGAGATGTTCATCAGTCACCCCTGGGATTTTGGTTACTGGCTATGGCTCTTGTCAACCCTATAGTGCCTTTTTAGGCAGTCTCACAAGAACAAAATTCCCGAAGTAAAAATACCCTCTAAAAACAACCTCAAGGTTATGCTGCTAAACACTAGGAGTCTAATCCAGAAACTTCACTCACTGGAAGCAGTCCTCACCCTGGAAGATGCTGACATTTGTGCAGTCACTGAGACCTGGTTTAAAGCTGCAGAGAGCACTCCAGCTATACCAGGTTACATTTCCTTCCACACATTCAGAACACAAACTAAAGGTGTGAGAACTAAAGGAGGTGGTGTATCAATATTCATTAAAGGTAAATACACCTCTAGATTGGTTAAACAGTATGATTCCCTCAAATTACTTCAGGTGCAAAAGCCTGTAGGTAAGACCCCTCTTCAGGTCATTGTCAGCTATAGGAGCCCTTCCATGAATCAGGACATCCAGTCAGTCTACTTGGATGTACTTGAGTCAATCAAGATACAGTCAAACATTCTGGTTTTGGATGACTTTAATTACCCGTCCGTAGACTGGGTAAATTATACGTGTTCTAACTCACTTGTCCAAAGGTTCCTGGACTTTAACTCCAGTGCCCTGGACCAGCTGGTTGACACACCCACAAGGGGCTCAAAAATCCTGGACCTGGTCCTCAGCAACATGGGGGACAGCTACACCGTCCCTGGTGAGATCTGACCACAAATTAGTCTAGCTAAAAGTAGCTATAACACAAGATCACCCCCCCCCTTAGCAACAACTAGACTAAAAAAAACTTCTCCAAGGCCAATTACAAGCTCTTACGTGATGGCATAATCAGCTTCATAGCTCCTCCCCCCAACTGATAGAACAGACGCTGAGTTATACAATGCTTTATACAAGCACCTGTACAATTGTACTGACTCTGCCATATCTGATAGAACCAAAGCAAGATCTTCAAGGAAAAACCAACTTGACCGGTGGACAACTGCCATTAATAGGTTATACAATAGGAGGAAGAAATTGCTGTCCGAGAGTAAGAAGGAATTGCCTGAAAACTGGAAATACTACCTCCTCAACTTAAACAAGCAAGACTCCAAAGCTAAATATGAATCCAAATTAGCTTCCCTAACTAAGGATAATAACAAGGTGTTCTTTAGTTACATCCATAACCTCAATGGGAAGGCCCAGATTTGTGCTGAACTTATACTTACTGGTACTACATATATAGAAACCTGTGAGTATAGCAAACCAGCTGGCTGACAGTTTCAGTGAAAACTTAACTCCCCTGTCCTTGCTACATATACCCCAAAGCATGCCTAACACGTATCCCCCACCTAGTATTTCTGAGGAACAGGTCTTAAATGCCCTCTGCAAGACCAAAAACACAGCCTCTGTGGGACTATGGGACCATCCAACATCCCAGGCTGTGTTCTACACGGGCTAAAATAGGAGTTAGCTTCATCATTGGGCATGATTTTCAGTCATAGCCTAAGCACTGGCTTTGTCCCAGCGGAATGGAAAACTGCTACTATCATCCCTTTGCACAAAGGGGGGTGCATCCATGGACCCCAGGAACTATAGACCCATTAGCCTGACCAGCCTTATCTGCAAGGCCATGGAACGAATCATCATGGACCTTATTAACAAAGATATAGGAAATCTTCAAATGCTCGACCCCACACAATTTGGCTCTGTCAAGGGGAGATCTGTTAACCTTGGTGGACTTTTTCGAGACAGTCACCAAAACCCTAGATGAGGGTAAATCTGTGTATATAGCCTACCTAGACTTAGCCAAGGCCTTTGACACAATCCCCCACTCAGGCATCATTGATAAACTCACCCAGCCGGGTATCAACCCATATATTCATGTTGAACAAAGCCCCTTGTTGGCCCTATTTAAGTTAATTTGGTCGATTGGATGGGTAACCAGAAATTCACCCTGGGGGTTCCACCTGTGTCCGTCTTGGACAGGGGCAATAGGTGCTGATTTTAGTGTCTGCTTGAACCAGACACCCTTGGGAACACTGGTATGAAAGTTCATTGTGGAGCTTGTGCAGTCCTCTGGATTTGGGGTATCCCTCTACAGGAGAGTAGAAAAGGAGTTTCCACCTCATGATGCAGCTCTTTTTCATCGTCTTCCACTTTTTGCTCCCACTGCCTGCAGGTCATTCATCCCTCTCTTGAACAATTTTATTTCATGCCTTACACCCCACCTCTCCGCAAGTGCTACTTGTAGGAGGTCACCCAGAGAATTGCCCAGGCTGGGTAGTCCTCCCCACTTCAGGGAAGTTGTTCTCCACAAGCAGTCCTGCTTCCTACCCTAAGGCTGCACAGGTAGTCTTACCCAGTCTTCACAAGGGATGGTCAAGCCTGTATGTCCTCCCTCAAGAATTGAAAGATGCTAATGCTGATAGGTGTGCTCCCATTGCTTTGCAGGGGGCCCTTTTAGTAACCCTGGGTTGAAAGGATGCCGGATCCTGTAACCCAATTCATGAAGACAATTGTTGTTTCTTTAGTATGAGTGGCAGAAAAATGCTCCAGTTTACCTCTTCTGTTCAGTCTCTGCACTGTACCAAAGGTATTTATTGGGTGTCTGACACCAGTTTTATTTTTCTGAGAACCAGGAGGGTCAGGATCCCAACGAGATGCATCCTTGCAGAAGACTAAAAGTTCAACATTGTGCATCCTGACCAATGTGCATTTTCCCTCAGCCTACCCAAGCAGTTCTGAAACTGAAGGTCTTGAAGATTTTCCTGGAGGCACTCCTACACGTGGAAACAGATTATCTTTTCTTGCCAAAGGAAAGTGTCCCATGCATCCATGATGAGACAAAAACCTTGCATGCTGTTCAGAACAAGAAATGGTCAGGAAATGAGCCTCTTGCCTCTCTTCAAAGGAAGAACAAGTTGTATTGCCGGTATGAATTTCCCTTTTCTCAAAGCTGATATGGAAAGGGGTCGTTATGGCCAAGAAAATTCTGAGAGCACTTTACTACATGTCTGCTTTCATTCTTGTTTTGCTAGACTTCAAATAAAGGGATTCAGTGATACCTGATAAACTTTTGACAGCAACATTGTCAGTTTCACACAGTGGATACTGCTCACTCATACCAGCCATAAAAAGAAAGTTTTATTATGGGTCTCATAGGTGGATGTCAACCTGGGTGAGCCAGTGACCCTCCCATAGGGAAAGGGGACAGACCATAATCATTGATCCTCCAGATGTATGAGGAGGATTGGATGTGTTTTGTCATGATGAGTAGAGCCTGGAAAATGGACATGCTGGACAAGCGCATAAACCTGAAGGCAATCATGACCCTTCATTTAGTGTTAAGGGTGTATAGCACCAAGCAGTGGCTAGGTAGGTGCATTGAAAGTAGTGAGAGAACTCCACAGTGATGGGATAATTTGACAGACAAAGGCGTGCACACACATACTCCTCTGTCATCTGTGCAGATAGGCTGTAGTAGTATTGGGGATACAGCAGTCCAGCTAGTAATCTACATTGGTGCCTCCTGTGTTTCCTTTTCAAGGTGTACTTGTATTTAGGCATAACAGATACCTAAGCAACAGTTACAAATAGAAGCTGGATTCATAGCTTTTTTTCTGGGAACCTCCTGGTGATGGGTCTCCCCATTCCAGTGGACCTCTTTTCCTCAAAAGAAAACTTACCAGCTTTGGTTATTTTATTCTAAATACCCCAGTGCAAAGGTCTGGATAGTAGATGACTTCAGTTTAACATTGAAGGGAATTCTGCTGTATGCCTTTCATCCCTTACCCCTGACTCCAAGAGTGTTGGAAAAGATGGAATGAGTGGCAACATTCTGTCAATTTGAGTCTTGCTGTCCATAGCAGCTGTGATTTTCCACCTTAACCAGTTGATCCAACAAGAACCAGTTTTCCTGCCTCAGTACAGTACACTCCTAACCCAAGGGAGGGGAACTGTGGTGTTCCCAGTTCTAAGAACACTATGACTTGCAGCATTATTTGGAGTATTCTTTCAGAGGAAGTGGTGTAGAGGTCCTACAGGAAGTCAGGAGACCTAGCACTAAAAGGTCACAACTAGCCAAGATGGCAAGATTGTCAACATGCTCAGATTCTTAATTCCTACAGTACTTAACAGAACTGTTAACCAAGGGCTATCTGTATGCCTTTGTTAATGTGCACTTTTAGTTTTAATGTTTACCTGTGGAACCTTCTTTGACCTCGCAATGCATAATGATTTTTTAATGGGATCCTTCATTAAAACCACCTAGAAGATGGTTTCTCCCTTATTTTGATTTGAACTTGCCCCGCAGAAACTGACACTGGCACTGACACTGGCACCCTCTGAGTCTATTCCTTCCACACCCCTTAAGTTTCTCTCTTGAAAAATAAAGTTCCTTGTTGACAGTTATTTCATTCACAGAGATGAGTGAGCTATAATCCTAATGTGGAGGGAGCAGTATACTAAATTGTACAGAGATGGGGGTCAGCCTTAACATCAACCATTTGTTCATGCCAAATATGGACTCAAAGTTGGAACTAACTCAGTCCATTCAGTTGCCAATCTTCTTTATCCCACCAAGTAAGGGTAAGAGAATCATGTAGCTTCTTGACGTCCGTCAACAACTGTGGCACTGTAGAAATACTCCTGGTTGACCAAAAGAACCAAAAAAAATGGATGCAGAAGAACAAAGTGAAATCCACATGATGTTAGCGTAATAGACTTTTAATCCACACTTTCGTAACCAGACTTCTTCAGAATAAAAAAGGAACTGTGGTACTGTACTGCAGGAACCTAGGACAGCAGGCAAACCGACCATGCATCTGTCTCCTTTGTGCCAGGAAGCATTGCTGCACCATTCTCTAAACTGTCAATTTTCATTGTGAGTCTAGTAATAAAATGTTGGGGGCACCAGTCAGGGTACGTTATAGTAGACCAGCTATGACTCTAGCCTTTTTCAAGAGCATGCCAGCTCAAGGTTTTTATAAGGTAGCTAGTTGGAACTTGCTCCACACATTTTCCGGACATTACAAGTTGGACAGTATGTTCTAGTAGCAGAGCAAATTTTTCTGCTTCCATCCCGAAGGCCATGCTGTGACCTTCTTGCTGTTATTGTTCTACAAATAAGGGGTAGTACTGCAGGGGCGTAGTCCTGCATGTGAACATGGTACATTTTTGTGAGCAGTTGACAATAAGTAGGAGATCACTGTTGTAGTATCAAGCTCTTTCCCACCAATCCCCTGGTCTTCCTTTTTTTGTAGGGTAGCATTGACAGCATCCTGTAGATTGGGCTACAGTACATCTGCTTATGATGCTGTAAAAGTTATTTTCCCAGCCATCCTTATTTTGTTCTAATGGGTCAAGTAGTGTTGCCCTGTCTAGTGTATCCCTCTCTAGCTAAGCGCAGTAGTGCAGAAATCCTTGCTGGCTTGATAGAATAAAAAATAGGGGGGCTCTTTTCCCAAAGGTGGTACACCACCAAATGCTTTTATGTCCTACAGAACTGAATAATTGCATGAGAATCCCCTCTTTATATACATACATTGGCCTGACTTCAGACAAGTAGGAGCTATGTTTACAACAGACATTCAAGAAAGCTGTTATAGTGAATCCAGAAGGGTGTACATCAAGCTTCAGCATAATCATATAGTGTTGCAGCACTGATCTAATCAAACATCTATTGCTTCTGTTATTTTGGTGAGTTGTTCACATCACTACACTTTTTCTCTGTAGTACGTCAGCTTTGGCAGCGGCAGTATCATAGCTAACGAGGTTAATCCGAGGTATAATTCCACCTTGATATTCAAGTTTGTCTTGATCATGTTTAACAGAAATAAAAGGTTCATCTGAATTTGTTTTTATTTGATCTTCAACCTGAGGGACCCAGATCCGGCACGGATCTGACTCAGCCACATACTTCAGCTTCGGATCCAAGCTCCTCCCCTACCCATAATGCCCCTGTCTCCCTCCTCCGATCAGATCTCATTTGCCACACATTCAAACAGCAGAGTGATCCTGTAGCTCTTGAGTTACCTCAGTGGGTAAGCAATAATTTTTTGGTTCTTTCATCTCCTTCCTACTCTCTCTCTAACCATTTTTTCTCCTTACCCTTTCTTTGCACTCAGACATGGGTTCTGTACTTAAAAAAAAAACCTTGCTTCTTTCTCCTTATATAGTATTTCATAAAGCTAGGGTGTCCCATGCGGACTAACCCATCCTGTCTACTGAAGGTGGCATCAGAGTCTAATATTAACCAAGCGCGTGTGTGTATATCTGTTTCCTGTTAGCCATGGTGGAGACTCCAAAGCCAGGCTTCAGGAAATGCGCAGTGTGTGGCCATAAACTTCCCTCTTCAGATGGCCACACTCTGTGCATGGTATGCTTGAATGTACCCCACCTAGATACCTCCTTTTCGATCTGCGCGGGCTTCAACCCCCGTGCATTGATCGACAGGAGGATTTAGCTAATTCTGAAAGGCCTTCTTCCCCTCCTTCTTTGGAGGCCTCTACTTCATCTTCCTCCATTCCAGCCTCTGGGACTCAACATCCCTCCAAGAAGGCCAAGGATGGGAAGAAGCTCCATCCTAAGGAGCGGGACTGGCCTACAATCTGTTCCCCTGACTGCTGTTCTTCAGCCGTGCCCCTGGCCAAGACCCACCCCGATCAAAGCTTGGACTCCCTTCGGCTCCAATCGCCTCGCTTCTCGCCAGAGGCCACTCGGGTTTGATAGCCCTTCTTGGCCTCTCCCTGGCATTATTCCAGGCCCGGGTCAGTGGCATCTTACATCCAGTCCTCTCGGAGTCTGTCTGAACCTGAGGTGGACAAGATGATGTGGAAATTCATCCTGGCCCAGATTGGGTTGGAGTCCTGCCTGCTCCGTCCCCCTCTGGGGCCGGGGGCATACATTCTTCTTTCTTGACAATTACTTCTTCTCTGATCCGACCCCCAGTCTCGGAGTCATTGGGTCTGAGGTTCCCCGGTGTCGAGGGGTGTGCACCAGTGGTTCCAGGTACCTCAATGCCGACTGTTCTCCTGAGTGATTTGGCCCCGATGTTTTCGTAGCCGAAGCCTTGGTATCAGATCTGAGGGGATAGCGTTGACTTCAAGGCCTTTGGAGTCTCCTCTTCCTCTCGGAGTTTCAACATCGGGAGGCTGGGCTCCAGCTTCCCTCTCGGTGCAGGGAGAGGCGAGTCCGGCCTTGGCCATTCCAGCTTTGGGGATCCGTTCACCTTCTGCCTTCGACATGGTGGAGAGGGAGTCTTGTGCCATGGACCGTTTTGGGAAGTTGACTTACATTTCAGCCACATTTCCTTTACATGCCCTGAACTACTTGACACACATCATCAGACTGCAGAGGGACCTGGTCAAAGAAGTCTTGAGTCTGCCCCAGGATCCATGTTGGTAGAGGAGAAAAAGGTGTTCTCCTCCCATATGGCCATCCTTACATCTATCTTAAATACTTCCATGAGGCTCCTGTCACACATTATGGAAGGTACCTCTAGGACTGCCGGGAAAGGCGTAGCCATCAGGCGTCACTTCTCGCTCCAGCTTTGTGCTTTCTTGGAGCCCTTCAAGGTGTCATTCACGAATGCCCCTTATGATGGTTCCACCCTGTTTGTCAAAATGGTTTGGATATCTTAGTCTAGAGGGAGAAAGGTGGGAAGACTTTGTCCGCCGTTAGGATCCACTTCTCCACCCTGCAATGATCCTTCTCTAGGAATCAGCATGGGGTAAAGATGATGTTGTTCTTGCAGTCTCAAGGCTCTACCCAGGATGCTCAAGATTTGCCCTCCTCTTGAGGCAGAGGGGGATATGACAGACACCATCCTCATGGCAGAGGGAGCCCGAGGAACCAGGGGTTTTGGGATCCTTTCCTGGACAGACCCTCGCAGCAGCCCTGAAGGGTTGCCTGACTGCTCATCTCTGGAGGCAGTTGCGGGGGATGCCTATCTCTGCACCCAGTAACCTGGGAGTCCTTCACCGACGATCATGGGGTTTTGCAGATCCTATCCAGACGATATTCAATCCCTTTTCTTCATTCCCCATTCCCTCCCAAACACCTCCTGGAGATTCCACTTGCACAATGGGAGCAGGCAGCCGTAAAAATGTCCAGGCTGTTTAAAAAATGAGTCATCCAGCTCACCCCACCCCCGATCAATCCAGATCCGGCATTTATTCCAGGTTGTTTTTAGTGCCAAAGAAAGCGGGGGACTTAAGACCCATACTGGATCTTTCAACCCTGAACCTGTCAGTTGCCAAGACGAAATTCCAGATGGTCACCCTTCAATCCATTCTGCCCTTCCTACAGATAAATGACTGGATGTGTTCGGTGGACCTCCAAGATGCATATTAGCATATCAAGATGAACAGGCACACTCAGAGGTTCCTCCGCTTCTGGCTGGGAACCAGTCATTTTCAGTTTAGAGCACTCCCCTTTGGGCTTACCACCGCTCCCCGGATGTTCAACAAAGTGATGGCAGTACTGGTGGCTCACCTGCAACTGCAGGGGTTTTAGGTCTTCCCCTACCTGGGCTATTGGCTCCTTTCTGCTCCCTCCAGACATCAACTGATTCAAGCAGGTCTTCAGTTTGCCAGTTTTCTTTCCAAATTTGCAAAATAAGGGAGAGTACAAGTTGCACTTGCTTGATGTTCACAAGCAACTGCCCTTCTATTTGCATAGAACAAAGTCCTTTCGTAAGTCTGATCAACTTTTTATTTCATTTTCTAAACCTTTCTTTGGTAAGCCAGTTTCTAAAGTTACTATTGCTTGATGGATTTCTGAATGCGTTTCGTTGGCCTATCGAGCCAAAGGGTTATCTCCCCCAGGGCATGTCTGGGAGCATTTCACCAGGTCTGTTGCTACTTCTGCTGCCTTTTGGTCCTGGGTCTCTTTAGATGATATCTGTTCTGCAGCTACATGTGGATCTTCGCACACATTTATCTCCCATTATAAATTGGATCTTTATTCCAGAGACAGGGCATCCTGTGGTTCAGCCCAGGGTTTATTGGTAGCTGAGGACTCTGTCCTTCAGGTTGAAGATCAAATGAAAACAACAACCTCAGATAAGTTATGTACTTACAATAATGCTCCATCTGAGTTGTTGATTTTTATTTGTCTTTAACCGTCCTCCTTCCTTCCCCTTGCTTGTGTAGGCTACGTAGTGGACTGGATCGAAAATTCTTAGCCCTCCCTCATTTTGGCTTGTTTTTTTCCCCTTGCTAGGCTCTCTGTGGTTTATCCCAGTTTTTTTTTTTTTTTATGGGCATATTGTTTTAGGTTGGGATGCTGCTGATGTTCTTCATGTTTCACTCATCACCTGTGGGTTATCCCTGCTGTGGTAGCCTTCGGCCGGCCCGAATGTTTTTCCACGTCAGCTGTTGTCACTTGCTGTCTGACATCAGGTCGTTAGTGCTGTAAAGGAAGGCAGCTGATGCCATTACCCCAGTCTTTCTTGCCGTGGAGCCCGTAGCAGAAGCAGTTTGCAAGTGTGCCGGTCGGTCTCTACCAGAGTTTGAATTACAGCTGAAAACATCTAAAGCTAAGTACCCCATTGGGGATCCTTTTTTTTTCTTGCACTAACTGATGTCCGAAAAAGTTAACAATTGTCTCGCCTATGGAAAGCAAATACCATACCAAAACTTCCATTCATACTGCATCACTTGTTTAGGCCCAGACCACGACTTCCCTCATTGCCAGTTCTGTGCTCTCTTTAACGCGAGAACCATATGTCGTAGAGCTCTTATTGTAGCCAAAATGTCGTCCATCAGCAAACAATTTGTAGACATTCCTAAAAAAAAGTAAGGATAAACATAGAGACAGACCACACAAGGCTAAGCCTTCCAATGACTCTACCGCTAAGCAGGTCGTCAGTTCTCCGGAATTAAGTGAGGCGCTTTCACAGCCCCTGATGTCTGATTCAATACCTTCACAGGCCTCTACTGAGACCCTTTCGTAGTCCGGTATGCCACAGAAATCTTCTTAGTCTTCTGAGCCTTTGGTTGTCTCTGCTTCGGTTGAGTCCAGAGCCGCGACGCAGGCACTGGCTTCCGAGGAGGTCTTTCACACTACCGAATCTAGACAAAAAAATGACGTCTTCTCCTCTGACTGCCGTTTCTATCACACGAATGGATACTCTTAGGCCTAGAGGCAAGGCCACCCCTAGGAAAACTACCTCTAGCCACCATTTTACTCCTGCTCCACCACCCCAAGCTCAAATGCTTAAAATGGTGGAGGATCTTATCACCCTTATCAGAGGCAGTCAGGTCACAACTTCTAAAAGGAAGAGAGACCTTTCTCCTGAAATACTGATAGAACAGGATTCTGAGGAGTCTGATTATTCAGATCTTGAAGAGGAAGAACTACCTCTGACTGTTTATGAGGTTTCAGATGCAAAGGAATCCATTCATTCTGCCTCCCCACCAGAAGATCTTTCCTTTGGGGAAGCCCTTCACACCCTCAGGGAGCATTTCCACTGGGAATCCCAGGACTTCCCTCAGTCTAAGAAAAGACTAAGAGAGTTTCTAGAGCTGTCCCAGCACAGACCCTTGGCAATCCCTCCAGTCTTAGAGGTGGTTGATGATGTCTTCCATGAATCCAGCTTAACTCCTGGCGCCCTCCCACCTGCTCCCAGAAAACCTGACAGGTATTACAGAGTACCGGATTCTCACAAATACCTGTACACAAATCCTGCTGCAGACCTGGAGGTCATTACACAGGGGCTTAAAGGAGCTAAGGCTAGTTCTACAAAGAACGCTATTCCTTCTGACAAGGACTCCGGAGCTCTGGACATATGGGATAAAAAAAGTATACACCTCTGCAACCTTAGCTATCAGAGCACTCAACTGTCAGTTCCAAATGATAAAATATAACACTTTGAAACTATTAAAACAAAAGATTTGTACCTTTCCTGATTGTGCCAATTCGAAAGAGTTAGCAGATTTACTGCACTCTACTTGTCAAGTGGCTAAACACTCTACACTTTGGATATGACACCCTAGAAGCCTCAAGCAGGGCAGCGCAGCAGTGTCAGGATCTGTCATTAGGAGACGTGCATGGTTGAAGGAACAACCTCTCCCTGATTGTCAAATCTAAATTACTTGATGCATCTTTGGATAAGGACTGCTTGTTTGGAGTAAAAGCAGATGTGCTTAAAAAGATGGAAGACAAAGCAAAATCTGTGCAGACAGTAAAAGATTTCCTTCAGGTACAACCTCCTAGATTCAGCAGGAATTTTCCCTCAAAACACTGGTCCTTTCCTTCACCTAGCAGTCAGGGGCAAGGTAAGCCCCGCAGGGACAGACCACCCAGACTCCTATCCCATGGACAGCAAAGAACCAAGCGATGGACCACTTCCACTCCAAAGGCAGGGAGTTCTAAGCCATCCCTCTAGGGAAAAACCCTCAATGACGCCCTCTGCCCTCTTTTCACTCACCAAATACTAAGGGGGGAAGGCTCTCCCTATGCTTGAAAAATTGTCTTTCTGCAACTAAGGACCATTGGGTCTTAAAGATCATTTTTCAGGGATACAAATTCTCCCTTCTACTAACTCCCAATTCCAAGAGGGTACCCTTACCTCAGAATCACTGGGCAGAGGCATTGAAACAAGTCCAAGCTCTCTTATCCCTAGGGGCAGTAGAAACTGTCTCCTCAGATCAAACAGGCAAAGGCTTTTGTTGCAGACTGTTCCTTGTTCCCAGGATAGAGGGCACTTGATGCCCCACCCTGGATCTACCCATTCTGAACACCTTCCTGGCTGTCACCAAATTCAAAATGCTAACTTTGCAGCAGCTGCTGCCTCTGCTGAAAAAAATGCATGGTTAGTTACCTTACATCTAGAAGATGCCTTAGCCCCGGCCATACCTTTGGCGGACAGAAAAAAATACAAATTTACCCTGATCTAGATGACTGCCTCATTCAGGCAGATGGCAAAGAATAGCTCCTCAAGGACCTCCTCTTTGTCAAAACCTTTCTAACCCCCTCAGAGTACACCATCAACTAGAAGTAATCAAGGCAAACACCCTCCAGGAAGATAATTTTCTTGGGAGCACTGCTGGACACAGCATCCAAACTGGCCTTCCTATCCCCAGAAAAGCAGAGCTTCCTGCATCTCTGTTTCACCCAGCTGGCTTCCAGAAGTCACCTCACTGCGAGGAGGTTCCCGCAAGCTATGGGGTACATGGCATCTTGTATCCTTCTAATTCCTCTGGCCAGGCTTCACATGAGAAAACTTCAGTGGTACCTAAAGAACCTTTGGTTTTAGCGCACTCAACCTCCAGAGACGTCTTTACCTCTGATCCCCTGTATAAGGGCCAAGTTTCTCTAATGGGCAGGGACATGTGCCCAGAACAAGGATCTTTCCTTCAACCTTCGCCCAACTGGGCAGACCATTGCCACTGACTCCTCAGACATAGCTTGGGGCACTCACCTAGAAGGCAGGTGTACCCAAGGTCTTTGAGATGCCCAGCACCTTCCCTTACGTATCAACCAGAAGGAAATGATGTCAGTACAAAAGGCTCTGACATCCTTCAAACCCCATCACAAGCCTGGGGTTCTCCTTATCAAAACAGACAACACCACAGTAATGTGGTACATTAACAAACATGGAGGGACGCAATATTACCCTCTGTGCAGGCTAGCTTTGAACGTCTGGCTGGCAGCCTCTTCCATGGGGACTACACCTGATAGCCCAATACCTACCAGGGATCAACAACATCTGGCAGACCACTTAAGCAGAAACTTACTGGACCCCCATGAATGGTATCTCCACAGAAACATCTTTTTACAAATCAGTCCGGCGTAGGGGACTCTGGAGTTGGAACTCTTTGCTTCACATCCCAACCATCAGCTGAAAACATTCTGTATCAAGGAGCATCACCACCTAGCGTGGAAGGTGGATGCATTGACCTTCCCCTGGAACACCCTCTTTGTGTACGCATTCCCTCCTCTGCCTTTTATCCCCAAGGTACTGATCACAATAAGGGAGGAGAGACCAAAGGCCGTCCTCATTGCTCCAGATTGGCCCAGACTACATTGGTAGCCATTATTGCACAGCCTGACCGTACAGCCTCCCAGCCAGCTTCTCCTGATCTCAAACCTCTTATCTCAAGGGGGGGGGAATGCTGCACCCAGACTTGCAGACTCTCAAGCTGTCAGCATGGCTAATACTCTAATGGCAAACAAGGGGGCCCTGTTAAGCAAACAGGTCCTAGACATTATCACAGAGGTCAGAAGGTCCAGCACCAGAAAATCTTACGCAGGAAAATGGAAAAGATTCTGCTCCTGAAACCAGTCCAGAGGGGGCAATACCTCACAACCTTCCATCCCTCTTATCCTGGACTACCTAGCGGAGATACTTAATAGTGGCCTCTCCTTCTCCTCTATTAAAATCCATGCCTCAGCCATTTCAGCTCATTTTGCTAAAGAACAGCCCCTGTTCTCTCACCCTTTGATTAAACAATTCCTCAAAGGGGCTTCTAATATCAGACCTCTCAGAAGACCACCCACTCCAGCCTGGGACCCGAATTATATTTGGGAAAAACTAGCTTTACCACCCTTTGAACCTACTGCTTCAGCAGAACTAAGCTACCTCTCCTGGAAGACTGCTTTTCTCCTAGCTATCACCTCAGCCAGAAGGGTTACGCAACTTCAGGCACTGATGGCCATTGAGCCCTTCATCATCTTCCACGCAGGCAGGACTAATCCCTCCTTTATGCTCAAGGTGGTATCTCATGTAACTCTCGACCAGGCCATACATCTACCCACCTTTCCTTACCCTCAAAACAAGATGGAAATAATTCTGCACTCACTAGACATTTACAGACACCTCATATACTATCGGGACCATACTAAACCCTTCAGGAAAACAGACCAACTACTTGCCAGCTTTACCCCAGGGGCAGAGGGGAAGCCCATTTCCAAACAAACCATTTCCAAATGGATATCACACTATTTCCATTTCTGCTACAGTTTGCATGGAACCCCTCCCAAGTCTGTTCAAACCCGCAGCCTCCACTTCCACAGCATTCCTCAGAGGAGCTCCCACCAGGGACATCCCGGAAGCTGCCACCTGGACTTCTGTCCATACCTTTAACAAGCATTACCACCTACCTCTATTTTCTAAGGCTTGGACAGGGTTTGCCTTCGCAGAGTATACTGACCCATTCCTAGGTCTCCTACTAATCCTACCACCCCTCTCCTCAGCTTTGGGAATCCTCCCACAGGTGATGACTGCAACAATGAAACACGAAGAACATAGTACAGTTGTGTACACTTACCACATATGTAGATGTTCGAGTGTATTCGCTGTTGCATTCCTGGTTTCCCACCCTTTTCCCCCTTATATCTTCTTTTTTTAGGAAGACATTAGTTTCTAACAGTGGCTTTTAACCACCAGGACCACTTTACCATGCTTATTTGGGCCTCTGACTGGTTAGGGCAAGAAAAACTGATGTAATGGCGTCGGCTGCCTTCCTTTAATGCACTGACGACCTGACATCAGACAGCAAGCAACAGCAGCCAATGCAGAAAAACATTGACTCTGGTGTTCGGGCTGGCTGAGGGCTACCACAGCAGGGATAACCCACAGGTGATGTCTGCAACAGTGAATACACTCGAACATCTACATTTATGGTAAGTGTACACAACTGTACTTTCTGCAACAAACTTGATCTGAGGAGAGGAGGGACACAGAGGCATTATGGATAGGGGAGGAGCTTGGATGTGAAGCTCAAATATGTGGCCGAATCGGAATTGTGCCGAATCCAGGTCTCTCAGGTTGAAGACATATGTAAATCAACAACTCAGATGGAACATTATGGTAAGTACATAATTTATGTTTCATTGCAGTGCTACTGCAGGTAGTGCTTTTTTTTTGTACTTTGTACCCATAAAGGAACTAGAGTGGTTATGACTTCATATAGTGCTTACATTGCTTTGTAAGTATTTTTCTGAAATTCCAAGTGACCTGGGTTCTAACAAGTGTGCGTTGTACCTTTAGCTTTGTGTAGTACACTGTGAAGGTTTAATGTTTTCAGCAAACAGTATTGCTTTCTAGTTTTGAAACCTCTTGATTCAGAAAACTTGCATCATTTTATTTGAACTGCAGGAACAGTATGAACTTGTTCATCGAGCGATATCACAACTTTTTGAACAGCAGCTACAATTATATGAAGCTGAAGGAAGCATCAGTCTTCCTGATGGCATGGTAAGTGAACTGTCTCCATTAGGTTTAGTGAGTAAAGGCTGTTTATTTATTATGCATTTATTCAATAGCAGCTAATGGGATTTTCCTCCGACTTCCACAAACTCTTCACATGCACAAGTTATTTCTCTGACAAACACGGTCACTGCATCCTTCTTGGCCTGCTAGTACCTTCCTAATGAATTACAACCATTGCTGAGAAGATGGCTTTCTTAAGAAATAAAATTACATCCATGCCCTAGAACTGGCACAGCATTATAACCTATAAACTTAATTTAGGCAGTACAGGCTTGCTGTTGACAAAGGAATACTTCTTCCTCTTTTAAATTATCCATTGCTATTGTTTGCTCCACTTCTGAAAGAAACATGCAAAAACGTAAGATGCTGCTGATTCAGTAGACAGGAGGCTTCTTCATTACCATGCATTTAGTTAGGAAAGTTGAGTTCCTGTTACCCTAAGACTGCTCATTAGTGCAGTCTTCTACACATAGCCAATAACAAAGCCTTACACAGACTAATTTTGTTTAAGCAGTACTGCAGGTCTCTCATGCCCACAGGCTACACTTCATTGACAGTGATCTCACTGACTTGTCTGTGCTGACAGAGCTTTCTTTCATGTGGGTCCCACAATCTGGAACTTACTTTCAAGTACTCTGCCACCTTCCTTCACAAGTCAGCTTAAAGTCTACTTGCAATAGAAATGGAAATGCTGTTGATTTATAACTTTGCTGCCTTAATCTTATCAGGCTGTTTATAATTCCTTGCAGGACAACATTCTCTGGTACATTTTGTTCCAAGTACTACTGAGTATAGAGTTGTAAAGTTTTTGTGTTATACTGTTTATGCTTGTACATTGTGCATTACTGTTTGTTTAGTTCTGCAGTTGTTAATGTAACATAATACAATTGTTTTCTTAATTTTCATTTGTTGTAATGAGATTGTAACTGGAAAGAGGTCGTAGTGGTCCAGTTAATCTCTGCTAAATGCATAAATGGTTTCTATCACTGCCTGTCTCCACAAATGGGCCCTGAGGTTATCAATGTGACAAACTCCTGTTTGTGACTTTCGTGGACAGGGTATCAAGATGCAATTGAGATTTGGATGCTGTCCCAAGGGGACCCCAAAGATGGCATCTCTTGTTTTTTCTGAAGACATCCTTTTGGTGTTATCTGACTGTGAACACTGAACACACTTGGTGTCATGTGTGTATATCTTTAAAGATTTGGCATCTTTAGCCTTATACAGGATCCCACATGTGTGTCGTGTACAGCCTTCTCTACATTATTTGTGCAGTTTAAAAGTAAAGCTGATGGATCTGGCTTATAACACTATATTTTCTGTTGCACCTCCTAATTTTGTATTTTTTTCTGCCAGATATTATGAGGTGTTAAAAGTAATAGGAATTAAGTTAGAAGTAAAGCAGAGCAAGGTTTTTAATCTTTGGTTTGAAAAATGCTGAAGCTACAGACTTCTGAAAATCCTTGTGTAGGGTGAGTTACCTCAGAGCTAAAATTTGTCGATAGAGAAATTTGATTTATTCCTTACTCCAAGCAGTCTAGCAGAAATTAATACTAATACAAATGATAATGTTTGACCATTGCAGTAAGGCTTTCAGGAGCCGCCACTGTGTCACCAAATACATATTACTACTTTCAAAGGTTAAAACATTCTCTAAAAGACCAGCCACAATGAAAAGTTTTAATATGGTGTTAATATAAGTAATAATAAATAAATAAAAGAACATGAACATACTAAATATCTATTTACAATAAACACTAGAGTTTCAGTCACAGGAAATATTAAAATAACACATATGAATAGATTCACACAGGCACAGAAAAACAGTACTTAACTAATCTCACTATATTTTCCTGACTGATCTCAAGAATTACTTATTCCCTGGTTACTTAGTAAAGCAAGGCAAGATGACGTGGTTGAGAGATCCTTCTTTGTCAGGTTAAAAAAACAGACTGCCCTGAGACTTCTGTCTCATCTAGTATTAAAGCGTTATTTTAGTCCTGGATTACAGAATGACATCACACACACATCTGGTTCCCATACTTACCCCCCTTACTAGTAACTGATCTAGAATCTTGCACCTATGTGTTACCATACACACAGAGCTTTGCTAAGATGTGTTATAGCATCTGGAAGCCATAAAACCATTTCAACACTTCCACCCTTCCAGGGTACCAATTAGTTCACTGCTAAGGGCAATAAAGAAGGCTTCCTACTACAGACTTTTTGTGTCTGGCTGCATTGAGACCTGTGAGATACAATTTTTATGGCCTAAGTTAAGTAATTTAATTTCAGGATATTTTTCAAAGTTAGCTGGACTGAGATTAGCCTTTTCTCATTCAGTATCCTCTGTTACAATGTGTACATTTTCTCAGTTACATCAGTACAGTCTAATATAAATCTGTATTTCTTTTCTGCCCAGCAGAACCCACTGTTGGTACATTTTTAGCACAGGCAGCTTTACAAATACATTTTCAACACAAGCACCTGTACAAATCAGTTTGATATATAAATGACATATATTTCTTTACAAAACTTCAACTAGCTATGCTGGTATATGTTACACACCCACTGCCCTACTTCTCCTGGAATAACTGACAATACCTCATATCGTCACAGCTAGATTAAAGAAAATGTTTGCAATAGTATGTGTTCGTTCATCAATTCATAGATAAATATTTAGGTAATCAGTCTGCAGGCTGTTATATGCATACCCAATAATGAGATGGCGGCCAAAGGTGAAAATCAAACCTTGTGTCTCCAAAGTAAACACCTTAACTATTGTGCCAAGTCCCAATCCTGAAAGGACTCATCCAAGATTTGTAACCCAAAACAAGAATCATACACCTCTAACAATGTGTGTGTGTGTACATTTAGGGAGACCTTCATTTTTTGAGTTATGGTTCATTGAACATTCTAGTTAAACTCCACAACTATTGAATGGAAAATCTTAACTCTGCACCACCAAGTGCATGCACTTGCAGGTCTAGTGAGGCATTCATTTTGTTGAGTTACAGTTCGTCGAACATTCAAGTTAAGCTCTACAAGTTTTGAATGGAGTCTATCAAAACTTTGGTAATGGACCTGTACCCTCCTCCCACAGGACTCTTCATGGTGCTTACTTCCAGGGTCTGCAGTCATGGAATGAGACAGTGTAGGACTTACTCCCCCTGCAAAACTTGTTAACACCTGTTTCACAGCATTGCAGGGTGAGTTTTGGATTTTCAATGGAATTTCTTCCACTGCAATGCAGTAAATATAGACCCTTTAAATATTGTTTAATATGTAATCATTTTCCTTTGTTAACTAGTAAGTAACCTGGTTCAAATACAATTTTCAGCCACAAGTTGGGTCAAGAGGCAGTACAAACTTCTCAAAATATTTAGATTAGATTACTTTCAAAGTTAAATTTCCAAAAACATTTACATTCAGGTTACATTATAACTATCCACAGTTCAATAACTCTTGTAGTTCAAAACTTCCAAGATGGTTGCAGACTGATCAGCAGTTTAATGTTAGCTCTTCCATTGAGAAAGCAGAAACTGAAAAAGGAGGGCCAGTGAAAATGTCAGCTAAGGTAAAAGTCATTTAATAGATGCTACGTACACTACCTGGATTCCAGCAAAGAATAAATTTGGAGAAACAAAGAAAATCAGTCAGAAAAGGTGAAGAGAGAAAACTGGCTGTGAAGAATCCTGTAGCTCTGCAAGCTTCAGCTTTAGTACAGGAAACAGCTTCCAGCAATTTAGAAGAAAAATCAGATATGCTCACAGGTGATTAAAATTAAACACTGAAAAAATATACCAAATTTAATAGAGGGCTGGAATACAAAAATCAGAATTTGAAATGAAGAAAAAGGTTGGCTGGCCTTGAGGCTTCTGAAGAAGAGCTATTTCAAAAAATAGTAGAGTTAGAAGACGGCACATGCAGAGAAAACCTGAGATTTTCTTCTGCATCAGAGAAACTGGAAGAAACAGGTTGTATTAAATTAATGAAAGCACTAAGAAAGAACTGGACTGGTATTCCACAGCAGGAATTGTTAATTGAAAGGACACATTGAGTGTATGTTCCAAACCTGGCCATGAGAATGTAGCCAAGACCTATACTAGTAAAGATACAGTTATACCAGCAAAAAGGGCTAATCCTGGTAAAACTGTGGCAGAAAGGAAAAGTATTAAAACTTGGAGAAAACAATGTTTATGGAAGATGATTATTGTGTACAAGACATAACAGAAGCAAATTTATCCCAGCAATCAAGGAATGCCAAGAGGCAGGTGTGAGATTTACACTGCTGTATCCAGTTGTCTTCAGAATATTTTTTCTTGGAAGATCAAAGACATTTTGTGATGTAGAACAGGCTAAGAAGGAAATAAAGTTTATCCAATAAAGAGTGAACTAGCATGCATAAGGGGACTCTGCTTCTTTTTCTTCTGACAGTAAAGCTCATAAATGGACTTTGTCAGTGAAACCTTTCCCAATGTTCCAAATGGAAAAGTTTGAGAGACAGAAAAAAGTACAAGGGGGTTGATGAGAAGAATTAGGAGTACCTTGGACTGGAAGAACCAGAGTCTGATGTTCAGAGATGAGGATCAGGAGGAAGACCAGCTCTAAAATTAGTGAATAACAGGGAGATTATAAAGCATCAGTCACATTTGTGAAATATAGGTTTGCAAAAAAAAAAAAAGTGGCAGAAAAAGACAGGACTTATTTTGACTTTGTTAAACTTGTGGATGGCCTGTAAAGCTTATACCCAGCTTTGTCATTAATACTTTGAAGAATAGTGATGGGAAAAAAGAACTGTAAATCAATTTATTTTCTTAGTGTCTGTATAAAACGTTTCATGATGTAAACTGCATGTGATATTGTAAAGCAGCTTTGTATAGTATGCAGTTAGGGATATTTTAATGTGGAGCGGGTCTTTTCAGTGACTAAAGACTGAAAGATATTAAAGTAGCCTACTTTGTCTTGTAATTTAAAGTATAACAATGAGAAAGGCAGGGCAGACGCATATTTAAGTTAGTATAATACTATGATCTTGGGTTACTGGGGTGGGGTGTAAAAGGGTAATAATAAATGGAGAATTAATGTAATCGTTTCCCTTGTTTTTACAAGGTGAATGTCTAAATGAATGCCCTTGGCTTAATTTCTAAAGAAGTTTTTTTTTTTTGTAAGCAAATAGGCTTGAAAAGTAAAACAAAATGATGAAAACCATGAAAAATGCTACATCTCTTCTGTCTGCATAAGATTAAATTAGCTTGTTTATTTTCCCCCTTAGAAATGCTCTCAGTGGGAGACGGGAAGTGTGCAGCTGAAGCCGGTTAACCAAGGGAATTTTATACATTCTCTTTTGAGTGAAATTTACAAAGATTCCTTCATACCTCTGCAAAGCTGTTAGCTGTTTTTCTTTTTTCCATTGCTGATTACTTTTCCAGGGCAACAAGCTGTCCACAGATATAATCAATTAAACTTGAGAGTTTTGAGCATTCTTTGCTAAAGGAATTGAAACATTTAAGTGTATAGTTACAAACAGTTCAGTGAAAATGGTTTTAAGTTATGGGAAGAGAATAAGCAGTAGTAGCCTCACCAGTAGCTTTAACATTTTCAATCCCAATTTAGTTGTATTGTAAAATAGCAAGTGCTCTTTTTATGGCTAAAAGTTAATATATTCTGAAAGCATTCAAGCTTTCTTTCATATTTGGGAAGGGAATATGGATAAAAGTAAGTGGAAATACAGTTTGTAACCTGCTCTTTGCCATGGGTAACCTTAATTTTATATTAGGTAATGCCTGTGGTTGCAGCTGTCGATTTGGGCCAATTATTCTTATCTGGTAGGTTAAATATAATTTGATAATGGGCATAGTTGTGTGTGTGCTCTAAGTTAAAAAGGGGATGGGAGTGTGAACATGTATTTAGTTTTTTGTTTGAGTTTTCATTAGCAAAAAAAACTTGAAAAATGTAGAAAAGTTTCAAATGAAGATGAACAAAGCAACTGTATAAAAGATCAGCCTACAAAGCATTAGTGTGTGTATGTAAGACAAAGGATGTAAGTGCACATTTAACAGAACTGTCATGTATATAATAGATGGGAACAGTAGCTTTTTTATCGTAATGGCCACTCTATCCATATTATCTTGAAACTTAAATGGTATAGACAAAAAGGGAATGGTAGTGAATTATATTAAGAAATGCAAAGTGCAAATAGCAATGCTGCGGTTGATACATTTGGAACAAAATGAGTATAAGAATTTGACAAAGAATGGGTTTAAGGATGGATATTCAACAAAATATCAGGGACAAAGGAAGAGGGGAGTAATAATACTGATTGCTAGAGGGGTTTTGATAGTGATAGAAGAGGAAAAAGACAGTAATGGTATATTTGTAGTACTAAGGGGATGTGGTCAAGGGTGGAGGATTACGCTGCCATGTATTTATATTCCAGCAAAAACTGCTATGCAGCTTAAGAAAGTTTTGGAAGAAATGGTCCACTTTCAGCAGAGTATGTTTCTTACAGATGGGGAATGGAACTTGATTCGTAATAGTGAGGATGTATTGGGGAAACCTAGAAGGGTAAATGTAACAAAAATGGTGGATTTCAGAAGAAAGGTATAAAAATGTTCGGTATGGAAGATATGAATTCAGTAGTAGGAACTCTGAAAGAATTTACATGCAGATCCCCCAAGGTTCAATAACTGGGCTAGACTAGATAGAAATTGTATTTCACAGGAACATGTGCATTAAATTGACATCTTCAATGCATATCCAGTAAGTATTTTATATCTTAAAAACTATAGTAGAAATGTAGGTTAATGAAGTAAAAAATGAGACACTGGTGCTTTTCCAACTACCTGTTAAAAAGAGAGGAGTTTAAGAAACTAGTAGGGGAAATTAGGGAAGATAGAAACATTTACAGAAGAGATGGCTAGTGAGTGGGATAAAAAGAAAACAGAGTTTAAAAATAGGGTAGAAATGGCGAAAGAGATGGTTAACCAGTAATAGAAGTTTAGAGGGACTGACCAAGATTAAAGTTGCCGAATTAGGGGAATCTCATAGAGCAAGAAGAGGAGCAACTGCAGACTATTAAAGAGAAAATAAGGGAGTATCTGGATAATTTGCATGAGTTTAGAAAGATTTCTGTTAAGGAACTATAACTATAATATAACTCCAGAACACAGCAACTTGGGCAACTTACAATAGAAAGGGTTGCCCTCAAACTTAGGGAGCCTATGACAAGAAAAAATAACCAGAGATTCTGTACAGGTATTAAAGTTATTTCAGAAATGTTATGAACATTTGTATAAAGCAGAAGAATGTGGAAACCATGAAACCGCACAAATAGCAATATTTATGGAATAGTTAATTATGCTAAGGTTAGAGGAAGATGAGGCTCAACAACTAATAGTTAATTTGGGAAAAGATGAGATAGAAATTGTGATTTGTAATAAGTCTTCTGGGAGGTCTCCAGGAACAGATGGTACTCCCATGGATGTTTGGAAGTTAGTAGGGACAAGTGTGTTAATGATCTGGAAGATTGTAATAGTATTTTAAAAGGGGGGGAAACATTAGCATCTTGGAAGAACTTGGTGGTGTCTGTATTACCCAAGAAGGTAAGAATCTCTTAGACAAAGCTTCTTAATAGGCCAGGATTATAAAGTGCTGTCTATACTAGCTAAAACAAATACCAAAGGTATTGCCAAAATTGATAGATATGGAATAGAATGGTATTGTGGACGAGAGATGCATTTTGACAGCATTAACTGAACAAAGATGATCCTGATGGAAGGAGAATGTAAGAAATGTCATTGTTATTGGTGGATCTTGATGATAAGCATTTGACAGAGTAAGCTGGAATTTCGAGTATGGCATTCGAAGTTGTAGAACATTTTGAGACCGTTTCAAGTCTATTTGGGATATAAAGTCAATGAAGAAAAACAAAGTTATAATTATAAATCTACCCACACGTGAATTGGCTCAGCAATACTATGGGGACATGATAAGATGAAGTATTTAGAAGTACAGACTAAAAAGGCTTCTGTTATGGCAGCTTAAGGATATGTGGGAAGAGACTACAAAGATGCCTCAAAAACTGAGCAAATGGAAACTTGTTTATGGATAGTAAGATTTAAGTTGTAAAAAAGTTTTTAGTTTCTTTAGTTGTATGTATAAGTCAGGAATATTTTTATCAACAAGAGGAGGAGTTGTGGAGAATAATTAATAGAGATGAAGGAATTTATCTTGGAGAGTAAGAGGGTAAGAATTAATGGAATAAGTTCCTCCCAATAAAACAAGGTGGTTTAAGATTACCTTATTTGAAACGGTATTATACAGTTATGAAATTAAGGCTCATATACATAACCCAAGCAGAAGGTTATAATTCAAAGTGGAAAGGGATGATGATAAAGTGGAAGGAGTTCAAGAAATAAGGAGAGTTGAATTTTGGATGTAGATCCTTAAGGAGAGTAATAATCATGCAGAATATTATATTCATAAAGTAGTAGAAAGTATTCTACGAACCAAGCCAAAACTGGAATGGAGAAATTAGATTTTGCCAATAGAGATGATGGCAAATAGGATACAAAAAATAGGTGGGAGAGCTGGAATTTATTGTCGAAAACTGGCAAATGAACCAATGTTGTTGTTGTGTCTTTCGGCTTTTCCCAGTTAGGGGTCGCCAGAGCAGAACTCCGGTCCGCTAATGAGTGGCAGTAGATTTTTACGTGCCGAGTTGCCAGCTCTGACACACAACCTTCAACAAAGGTACGCCCATTCACGCATGTCTCCACACAGAAGACGCTTTAGCTGAGAATCGAACAAGACAATGACTTACTGTGAGGTGACAACGTGGGAGCAAATAACGAAAGGGTAAGGTAATAGAGTGGGATGAGGCCAAGAAGACATTTTGACTGCAGGTTAGAGACTGCCCTCCATACCAGGGATTGATATCAGAATATAGGCAAAGAGAAAGGGATACGAGAGTCCAAAGTGAAAGACCTGCTGTGGTAGATGTTTTAGATGAATTCTGAACAGAATCTGCTGTTAAAAAAGAATAATTAATATTGCACAGTAAGTATAAGAATTAATCAGAGGAGATTAGAAAAGATTAAGATGAGTCTGTAAAAGCAATTTACAAGGAAACAATGGCTCCCAAGTATGCAACAAAATCCAGAAATTTTGCGATATTTGGTTGGAAGTGTCTACATAGTTCTCCTGGCAGACTTAAAATAATTTTCCTCGGGTATATAGAAAATGTTGGAGGTGTGATGGAGATGAAAGAGGTAACTGGGTACATGTTTTTTGGGAATGTAATGAGTTGGCAATTTAAAAAAATTCCCTACAGAGAGTACTGTCAGAAATATTGGGAGAACAAATGGATGTAACTAAGGAAATGGTTTATTTTGATCTAAGATACTTGGAAATACTCTGTCTATGAATCTAAACCTCTTTTGCAACATCAACAGAATTGTTTTGAGGGACTGGTATATTTCACAGCGGGCGCAACAGCTCTGGAACAGACACCCGATACACATAATCATCCTTGTCCATCTTCAAGAGCAGCTTAGATCTATGGATGGGAAACAAAATTTACCCCAGGATTGCCCCTGTACTACTAATGGACAGAGGTAGCTCCTAAATGCTTTATTTGCCATGCATGCGTCCCCTCAAATTATCTGTGGTATGGTCGCCTTTATTCTCATTGGGGTAATATGTAATTATTGACCATGGGATGGGTAAGGCCAATCTAACACCAAATTTGATGGGTTAATTTGAGCACCAAAGGGGAAACTGGCTAGGCTTAAAATGGCCCACAAGGGCAGCTTGCCTAATACTTTCCTATGACACATGATCTGAATTGCCTAGACATAGTAAAGCCTTAAGTGTAACTGTGTTGGCTGCCTAAAAAAGCAATTGCTAAAAAATGGAAATTAGAATCAAAATCTAAACCAATTGCATTTGAAGTATTAAATATTGGAAAAGAGAGAAACACACTGGAAGAGAGGGATCTTTAGCAAAGAGTAGGAGCAGATTACATAGACATAGGTGGAATTTGTGGGAGCAATACATGCAGAATAGTGTTCAGGAAAAGGAGTAAAGTTTAATGGAAAGCGGGAATTGAGACATTTATGTAATGCTAAACTGAATGACAGCTATAAAAAAGGAAAACATAATGTATAATATATGTAAATTAGAAAAATGTTAATATTTGTATTCTTTCCTGTTAATGTATGTGCACCTATGTCTTAAGTGATATTTTAATAAAGGTGTTTAAAAAATTTCTTTTGTAGTTCTGCTTTTACATGAATGGTAAATACACAAGTCATCACATTCTATACAAGCGTACTAGCAGTATTGCTTTACTTTAAAGTGGTTGCATAAATGTCACTTTGTATTATTATGGCGGCACATTGCTGAGAATTGTGTGATTTTTATTTAAACACTTATTAAATTCTCAGACAATAACACAGGTGCACATACATCCATAGAAAAGAAAAAAAACTATGGTAAAACTTTTCATTATTTTCAGGCATCATACGTATATGTTTTCTTTTTACAACATTTGCTCCAACATTGCATAAATTGCTCTATTCCTGTCTCCTTTGAACTTCAGTCATCCTCAGCATTATGCATGTATTATTTCCACGAATTCCATTTATTTCTATGTAATATTCTCCTTACATTTTCTGAAGATTCCACCTCCAGTTCTTTTATCTGTTTTGCACTGGTCGATAATTCAGTTGCAATTGGTTTCGATTTTAATGTCAAGTTTTAGTAATTGTTTTTATTGGCAGACAGTATCATTAAACTTAGTAAGGTCTTGCTATGTCTAGGTAATTGAGAACCTAAATCCCAACTCAAAAGAATCATTTGCTTAGTTCCAGCCATTGCTTCCCCCAACATTTCTGGCTGAGTACTCTATGTAATTTTTGTATAGCTTATTCAAAGAGTGTTCATCATATTGATCACTGCTGCAGTAGTAGCCTTAGCTGTATGGGTTATATCCTGCTGAGGATGTGACAGCTGGCCAAATTCCAAAGCTTCAGGGCACCTTCCATGTGCCCAAACTGTTATTCAGCTGAAGCTGAGCTGACTAAAAAGACAGGTTTGAACTCCAAGCCCTTCATTGATTTCCTGCCATTAAAGAGAGTGCTCCTCTGTGAGCTTTTGAAGATTGATGGTTGGCTTGTGCTGTCATTTTGCTAGGCAGTTAAGTTCCCTTTTAGGGAAAAAAACTTCCAAATAGAATATTTATTGTTTAAATGTACTTTTTTGCATAGGAAAGTTATTTTTTTAGCTAGGAGGAATTAGTGTTTTAACAAACTGTCACTAGGCTTTATCGTAGTTTTAAATGGGAGTGCGCTTTTTTACTCTCAGTTTAAAAGTTGTTTAAAGAAGTTGCTAAACATTTTTCTGTGGATAAGTTTTGTTTCGTTTTATTTTTGGGGCTGTCAAAATGTTTGAAGTGCATTTTACTTTGATTTTTCTGGAAAATCGACTTTGTGACTTTAAAGTTTTACTGTCTTATGCTGCTTGTTTTCTCTGGGAAAGAGGCATTATTTTTGGCTTGACCATAGAAAAAACTACCAGTCCCACAGTCAGTTCTCCTTCCAAACACAAAAAGAAAAAGCTAAGCTAACAACCTTTACCATAACAGCAGGCTAGCAGTTTCCCTCACTTCTCTTTTACCCTGGATCCCTCTGGTGTAGCACTTACAGCCACTATGGACCGTGGGTTGCCAGATCCTCTGTGGCTGTTGGGGTCCTCTTGTTGGTCCTGAGAGAAGCAACAGGGAAGACTTCCCTGTCTAGTCAGAATGTGCCCATCTCTGGGGAAGTTGCTGCTGCCATGAATAGCACTAGACATGTATATTCCTCCTCAAATTTCCTAAACAGGGGTAGTTTACTGGATCTGGCTCAGGGTTTAATTCAGAGACTATTGATCCTTCTTATAAGGTGGTTTCCAGTAACAGAAAGAGGGATGCCACTTTTTCAGTAGAGTTTCAAGATTCTGAATCTGGACAGGAAGATGAAGGGCTGATGCATTGTTTTCTACTGATTCAGACTCCGCTTAGTTTCTGATTCTCCCTATGGGGGGTTTCTGTCTGTCCGTCTCTGTCTTTGAGATTATTTCCAAAATGTGCTAGTGTTTTCAGTGGGAGAACACCATGGTTTTTCAGTCCCTCAGGAACTACTATGAGCTGTTACACAGAAGGAATTTCAAGAACCTTCACCCATTCCTCCAGTTCCATCAGCTTTGAAGAATGTGTGTATGTCACTGCTGCAATTTTCCTGTTAGCTTGCTATCCCTAAAAAGGCTGATGATATGAATAAAGTTCCTCAATCTTTTAAGTTTTATACACTCATCCAAAACCTGGTCCAGCAGCTTTAGTTTTGATTAATCCTACTGCTGCTAAACATTTGGTTAATTCCAGTCATACTCTTTCAGTCAAAGATGGGAAGATTTTTGATAAGTATAGGTAAAAATGTGTATGCTTCTGCAGCAGAATTTTGAAATATCAGGCTAATATGTTAGTTTATTCTGACTAATTGTAAAAGTATGAGCAAATGCTTTCACTGCTTCTTTTTGTGAAGAAAGTCTGCTTGAGATAATTTGTTTCCATCTTGCGGGTCACTACTTATTGTTTACAGTGTGTATGACTCATTTAATACTTCTTCCAACACTATGGCCATTGGTACTGTTTTGAGGTGGTTTCCCTGGCTGCTCTCTCAGAATCTCTCAGAAGATTTGAAACATAAGATTTTGCATCCTCTTTTGGATAGAGATTTAGCTTTTGGTTTGTCTGCTGCAGAGTTTATCAAAAACTGATGAAATGGGCAAGTTAATTCAAGGAATCACCTAAGATTTTTCAACCCTCCTTTTTTAAATTTTCTAAGCAGTTTCTCTAACCCCTCATCCAATTTCTGTAAAAGAAAACAAAATAAAACATTTACATCAAAATGCAGGGGGTTCCTTAAAGAATACAGACCTCCCCCCCCAAAACCAAGCACAGTACAAAAAGTCAGAATGACTGTTTAAAGGACCTCAACTCATCCTCTCACCCTGGCAGTCCCTTTTCCCTTCCAGAAAAGTTGTATTTCCATTTTCCTCTTTGGCAAGAGATGCTTTCAGCCAAATGGGTTCTTAAGGTCATTCATCCAAGTTAAAGATGGCAGTGAGAGGGAATCCTGTCTTTCCAGGGAGTATTTCCTCACCCACCAAACCAGACTCTATCCTGTCATCCTTTAACACATGCTGTCTCTGGTAGTGATAGAACAGGTCCAGTGATAGAACCAGTTCTTTCTTCCCAGGTAAGGAAAGGTTTTTATTCAAGGATGTTTTTAGTGTCAAAGAAAGAAAATGCTTGAAAAGCAGTTCTGGATATTTTTTCCTGAAGCTGTTTTTGTTATTGTTGAAATTCAAAATGCTGTCACTTCACTTACTGTTACTGCTGTTCATCATTTAAGATGTTCTTCGTGTTTCACTGTTGCAGTTATCACATTTGGGTTATCTGCTTGCAGTAGCCCTCAGTCGGCCTGAATATCAAAGTCTTGGGTCCTGCGTCGGTTGCTGTCCCATCTTCCATGACGTCAGGTAGTCAGGGGTATAAAGCATGCAGCCGATGCCATTACATCACTCTTTCTTGCCGTGCGGTGCCCAAAGCAGAAGCAGTTCACAAGTGCTGGTCAGCCAACTCCTGAAATTTTCATTTTCGAGTTTCAGAACCGAAGTCTTCATCTAAAGCAAAGTACCCCGTTGGGGAAACTTTTTCTTGCTCTAATCCGATGTCAGTAAAAGTCAATAATTGTATTTCTTGTGGAAAGTAAATACCTCATAAAGATTTTCATTCGTACTGTATTCCTTGCCTAGGTCCTGACCACGACGTACCTCGTTGTCGGTTTTGTGCCTTATTTAAACCACAAACTATTTGTCGTCGGTACATTTTCACTTCTAAATATTTTGGTACTCTGTTCAGTTATCCAGATATGTCTTCGGTAAGCCACCTGACTACTGACATTCTGAAAAAAACACAAAAATAAAGACAGAGACAGGCCACCTAGGTCCAAAGCTTCCGACGACGCTTCTCCTAAACTAGTTGCCAGTTCGCCGGTACTCAGTGAGGCGCTTTCGCAGCCCCTGATGCCCGCTACTTCAGATTCACAGGCCTCTGCTGAGACCCATTTGGTATGCCGCGAGATGCTTCAACTGTGGAACCTGCAGATGCCTCTACCTTGGATGGGTCCGGAGCCACTGTGCAGGCACCAGCTTCTGAGGGTGTATTCAGGCCTACTGACTTGCATATTAAACCGACACCATCTTCTTCTTCTTCTAGGCCTAAAACTCGAACCATGCCTAGTAAACCGGCGCCCAGACCGCATGGTCAGGCCTCTATGCCTAAAAAACAAATAAGAATGGCTAAAGACCTTATTACTTTATTCAGGGGAAGCCAACCTTCCCCCTCTAAGAGACCTAGGACTGAGTTTGCTTATGATACTTCTGACCAGGATTCTGAAATTTCTGTCTCCTCTGATGACAAGGATTTACCCTTATCTACCTATGAGGATTCTGATGCACAGGACTCTATTCCTTCTGCTTTTCCCACAGAGGATTTTTCTTTTGGTGAAACCTTGCATACTCTTAGGGAGCATTTTCACTGGGAAAACCAGGATTACTCTGATTCTAAAATAAGGCTTGGGGATTTCTTACTCCTGCCCCAACACAGACCTTTAACTATCCCTCCTGTGCTGGACATTGTTGACAATGCCTTTTTGGAGTCTAGCTTGGCCCCTGACTCTCTACCTCTTGCTCCCAGAAAACCTGATAGGTATTACAGGGTTCCTGATTCTCACAAGTTCCTTTTTAAAAATCCTACTGCAGATCCTGAGACCATTTTTCAGGGACCCAAGGGCATTAAGGCTACTACTGCCAAAAATCCTACCCCCTCTGATAGAGATTACAGGGCCCTGGATAGATGGGGTAAGAAGGTACACACACCTCTGCGACCTTGACCATCAGGGCCTTAAATTGCCAGTTTCATATGTTAAAGTATCAGCAGCATATTACTGGATTGCTTAAACAGAAAATGATGTTGATTCCTGATTGTGCTGAAAATAAGGATTTACAGGATTTAATGCATTCTGCTGAACAGGTTGGAAAACATATTTTGCAATGTGGTTTTTGATTCTCTGGAGGCATCTTGCAGGGCTGCTGTCACCGGGTCTGTACTTAGAAGGCATGCTTGGCTTAAGGAGCAATCTTTGCCAGATCATGTTAAAACTAAATTGCTGGATGCTCCCTTAAATCAGGACCGCCTGTTTGGCGACAAAGCAGAATAAGTTCTTAAAAAGATAGAGGAAAAAGCTAAATCTATGCAAACTGTTAAAGATTTTTTTACAAGTGCAGCCTCCTAGATTTACTAGGCATTGGCTCTCAAAAAACTGGTCCTTTCCTGCCTCTTCCAGGCCTTCTCAGTTCAAACCCAGAACCAGCAGAACACCCAGGCTTCAGTCCCAGGGTACACACATGACTAAGCAGTGGGGGGCTCCCACTTCCAAATCAGGGAGTAGTAATACTTCCCCCCTATGGTAAGCTGTCTCAGTGACTTAATTTTAAAACTTCCAAGCACTTCTCAACTGTCTGCTCCTTTAGGGGGAAAGATTGCTCTGCAAGCAGAAAACTGGGAACTCATTACCCAGGACAAATGGGTTTTAAACATAGTTTCCCATGGATACAGATTTCACTTCCACATGTTATCAACCCCAAATGGTTGGCCAGATCTACCCCCATATCAGTGGACAGAGGCTCAAAAGCAAGTACTCTCTCTCTTAAGATTAAAGGCTGTTCAGACTGTACCAGCAGAGGAAAAGGGACATAGTTTCTATTCAAGACTTTTCCTGGTACCCAGAAAAGACAACTCATGGCATCCTATCCTGGACCTGTCTATCCTAAATACCTTTTTGGTGATTTCAAAATTCAAGATGCTAACTCTTCACCAGTTGCTTCCCATGATAGGCAAAGATGCCTGGTTGGCAACACTGGATTTAAAGGAAGCCTACCTGCACATCCCAATCAGGGAATCTTGCAGAAAATGCCTACGCTTCAAAACAGGCTGCATGCACTATCAGTTCTTTGCACTGCCCTTTGGCTTGTCTACTGCGCCCAAGGTATTCACAATGTGCCTAGCGCCAGTCATTGCATTTTGCAGGCAAAGAAATATTCAAATATACCTATTCCTGGACGATTGTCTCATTCAGGCAGAAAGCCAGGACATACTTCTGAATCATCTGGCATTTGTACAAAAGATGTTAACTTGTCTGGGGTACACCATAAATGAAAATAAATCACATCTGGTACCCTGCCAACAAATTATATTCCTGGGAGCAAGCTTGAACACAACTTCTCAGATGGCTTTCCTCACGCCAGAGAAACAAATTCATTTGACAACTTACTTCAAACTAGTGGCCACAAAAAACAAAATCCCTGCTATCTGCAAGGCAAATACTGCAAGCCTTCGGGTTCATCGCCTCGTGCATTCTACTAATTCCGTATGCAAGACTGCATATGAGGAAACTACTGTGGTATCTAAAAAGCCTATGGTGTCAACATTCTCAGGATCTAGAAGCAATGATTCCTATCATACCTTGCCTACGGTTAGAATTCCTTTGGTGGGCAGAGGCCTGCCACCAAAACAAGGGACTACCATACACTCTACCCCCTGCCACCCAAACCCTAACAACAGACTGTGCATGGGGGCTCACCTGGCAGGGAAGTGCATTCAGGGCAAATGGAACCCAAGTCAAATGCACCTGCATATCAATCAGAAAGAAATGTTAGCTGTACAGATGCTCTGACAGCCTTCAAGGACCACATTCTTCCAGGACAATTAATGGTAAAGACGGGCAACACCACTGTTATGTGGTACATAAACAAGCAGGGGGTACCCATTCTTACCCTCTCTGCAGACTAGCCACGGCTCTGTGGAACACAGCCTTGAGCTACCAAGTGCATCTACATGCTCAATTCCTGCCAGGAAAACTAAATACACTGGCAGACGAACTAAGCAGAAATCTCATGGACCCACACGAGTGGAAACTGGAACCAAAGATTTTCAACATGTTGATCAACAAATGGGGGACCCCAGGTATAGACCTGTTTGCCTCCCCCCAGAACTACCAATTGAACAAATTATGCACAAGGACTCCCCACAAACAAGCTTGGAAAGTGGATGTTCTGTCCTTCAGATGGAAAAATCTGTCAGTTTATGCCTTTCCTCCTCTTCCTCTCATCTCCAGAGTACTACTAAAGATCAAACAGGACAAACCAAGGATGATACTGATTGCACCAGACTGACCACGCCAACACTGGTCCCCCCTCTTGTGCAGTGTGTCACTGCTGGCCCCATGGCACCTACCTCTGACCCCTACACTGCTGTCTCAGCAGGAGCCAAATTCTACACCCCCAGCTTCAAACCCTGAACCAGGCAGCCTGGCTAATTACCTAATCTCTCAATTACCATCCCTCAGTAAATAAGTGTTGGATGTCATTTTGGAGGCAAGGAGGCCTAGTACTAGAAAATCTTATGCTGAAAAATGGAAAATATTTTGTGCCTGGAACCAAAGTCAAGGGATGGCCACTGCAGCGCCCAATTTACCTCAGATTCTTAAATACTTAACTGAGATGCTTCTCAAGGGCCTTTCCTTTTCCTCCATCAAAATTCACGCCTCAGCCGTTTCAGCTCATTACAACATAGAACCACCCCTCTTTTTTCACCCACTGCTCAAGCAGTTCCTTAGAGGGGCCAAAAACTTAAGACCACCCAGGAAAGCCCCAACTCCAGCCTGGGACCTTAATTTTGTATTGGAAAAACTCACTCTTCCTCCTTTTGAGCCAGCTGCAACTGCAGAGTTAAAATTCCTTTCTTGGAAAACAGCTTTCCTTTTAGCAATCACTTCAGCAAGAAGGGTATCTGAATTACAAGCCCTTATGGCAGTGGAGCCTTTCATTATCTTTCATGCGGACAGGGTGTCCCTCAGGACCAATCCCTCTTTCATGGCCAAGGTGGTATCCAGTGTGGCTCTTAATCAGTCCATTCATTTGCCAACCTTCTTTTCTAATCCACAGAACAAAGGGGAATGGATACTGCACTCCTTAGATTTTACTTCGACAGGACTAAAACCTCAAAGGAAAGCTGAACAACTGCTGGTGGCATTTGCTGCAGGGGTAGAGGGGAAGGCTATTTCAAAGCAAACCATTTCTAAATGGATAGGCCATTGCATTGATTTTTGCTATAAACACCATGGAAAACCTATCCCACAGGGGATTAGACCCCATTCCACCAGGGCTGCATCTACCCCTACAGCCTTTCTCAGAGGTGTCCCTACCAGAGACATCCTAGAAGCCGCTACCTGGAGTTCTGTACATACTTTCACCAAGCATTACCATTTGCCAATTTTCTCTAAATCCAGAGCTGGCTTTGCCACTGCAGTCTTGCAGGGCCTTATTAGCTGGTCCTAATGCTATCTGAATTCCTCCTCCCATCCTTAGCTTTGGGAATCTACCCAAATGTGATGACTGCAACAGTGAAACACAAAGAACATAGTACAGATGTTCTTCATGTTTCACTGTTGCAGTCATTACATTTGGGTAATCTGCTGGCAGGTTGCCCTCAGTCGGCGTGAATTCCAAAGTCTTGGGTCCTGCGTCGGTTGCTGTCTTCTCTTCCATGACGTCAGGTCGTCAGGGGTATAAAACATGCAGCCGACGCCATTTTCTTTAGTCTTTCTTGCCGCGTGGTGCCCGAATCAGAAGCATTTTGCAAGTGCCAGTCGGCCAACTACTGAAATATTCGAGTTTGAGTTTCAGAACCGAAGTCTTCACTAAAGCTAAGTACCCCGTTGGGGAAACTTTTTTCTTGCTTTTTACCGATGTCAGAAAAAGTTAATAATTGTATTACTTGTGGGAAGCAAATACCTCAAAAGGATTTCCATTTATAATGTATTCCTTGCCTAGGCCCTGATCACAACGTGCCTGGCTGTCATTTTTGCTAGATTTAACCAATGCACTATTAAGCGTCGGTATATTTTTACATCTAAGTATTTTGGAAACAGATTTAACTACCCAGAAATATCGTCGGATAGCAATCCGACTACCGGAGTACGTAAAAAACACAAAGAAAAGGACAGAGAAAGGCAGTTGAGATCCAAAATCAACGACGCTTCTCCTAAGCCAGTCACTGGTACTCAGTGAGGCGCTTTCACAGCCCCTGATACCCGCTACCTTCGAGTCGCAGGCCTCTACCGACACCCACGTGGAGTCAGGCATGCCACAAGATACTCAAGGTATTGGACCGACGGATGCATCTCCCTCTGATGGGTCCGGAGCCGCTGAGCAGGCACCGGCTTCTGAGGGTGTTTTCAGACCACAACATTTGTATATCAAACCGATGACAGCTGGAAAACCAAAGACAAAAGAAACTTCTAAAACTAAAAATCTGACGCATGAGCCATGTGCACAGGCCTCTATGCCTAAAAAACAGATGATCAAAATGGCTGAAGACCTTATTGTCTTGATCAGGGGTAACCATCCCCTTCCAGATAAGAGGCCTAGGCAAGAAACTGATTATGAATCTTCAGATCAGGTTTCTATTTCTTCTGATTCCTCTTCTGATCAGGAATTATCTATACCTCCCTATGAGGATTCTGATATTGAGGAGTCTATTCCATCTGCATCTCCTCCTGAGGATTATTCATTTGGAGAAACCTTGCATACTTTGAGGGAGCATTATCACTGGGAGAGTCAAAACTTCTCGGAATCAAAAAAGAGACTCCGGGATTTCCTTCTCCCTCAGCACAAGCCTTTAGCCATTCCCCGTTTTAGACATTGTGGATTATGTGTTTTCGGAGTCAAGCTTGACACTTGGCTCCTTACCTCTGGCTCCCAGTAAGCCTGACCGATATTACGGGGTCCCTGACTCACATAAATTTTTATTTAGAAACCCTGCTGCTGATCCTGAAACTATTTCACAGGGTCCAAAGGGAGTTAAGCCTCAACAGCAAAAAATCCTACCCCCTCTGACAGAGATTCACGGGCAGTGGACAGATGGGAAAAAAAGGTTTATACATCTGCAACCTTGGCAATCAGGGCCTTAAACTGTCAATTTCATATGCTTAAGTGCCAACAACATGTTATGGGATTGCTGAAACAGAAAATGATGTTGATTTCAGAATGTGCAGAAAATAAAGAATTGCAGGAATTATTGCATGCAGCTGAACAAGTTGGAAAGCATACTTTGCAATGTGGTTTTGATACTTTAGAGGCCTCCTGCAGGGCCGCAGTTACTGGATCTGTGATTAGGAGGCATGCCCGGTTAAAGGAACAAAATTTGCCTGATCATGTTAAAGCTAAATTGCTTGATGCACCTGTACAGAATGATTTTCTGTTTGGTATTAAGGCAGAAGAGGTTTTAAAGAAAATGGAAGACAAAGCTAAGTCTATGCAAACTGTTAAATACTTCTTACAAGTGCAGCCACCAAGATTCAGTAGACACTGGCCTACAAAAAATTGATCTTTTCCTGGGTCAGACAGAGCTCAAAGGGGCAAATCCAGACCCCCCTAAGTGTTCCAGATACCAGGCGCAAGACTCAAACAGGTCAAAGCAATGGGGCGAATCCACCTCCAAATCTGGAGGAGATAAAGTGCACACCTACAGAAAGCAATCCCAATGACTTTCCTCTACCTACACCAAGAACTTATCTTTTGGCAGCACCCATAGGGGGAAAATTAGCACTTTTTGCTCAAAATTGGCAGTTGTTAACACAGTACGAGTGGGTACTAAACATCATATCACAGGGATACAGATTCCATTTCCACACTCTGCCAATGGCAAATGGTTGGCCAGATCTGCAAATAAAAATCAATGGGCAGAGGCACAGAAACGGGTTACGTCCCTCATGGATATAGGGCCTTTCAGACAGTACCAGAACAGGAAAAAGGACAAGGTTTTTACTCAAGACTGTTCTTGTTACCCAGAAAAGACAAGGCCTGGCGGCCAATACTGGATTTATCGATTTTGAACACATACCTGGACATTCCAAAATTCAGAATGCTGACTTTGCAGCAGCTTCTTCCCATGCTGGGCAAGAATGCTTGGCTGGTGACTTTAGACCTAAAAGAGGCATACCTGCATGTCCCAGTAAGACAGTCGTGCAGAAGATACCTCAGATTCAAGGCTGGCTTACTGCATTACCAATTCTCTGCACTGCCCTTTGGCTTATCTACTGTGCCCAGGGTCTTTACAAAGTGCCTGGTACCAGTAATTGCATTTTGCAGACAAAGAAGTATACAAATATATCCTTACTTAGACAACTGTCTCATTCAAGCAGAGAACAAGGACACTCTTCTTCGACACCTGGAGTTTGTGAAAAGGCTTCTAACATGCCTAGAGTACACAATAAATGAAAAGAAATCGCAACTGGTACCCTCTCAAAAGATAACATTCCTGGGTGCAAGCTTGAATACAACTGCCCAGATGGCTTACCTCATGCCAGACAAGCAAAGGCAACTGACTACTTGATGGCAACAAAAACCCAGTCTTCTGCAAGACAAATTCTGCAGGCTCTGGGCTTCATGGCATCCTGCATCCTACTAATTCCATATGCAAGACTGCATATGCGGAAACTTCAATGGTACCTAAAAAGTTTATGGAGCCAACATTCACACAGTCTGGAAACAATGATTCCTCTCATTCCCTGCCTGCAACAGGAGTTTCTATGGTGGGCAAAGGCCTGTCACCAAAAGATGGGACGGCCCTTCACTCTACCCCCTGCAAGCCAAACCTTAACAACAGACGCATCAGATTATGCCTGGGGGGCCCACATGACAGGAAGATGCATTCAGGGCATATGGGCACCAAAACAAATGCATCTACATATCAACCAGAAAGAGATGCTAGCTGTTCAAAATGCCCTAACAGCCTTCAAGGACAACACAACAGTCATGTGGTATATAAATAAGCAAGGGGGGAACACACTCATATACCCCCTTTGCAGATTAGCCATGGCACTGTGGGACACAGCTTTGACCTACCAAATACATCTTCAAGCTCAATTCCTGCCAGGAAAACAAAACACTCTGGCAGACGATTTAAGCAGAAACCTTATGGATCCTCACGAGTGGAAACTAAATCCACAAGTCTTCAGCATAATAACAGAAAAATGGGGGAGCCCAGACATGGATCTATTTGCCTCTCCTCAAAATTATCAATTGAAAAGATTCTGCACAAGGACTTATCACAGACAAGCATGGAAAGTGGACGCCCTATCCTTCAGTTGGAAAAACCTATCAGTTTATGCCTTTCCTCCTCTGTCTCTTCTATCCAAGGTCCTCCTAAAAGTCAGACAAGAGAAGCCAAAGATGATATTAATTGCCCCGGACTGGCCCCGCCAATACTGGTACCCAATCCTAAGGAACTTGTCTCAATACCCAGCTTGGACCTTGCCTCAAAGACCACAACTACTGTCCCAGCAAAACAATCAGATCCTGCACAATCAACTATAGACTCTGAACCTGGCAGCATGGCTGATCATGTAATCATGCAAATGACACCTCTCAGTAAAGATGTGATGATTGTCATCTTGGAAGCCAGAAGGCCTAGTACTAGAAAATCTTATGCTGACAAATGGAAGAGATTCTGTGCTTAGAATGAAGCACGAGGAACTGATACAGCAGAACCACATATTCCTGAGATATTACAATACTTAACTGAGATGCTTGACAAAGGCCTGTCTTTCTCATCCATCAAAATCCATGCCTCTGCCATTTCGGCTCATTACAATACAGAGCCGCCAATCTTTTCTCATCCTTCACTAAAGCAGTATCTTAGAGGAGCTAAAAATTTAAGGCCTCCTAGAAGATCACCACTACCTGCATGGGACCTCAATTATGTGTTGGAAAAGCTCACCCTGCCTCCCTTTGAACCAGCTGCTACAGCTGATATAAAGTTCTTATCATGGAAGACAGCTCTGCTACTAGCAATTACTTCAGCAAGAAGAGTTTCAGAGCTACAGGGCCTCATGGCTGTAGAGCCTTTTATCATATTTTACCCAGACAGGGTGTCTCTGAGGACAAATCCTACTTTTATGCCTTAAGTGGTTTCCAGTGTGGCTCTTAACCAAGCAATTAATCTGTCAACATTTTATGCAAATCCGCAGAACAAAGGGGAGAGAATTCTGCATTCCTTCGACGTACACAGACAGCTAAGATTCTACTTGAGCAGGACTAAAGCTCTAAGAAAAACTGAGCAATTACTAGTGTCATATGCTGCAGGATCAGAAGGAAAGGCTATTTCAAAGCAGACAATTTCAAAGTGGATAAGCCACTGAATCCGTTTCTGCTACTTGCACCATAGTAAACCTGTGCCCAAGGGCATTTGGTCTCATTCCACCAGAACTGCAGCTACTTCAGCAGCCTTTCTCAGAGGAGTACCAACTAAAGACATTCTAGGGGCTACTACTTGGAGTTCTGTTCACACCTTTACAAAGCATTACCATTTGCCTCTCTACTCTTAAGTCCAGGGCAGGCTTTGCCACTGCAGTGCTGCAGGGCCTTATAGCCGCACCTAATACTGTTTAGCTCCAGCCTCCCAACCATAGCTTTGGGATTCTACCCAAATGTAATGACTGCAACAGTGAAACACGAAGAACATAGTACAGTTGTGTACACTTACCATAAATGTAGATGTTCGAGTGTATTCACTGTTGCAGTCCAGGTTACCCTCCCACCATCACCCTTTCATTCTAAAGTTTATCTTTCCTTCTGTATCTTCTACAACCTATGTGGTGTATTTGCTTGTAGATGAAGGTAAAGTTTATACTGATGCATGAATATATATATATATATATATATATATATATATATATATATATATATAATAAAATGCTACCTTTTTGGGGGCACCTGACATCGGGGGCAAGAAAAACTAAAGAAAATGGCGTCGGCTGCATGTTTTATACCCCTGACGACCTGACGTCATGAAAAAGAAGACAGCAACCGACGCAGGACCCAAGACTTTGGAATTCAGGCCGACTGAGGGCAACCTGCCAGCAGATTACCCAAATGCAAGTCCAGGGCAGGCTTTGCCACTGTACCCAAATGTAATGACTGCAACAGTGAATACACTCGAACATCTACATTTATGGTAAATGTACACAACTGTACTTTGTGTACACTTACCATAAACGTAGATGCATTTAAGTTTTCTGGTAACCCTAGTCTGAGCACCAACATCTGTTGTCTTTTCAAGTTCCAGTTCTGGGATTTGTCAGAAGAGAAGTCACTTGGTGGTGAAAGCAAATTTCCCTAAATCCAGGTCTCCCCTTCTCCCCACCACAGACTCGTCGGTCTTTGCTTGATGAGTAGTTTCAAGCACATAAATATAAAATAGATGCTTACCCTGATCAAGGCACTCAACTCTGAAGCTTTGGTCTCCTAGTCCTGTTCAAGTTATTACTGACAATGCCACAGTCATGTGGTACATCAACAGGCAAAGGGAACCAGGTCTTACCCCCTTTGCAGATTAGCCATGTTAGTTTGGAATATAGCTTCACAGCACTATCTCCCTCTACAGACAACCTGCATCCTGCCAGAGGAAAACTGTGTGGCAGACAAGCTAAGCAGGATAAATGCAGACTCTCACAAATGGAAATTAGATCGGAAGGGTCTTCCAAGATTTGCCCTACCTGTGGGAAATTTCTCAAGTAAGACCTGTTTGCCTCCTGTCTGAATGTCAGGTTGCAAGATTCTGCTGCAGGACTCCATTCAAGAAAAAAGGCAAAAAACTGCCAGCACTCCATGTCAGCAATGCATAACAAGTTGCCTTGATTGTTTTTACATGTGTTAAATGTTTTAAATTTTATTAATAATAGAGTTACACATTGCAGACGTGGAGTGTTGGCCATTTTTTGCCTTTGAGATTTGGACTTTTGGCCTTCCACCTTTGCCATAATTGCAAGAACAATTTGTGTTTTCTCCATCAAGAAAGCCTAGAAGACATTTGTCTTTTCGTTTCCTTCAGTAGGAATATTCCTGTATACATTTCCACCCTTTTCACTGATAGGACACCGGAGTGGTGCGGCGGTAACGTTATCACCTCATAGCAAGAGGTTCTCCGGTTCGATTCTTGGCTGGAGTGCCTTCTGTGTGGAGTCTACATGCCCTGTCTGTGTTGGTGTAGGTTTCCTCCAGGTGCTCCCGTTTCCTCCCACGTTATAAAGACACATCTGGAGCATTTCTGCCAGGGCCTCTACTGAAAATTGGCTTCATTCCAAATCGGACTTTCCCGGTTAATAAATGTTAAATAAGTAAAAAAATATTAAGGGTAATTCTGCAGATTCAGAAGGAATATCCCCAAGATCATTGTGGTAACTCCCTTCTGTCCCAGACAAAGGTTGTCCCTTCTTTTGGAAATGGCTGGGGCAATTACCACAAGCTTCCTCAGAGAATGGATCTACTCGCACAAGATCAGGGGTGTTTGATACACCCCAAACCCAGTTAACTTCAACTGACTGCCTGGATGACAGGGTCTTAATTCCCTTTAGGAACCTGTTCACTGAGGACATGCAGTAGTGCCTAATGGAGGCAAGAAAGCCTGTTGCTAGAAAATCATACATAACCAAATGGAAAAAGTTTTCTAATTTGTGCCAACAGCATAGCCAGGACCCATATGAGTCTAGCATTTCTCTGATTTTTACAGTATCTGTGTGGGTTACTATCTTGTGCCCTTTCTTACTACTCCATCAAGGTTCATTTATCGGCCATTTCTGTACATCTTCCCATGGATCCTCTTTCATAGATAAATAGGCTAGTTGCCCTGGGGGGCCATTTTAAGCTTTTCCAGCTTCCCTTTTTGTACTTGAATTAACCCATCCCATTTGGTGTTAGATTGGCTTTATCCAGCTCATTGTCATAGTTGGGATCATCCCATAGATTAGGGCACCCATACATATTATAAAGCTGCCTCTGTCCATTTGTAGTACAGGGTAGTCCTGGGGTAAATTTTCTGTTTCCTCTCCATAAATCCAAGTTGCTCTTGAATATCGAAAGGGATGAGCTTTGTTTTACATGGATGATGGTCTGTACTAGAGCAGCAATATCCTCTGTGAGATAAACTTGTCCCTCCAAACTGTTCTGTTGATGTTGCAGAAGAGGTTAAATCACTAGGCAGAATATTGCTGATGCTATTTGACATGCTGATGTACCAAAAATCCATCAGTATTGGGTTAGAGGATGCCTTATATGTCAGATACAGGACATCTCTTAGCAGTCTGGAGGATATCAAGTTTAGTGACAGGACTTTGAGTCAGTCCATGTAGGTCATAATGTTCAAGTCTTGTATCCTTTCAGTAAGGTATCTGTGTGCTTTCCAGTTGTTATACAGGTACATTCTAAAGGGGACAGTACAGTCAATGATTGGCTTAATGATGTCTGGGTTAAGGGGGCAGTAACATCCCTAGACCTATACACAATCCCTTTGTTTAGAAGCTGTACAGTGTAGGAGTACTTTCTTCCGACAATGGACACAGGTTGCTCTAAAGTTAAGTTACTGTCCATAAAAGTCCCCAAATTCCAAACAACTGGTTCAAGACTTAGGTCTGTTATTGTCAGTGTGGTAGTTCCATTGGGTAGACGACTTCCCAAAGGATACGTCATGCACTTTTTGGCACCAGTTATTTACTTGCAACAACCTGTGTGTGGGAAGGTTAAGTCATTTGGGATTTCATTGACTGCTCCCAGCTTGCAGTCTTAGTCAAGCCCTTTATTTGCTTTTACTTTAGAGAAGTAGATGCCAAAAAGGAAAGACCCCAGCACTAAATGTTGGGGGACTCCACTGATGACTGGCTTCTTTGTGGAGGCAACTTCCCCATATTTTGATGTCATGCATCCTGTCTGTGAGCCAACTGGCAATCCAGTGGGTGACATAGGGGGTTATTCCCAGTTTATTTAGCTTTTCTATTACATCTAAGTTGGAGATTGTATCAATAGCTTTGTCTGGGTTGAGGTATGTGGTGTGTGTCAATTTACTGTCTTTCATCACTTTGGTGACCTTTCAGAAAAGTCCACCTAGTTGAGTAAGCATGGCCTGCCCTTACAAACCCAAACTGAGACAGGTCCAGTATTTGGAGGCTCCATTTGTCCTGATTGATTAGTTTGATGACAAGTCTGTCCATGGCTTTGCATGTGAGGCTGGTCAGACATATGAGTCTGTAGTTGCCTTGGTCTGTGGAAGGTCTACCCTTAATGCAGGGGAATGACTGTGTAGCTGTTCTCCATTCACTTGGTATAAAACCTGTATGGAGTCTGAGATTGAGCAGTGCTGTTAGGGAGTTGGCTAAATCATACTTCATGATGCTTAAAATGCATCCAGGGATATTAAGAGCCATTGATGCAGTATTTTAAGCTTTAGATAGCACCTTTAAGATTTTATTTTGTGTAATAGTTTGAGGCAAGCCAGTTTCAGCTATATCTTAAGGGGCAAAAAGGGTAAAGTTCGAGCTGAATTTGTTAGGCAGTTGATTGGCTATACCTTCATCTGTTATGTGGGTAACTGTTCAAAATCCGTTCAGTACATTGCTGCTTTTGAGATTATGAACATAGCTAAAACAGGCTTTGTAGTTTTCTTTGGCTTGTGTAGCTGTTTTTTACCCTCAAACTTAGCTTTGGTGGATTTTATTAAGCTCTTGAATTGGTTGGTTGTTTCAATGACATGGGCGCTAGCATTCTGTGAATTACTTCCTTTTTGTTGTTGTTTAAAAGAGCCGATTTATTTTTAATCATATTAGTGAATTGAGTGTGCTTACCTCATGTAGAGCACAGATTCTTCTGGCAGTTTAGCCTATCCTTATCTAAAACAATTTAACAAACCCATTAATCTGATACAAAGCGGGTCAACTCAGAACAAGAAGGTGGAATACAAATGCTCAATTAAACACATTCTTTCATTAACATAACTTTACCATGTACTGCATGCTTACTTTATATCCAGATTTCCTCTGTTACACCAATGAATTTTATGGCCCTCATAAATGTTAGCTGTCTAATATAAGGTTGTTATTTTTGAAGATTTAGTTTTCTCATCCTTTGTCAAGTTTAATCTGTACAGCTGTTTTCTATTTCTTTTAATTAGTTGAGTAAAACACCCTTGACTACCAATTATTTTTTGTGCCTCCTCTCTCTTTCAGAGCCTGAGCTCCCTTGTCGTCTTCTTCATTTTGTTCTTTCACTGCCTTCCTGTGTCAACATTTTTTTGAAAGTTTTTTTCATAAGAGCCCTCCAAGAAAACTGGTGGCTCTTTCTTATCGTAATTTTGCATTACGGAAGCTAACACTTACTCCACTTGAACCAAGATATGACCGATTTGCTCTGACCTCTGCAAGAAAAGCTTCCAAATTGCAGGCTGATTCAACCCTACCTCATTTTCCAAAGAAAAAAACAGGGTTTCTTTGAGAACTAATCCTCCTTTTATGCCGAAAGTGGTATCCATGTTAACTTTAAGCCAAACTATTCATCTCTCTGTTTTCTTTCTTTTACCTAAAAATAAGGGAGAAATGATGCTCCATACCTTGGATGTCCACATACAACTTTTGGGTATTATCTTGACAGAACAAATATTTCAGATCACTTCATTTCTTGTGAAGGTAAGGAGGAGGACAACCTGTGTCAAAGTCTATTTCCAAGTGGTTGTCTCAGAATCAGCTGTTATTCTTACCACAGCAAAATTATTCCAGGCAGGGTCAACGCCCACTCTACCAAGGCCTTGGTCTCTTGTATGGCATTTTGGAAAGTGTTGGATTCTAGTAGTATTCTAGAAGCAGCGGTCTGGTCTTCTGTGCATTCTTTTACAAGGCGCTACAAGCTTGATTCCTCTCTAGGTCTAAATCAGGCTCTGCTAGAACCATTCTCCAGGTGCTCGCTCCTGGACCCTTCCCCTTCTACCTCCCAAAGTAAGCTAGTGTAATGTACTCGTATAACTAAGCCTACTGCAGCAGGGATCAATATGATGAACATAGCACACCTGTGTAAGCAAACTTTCCATAAAAGTAAATGTATGATCAGTGCTGCAGTAGCCACTGCCTTCCTCCATTCCCCCCTTTTTTTTGGTGTTTATGCCAGGATGTGGACATTTGTTTTTGTTCCTAGCAATGTCCTTTTAGGACTCAGCCTCTCTCTCTAACATTTGGTATAAAAGGTCTGAAGGGCTTGGTGCCTACATTTTCCTTTAGTCAGCCCAGCTCAACTTGACGGTTTGGGTGTGTGGAAGATGCTCTGAAGCTGTGGAACTTGGCCAGCTGTTATATCCTTGGCAGGATATAACCCATATAGCTAAGGCTACTGCAGCAGTGGTCATTCGACCATCTACTGTTATAATAAGTTTACTTCACAGCTGTACTTTCCTTAGATCAAACCTGGTTTCTTGTGACAATGGCACTTACATTTGTTAGTGAGGTGTGCTTTAATGAATTTTCAGAAGAGTGTTTGCAAGCTTTTGCATGTTGTCTAGTGGGAATTCTGCATTACAGGGTCAGTTTTGAAGATGGCTATTTCTGTTGTCATGATGAGTGGTTCTTTTTGCAGCTGTACAGTCTCTTTACTTGGGTTGTACTATGTGCTTGTGTCTATTAGTATTTTTAAAGGTGGGCAGTAGCTTTTATTTAATGCCTTGTAAAATGGAGTGTGTAGTAAAAAATGTACTTGTATGTTATCAGACAAATATTTGTTTTATGCATGGCAACTCAATAATGGTTTATACAGTACAGGAATCAATTTGATTATTTGTGAATTTTGTTTCTTAATTGTTTGAATGAGAGCTGTATTGTGTTGGGAATGTAGACAAGTTAGTGGTATGTCATATGCAAGGTTGATGCTCAAGCTTCAGTTGTAAGTAGATAGAATATTCAATAGGGCATTTTTAGTTGCTTCAGAACTTTGTCAGCCTGTTATTCTACTTGAATACCAAGTGATAATTTATCTAACATAATCCCCAATTCCTTTGTATATTAAGGATATGACTGTTCCTTCTAGATCCTAAATGTTTAGAGGTAGAGCTTATGCAAATCTCTTCTGAGTTCCTAACATCATGAGAACAGAGTTTGGGGTGTTATCTGTTAAGATTATTGGAAGTCGTCTTGTAAACACAATGTCATTTGCGTACACTGAGTAGTTGATATTTGGGAAATAGTAATGTCGACTTAAAAAATTGAGAGAACAGTAGGGATCCCAACACTGAGCTGTGTGAAACTCCTTTTGTTATACACACTGTGTCAGACTTAGCCTCGTCAAGGTGTGCTATGAAGGTCCTGATGTTCTTCGTGTTTCACTGTTGCAGTCATCAGACTTGGGTTGTCCTGCCGGGGGTAGCCCTCAGTCGGCCCGAATACCAGAGGCTTAGTATTTCTGCGTTGGTTGCTGTCACTCCAGGACTGATGTCAGGTCATCAGTGGTATAAAAACAGGCAGCCGATGCCATTATATCAGTCTTTCTTGCTGAGGAGCCTGAAGCAAAAGCAGTTCGCACGAGTGCCGGTCGGTCGCTACCTGAGTTTTCATTTCCGAAATTGAAGTTGAAGTCTTCTAAAGCTAAGTACCCCATTGGGGATCCTTTTTTCTTGCTCTAACCGATGTCAGAAAAAGTGAATTGTTTTGCCTGTGGAAAGCAAATGCCACACCTTGATTTCCATTCTTACTACGTCACCTGTTTAGGCCCAGACCACGACGTCCCTCGCTGTCGGTTTTGTGCTTTGTTCAATGCCAGAACTATACGTCGGGCCCTTATCGTAGCTAAATTCTTTCTCTCTCGATCTCTGTATTCCGAAATGGCTTCGGTAAGCCATCCGACTACTGATCTTCCGAAAAACACGTAAGGATAAAGACAGAGAGAGACCTCACAGGTCCAAAATTGCTGATGATGCTTCTGTTAAGCTAGTCACCAGTTCGCCGGTACTCAGTGAGACACTTTCGCAGCCCCTGATGCCCGCTTCTATGGATTCACAGGCCGCTACCGAGACCCGTCGGGTATGCCGTGAGACTCTTCTTTGACTACTGAACCTGTGGATGTCTCTACCTTGGATGGGTCCGGAGTCGCTGTGCAGGCACCGGCTTCTGAGGAAGTTCTTCGCACTACCGATATTCTACACAAACCGACAACTTCTTTCGCATTTTCAGTTCTTTCTAAAACTACCGAGTTTCTTAGGCCCAGAGTATGAACCACGCCTACAAAAATGACGACCCAAACTCAAGCGCCTGCTTCCTTGCCTCAATCTCAGATGCTTAAAATGGCGGAAGACCTTATCATGCTCATTAGGGGAAGCCAGCCTACTCCTGCTAAAAGGAAAAAAGACTTGTCCCAAGCAGCTTTATCTGACCAGGAGTCTGACGCTGAGGTCTCTGATTATGAAGGCATGCCCTTATCTGCTTATGAGGATTCAGATGCAGAGGAATCTATTCCTTCTGCCTTTCCTCCAGAAGATTTTTCTTTTGGTGAAACCATACATAGCTTGAGAGAGCATTTCCATTGGGAATGCCAGGATTATCCTCAGTCCAAAAAGAGACTCAGGGAATTTTTAGATTTACCACAGTACAGACCTTAGCTATTCCTCCTGTTCTGGATGTTGTGGATGATGTTTTTTATGGAATCCAGTCTAGCTCCTGATACTCTACCTCCTGCTCCCAGGAAACTTGACAGGTGCTACAGAGTCCCTGACTCATACAAATTTCTTGTAAAACGAATAAAGCAGGCTGTGCTGAAAACAAGGGTTTTTATTCTTAAAAAAAATGTTTTTTGCGCTTTCGGCTGTAACAATACAGCCTTAATCAGAATTCATTTTCTAGACATTAACAACCTACTTTTATAAAAACTTTTGACCAGTCACAACCCTGACACAATTAACTTCTTAATATACATTCCTTGAACTGTTCATTCGCTCTTAAAGTTGTATAAAACATTGAATCCACATCCTAGTACTATTATTAAAAACAATATGTTATAAAAATATTTAAAATTTTCTGTTGTGTATGCTTTTACTACGTTATGTTTATTAATTTATATTTTATTTGCCCTCTCGTGTAATACTGGGACAATAGAAATACTATAATTTAAACCAGGGGGAAACATGGCTGCTGTTCTAAATTGCCATTCAGTTTCTTTTTTCTTTAACAGATTTTTCCAGTCACCCCCCTGGGGTTTTGTTTAACTTGCTCTACTGTCCCAAATGAAAACTTAATAAAATGAGGACATATTTTAGAATGTTTATATAATGCACTTGTAATTTTTTCCATTTTTAATGTCATTTACATGTTCATACACTCTATTCTTTAAAGCATGCTCGGTTTTTCCAAAATAGAATCCTGAACAGGAATTACAAAGTGCTAAATAAACAACTCCTTTACTCAGACAATTTCCTTTAACAAATTCTATTCTACTTTTCATTCTATTGTCCAAGACTACAAAATTTTCTTTGTGTATGTAACAACGTTGTCTACAACTCCACGTGATCTAGTTCCTGTATTTGTTCCAATTTTATATTCTAACTTGTGTTCTAAAAGGCTCTTAATGTTGTACCCTGTTTTATTCACAAACTTGGGACCTTCACCCAACTTTTTGTATATTTCTTGATTGTTTTGAAAATTTTGTAGTGTTGGACAATAGAATGAAAAGTAGAATAGAATTTGTTAAAGGAAATTGTCTGAGTAAAGGAGTTGTTTATTTAGCACTTTGTAATTCCTGTTCAGGATTCTATTTTGGAAAACCGACATGCTTTAAAGAATAGAGTGTATGAACATGTAAATGGCATTAAAAATGGAAAAATTACAAGTGCATTATATAAACATTCTAAAATATGTCCTAATTTTATTAAGTTTTCATTTGGGATAGTAGTGCAAGTTAAACAAAACCCCAGGGGGGTGTGATTGGAAAAATCTGTTAAAGAAAAAAGAAGCTCAATGGCAGTTTAGAACAGCAGCCATGTTTCCCCCTGGTTTAAATTATAGTATTTCTATTGTCCCAGTATTACAGGAGAGGGCATATAAAATATAAATTAATAAACATAACGTAGTAAAAGCATGCACAACAGAAAATTTTAAATATGTTTGTAACATATTGTTTTTAATAGTACTAGGATGTGGATTCAATGTTTTATACAACTTTAAGAGCGAATGAACAGTTCAAGGAATGTATATTAAGAAGTTTATTTGTGTCAGGGTTGTGATTGGTCAAAAGTTTATAAAAGTAGGATGTTAATGTGTGGAAAATGAATTCTGATGAAGGCTGTATTGTTACAGTCGAAAGCGCTTAATTCTGTTTTTTTAAGAATAAAAACCCTTGTTTTCAACACAGCCTGCTTTATTCGTTTTACAAGTCTTCATACAAATTTATTTTCAAAAATCCTACTGCTGACCCAGAGGTCATCTCCCAAGGACCTAAAGGAATAAAAGCAACCACAACTAAGAATCCCACCCCTTCGGACAGGGATTCCTGAGCTTTAGACAGATGGGGTAAAAAAGTATACACCTCTGCAACTCTTGCCATTACAGCATTAAATTGTCAGTTCCACATGCAGAAATACCAGCAACATATTATGGAACTTATTAAACAAAAATGATCTACCTTCCCTGACTGTGCAGAAAATGAAGAATTACAGGAGCTTATGCATTCTGCAAGCCAAGTTAGTAAGCATACCCTGCAATGTGGGTTTGATGCCCTAGAAGCATCCTGCAGGGCAGCAGTCACAGGTTCTGTACTTAGAAGGCATGCTTGGCTTAAGGAACAGACCTTGCCAGACCATGTCAAATCAAACTTATTGGACGCACCACTGAATAAAGACAATCTGTTTGGCACCAAAACAGAAGTGGTTTTGAAAAAGATGGAAGAAAAAACTAAGTCTATGCAGACAGTAAAATAATTTTTGCAAGTCCAGCCTCCAAGATTCAGTAGGCATTACCCCATCAAAACATTGGACCTTTCCAGTCCCCTCAAGGCCACCTCAGATTTAGACCTAGGGGAAGCAGACCCCCCCCCCCAGATAGCAGTCTCAGGGTATGCAGAGATCTAAGCAGTGGAGTACCTACACTTCTAAAACAGGGAGTGCTAAGCCACCCCCTTATGGAAAGAATTCACAATGGCTTCTCAACTCCACCTCTCACTTCTTCCCATCTGCTTGTACCCCTAGGAAGAAAACTTGCCTCCCATGCAAAAAAATGGGCCTCCATCACCAATGATAGATGGGTCCTCAACATAGTGTCCCAGGGGTACAAATTTTATTTCCCACATGCTGCCAACCCCAAAAGGGTTCCCAGATCTTCCTCCAAACCAGTTGGCAGAGGCAGAAAACCAAGGTAATTCCCTGCTCTCCATGAGGGCAATTCAACCTGTTCCTGTAGAACAGATAGGCCAAGGTTTCTATTCCAGACTTTTCCTGGTACCAGAAAAGAGAGCACCTGGTGCCCAATCTTAGATCTATCCATTTTAAACACCTTCCTGGTGGTACCAAAATTCAAAATGCTCACCCTACAGCAGCTTCTCCCAATGCTGTCCAAAGATGCCTGGTTAGCCACCCTAGACCTAAAAGAGGCCTATCTGAATATCCCAATCAGAGACACTTGCAGGAAGTGTCTAAATTTCAGGGCAGGATCTATGTATTATCAGTTCTCTGCACTTCCCTTTGACTTATCCACTGCTCCCAGAGTTTTCACAAAATGCCTGGTTCCAGCTATTGCTTACTGCAGACAAAGAAATATTCAAATTTACCCCTACTTGGACGACTGCCTGATTCAGGCAGACAGTCGGGAAAAGCTGTTGCAGCACCTGACATTTGTAAAGGACCTACTAACCTCACTGAGGTACACCATCAACGAAAAGAAATCCAAACTAGTCCCCAGTCAAAAAATTGTATTCCTGGGAGCAAGCCTGGACACAGCATCCCAGATGACATTCCTTACTCCAGAAAAACAAGCCTACCTGACAGGCTACTTCTCTCAACTGGCCACCAGAACCCAGTTATCTGCAAGGAAAATCCTGCAAGCTCTAGGGTTCATGGCCTCCTGCAGTCTACTAATTCCATATGCCAGACTGCATATGAGGAAACTTCAGTGGTACTTAAAAAGCCTTTGGTGTCAACATTTTCAGGACCTGGAAACTATTATACCTTGTCTAAGGAAAGATTTTCTTTGGTGGGCAGCAGCATGCAACCACAACAAGGGACTTCCCTTTTCACAACCCCACGCCGCCCACAGACGCATCAGACTATGCCTGAGGTGCACACCTGGATGGCAGGTGCATTCAGGGCCACTGGAGCCCAAATCAAATTCATCTGCACATAAACCAAAAAGAGATGCTAGCTGTTGAGCACACTCTGACAGCTTTCAGGTCCCTATTCTCTCTGGGGCCTCTACTAATCAAAACCAACAACACCACAGTGATATGTGGTACATCAACAAGCAGGTGTGATCTCACTCTTACCCACTCTGCAGGCTAGCCATGACCCTTTGGAACACGGCCTCAGTCATGCATATTCACCTGCTAGCTCAATTCCCGCCAGGCAACCAAAGCTCTCTGGCAGACGACTTGAGCAGAAATCTCCTACACCCACACGAGTGGCAATTAAACCTCCTACACCCACACGAGTGGCAATTAAACCACAACGCCTTCAGCCTTGTGACCCAGAAATGGGGTACCCCGAAGGTGGACCTATTTGCCTCCCCCCACAACCACCAGCTCAGCATATTTTGCACCAGGGACCTCACAGCAAGGCCTGGAAAGTGGATGCCCTATCCTTCCAATGGGTAAACCTCTCAGTCTATGCATTTCTCCCTCTACCTCTTCTTACAAGATTATTACTCAAAGTAAGGGAGGAAAGACCAAGGGCAATCCTGATTGCCCCAGACTGGCCATGCCAACACTGGTACCCATTACTGCGCAGTTTGTCACCGTTGCCTCCATGGCACCTCCTTCAGATTCTGACTCTCCTGACTCAGCAGGAGGGAGAGTTCTTGCATACACAATTGCAGACCTTGAACCTGGCAGCCTGGCTTATTCCCTGACTTCTCCTCCAGTGGCCAGCCTACGCAAGCAGGTCCTGGATGTTATACATGAAGCCTTATGACCCAGCTCTAGAAAATCCTATGCTGGCAAGTGGAAAAGGTATTGTTCCTGGACCCAGACTAAAGGAGCTGACCCAGCACAGCCCTCCTTACCTCTCATCCTGGATTACCTAGCAGACCTACCTCCACAGGGACTTATCCTTCTCTTCTATTAAAATCCATGCCTCTGCCATATCTGCACATTACAGCACTGAGCCACCTCTCTATTCACACCCTGTCATCAAGCAGTTCCTGAGAGGGGCTAACAATTTAGGGCCACCAAGATGAGCCCCTACCCCTGCTTGGGACCTTAATTTTGTGTTGGAAAAGCTCACGCTTACCCCCCCCCCCCCCTTGAGCCTGCAGCTTCAGCAGAGTTAAAATTCCTCTCTTGGAAAACAGCCTTGCTTCTGGCCATAACTTCAGCTAGAAGAGTGTCTGAGCTACAAGCACTTATGGCTGTGGAACTCTTCATCATTTTTCATGCTGACAGGGTCTCCCTCAGGACTAACCCAACTTTCATGCCTAAAGTGGTATCCAGTGTGGTTCTCAACCAGTCTATTAATTTTCCCACCTTTTTCCCTAAACCTCAAAATAAGGGGGAAAGGATCCTGCACTCTTTAGATGTGCACAGACAGCTCAGATTCTACTTGGATAGGACTAAGTCCTTTAGGAAATCTGACCAGTTACTAGTCAGATTTGCACCAGGGGCAGAGGGCAAGGCCATATCAAAACAAACCATCTCCAAATGGATTTCTGTTACAAACACCTTGGGGAACCACCCCCACAAGGGGGTAAGAACACATTCCACTAGGGAAACTTCAACCTCTGCAGCCTTTCTCAGAGAGGTCCCTACCAGGGACATCCTGGAAGCTGCAACTTGGAGTTCTGTTCATACCTTCACCAAGCATTACCACCTGCCTATCTTTTCCAAATCCAGGGCAGGCTTTGCAACCGCAGTCCTGCAGGGCATACTAAAAAACCCCAACTCTTCTTGACTGCCTCCACCCATTCTTCAGCTTTGGGAATCAGCCCGTGTGTGATGGCTCCAACAGTGGAACACAAAGAACATAGTACAATTGTGTACACTCACCATAAATGCAGATGTTCGAGTGAATTCACTTTTGCAGTCCTGGTTTCCCACCCTCCAGCCCTCTTGTCTCTCTCTCTTCCTCACTCTTTACAGGGCTGTTGGTATTTACTTTCTACTGGTGGTGTTATTCCACCATAACTTAGCTCCCTATTTGTGGGCTCCTGACATTTGGGGCAAGAAAAATTGATGTAATGGCATTGGCTGCCTGTTTTTATACCACTGACGACCTGACATCAGTCTTGGAGCGACAGCAACTGATGCAGAAATACCAAGTCTCTGGTATTCGGGCCGACTGAGGGCTACCCCTGGCAGGATAACCCAAGTGTAATGACTGCAACAGTGAATACACTTGAACATCTACATTTATGGTAAGTGTACACAACTGCACTTTTTTTTTTAATATTATCAACTTTATTATAAATCGCAAATAAATAAAGATGTACAAACACTTTGAAGCTTTCTGTTAATACATTCTCTCCAAAGTAATGCAAGTAATATTTGGTTGTCCTCTTTATAAATTTCTTACTAAATGCAACTTAAACTGTTACATTATTTGGCAGTAACAGAGCAAGCATTTATACTATATACATGTTGATAACGATCAGTATTTTCAAAGTTTAACATCAGTTAACTATGCAAACCCTGTAATGTGCTGTATCATAGTAGTCCATCAAATCTATCAAGTCCCCTTCTGTCTTTTCCATAAGTTGTGCAGTATTTCTGATGTTCATCGTGCATACAGCTGCAGTAATCACAGATGGGTTTTCTGCCGTCAGGCGGTCCCTCGGTCGGCCGAATTCCAAAGTCTTGGTCTGGCGTCGGTTGTCGTCGCTTTCTCTTCTGACGTCAGTGAGACCAGAGTATATAAGACACAGCCGAAGCCATGTTCTTCAGTCTTTTTTGCTGCGCGGTGCCCGAAGCAGAAGCAGTTCGCAAGTGCCGGTCGGCCAGCTCCTGAATTACGAAAATTTTGGAAACCGAAGTCTTCATTAAAGCTAAGTACCCCGTTGGGGAAACTTTTCTTGCCTCAGGCCGATGTCAGAAAAAGTTAATAATTGTATTTCTTGTGGGAAGCAAATACCGCATAAGGATTTCCATTCCCTCTGCATACCTTGCTTAGGCCCAGACCACGACGTCTCGGGCTGTCGCTTTTGCGCTACCTTCAATAAATGCACTATTAAGCATCGGGCGGAGTTCGCCCAACACTATTTCGGTAAAGCTTTTGATTATAAAATGTCGTTGGACACTCTGACTACCGTTTTGTCCAAAAAACGCAAGGAAAAGGACTGACACGCGAGGCCCGCGGTCCCCGCCGACACCATGCCAAAACAGGCTACACGTGGTCCGGTTCTCAGCGAGACGCCTTTGCAGTCCCTGACTACCGACGACACTCCTTTGGCGGTGTCCTCTGTACCCGAGACCGCTGGGACCTCGGCCCTTTCCCAGACTACAACCACCGAAGCCTTTGCTAATGTTGAGCCTACTAATGTGGACAGGTCCACTTCCACCCATGGTGTCTTCAGACCCTCATCTTCTTTTTCCATTAAGGCCTTTACTAAATCCAAAACAGCCAGGCACCCCAAAAGGCCTGTTGCACAGGGCCCATCTCCAGGTCCCATGCCTAAAAAACAGATGCTTAAAATGGCTGAGGATTTAATTACTCTTATCAGAGGTTCTCAACCCCCTCCAGACAAGAGACCCAGAGTGGAGGAAGATTCTCCCTCTTCTGATCAGGGATCCATTTTATCAGAACATTCTGATGCAGAGGAACACTCTTACTCCCCTTTTGAGGATTCGATGCAGAACAGTCCATCCCTTCTGTATCTCCTCCTGAGGATTTTTCCTTTGGAAACCTTGCACACCTTGAGGGAACACTTCCATTGGGAAGGCCAAGACTTTTCAGATTCTAAGAAAAGGCTTAGGGAATTTCTTTTGTTACCTCAACACAGACCTCTGGCGATACCCCCTGTTTTGGACATACTTGATGATGTTTATTCGGAGGCTTGCCTTAACCCGGATTCTCTGCCTCCTGCACCAGTCAAACCTGATAGGTATTACAGAGTACCCATCTCTCACCAATTTCTCTTCAAAAGTCATAATGATGACCCTGAAACCATTTCACAAGGCCCCAAGGGATTGAAGGCCTCCACTGCCAAGAATCCACTTCCAGCAGAAAGGGAGTCAAGGTCTTTAGAAAGGTGGGGTAAAAAGGTATATACCTCGGCCACCCTAGCCATGAGGGCCTTAAATTGTCAGTTTCATATGCTTAAATATCAACAGTTCCTGTTATCACAATTAAGGAATAAAATGTCTCAACCTGAACAACCAGATTTAAAGGAGTTACAGGATATGATGCATAGTGCAGAACAAGTGGGTAAACACACTTTACAATGTGGTTATGATGCACTAGAGGCTTCAAGTAGAGCGGCTGCTACAGGATCAGTCATTCGCAGACATGCCTGGCTTAGAGAACAAAACTTGCCTGATCATGTCAAAGCTAAACTTCTAGATGCTCCTTTACAAAGGGATGTGCTGTTTGGTACTAATGCTGAGGAGATACTACGGAAAATGGAAGAAAAAGCCAAATCTATGCAAACTGTCAAAGCCTTTTTACAGGTCCAACCACCACGTTTTAGCAGAAGTTGGCCTTCAAAAAACTGGTCCTTTCCAGCCACTGACAAGCCCCAAAGAGGTAGATACAGACGCACAAGGGGCAGAGGGCAATCACAAGGATCATATAGAGGACGACAATGGCAAACTCCAGCACCAAGAGGTGGCGAGGACAGTGCACAACAATACAGGAAGCAAACCCAATGACTCCCTCATTTTCATGCCAAGCACGTCCCAGCTGGCAGCACCTTTGGGAGGAAAGCTAACATTATTTGCAGCCAATTGGCATATTGTCACAACAGACAAATGGATCCTGGACATTATAAACAGAGGCTACAAATTTCATTTTCACACTCTTCCAAAAATGAGAGGCATGCCAAACCTGCCACAGAATCAAAGGGCAGAGGCACAACTACAAATTTCAAAGCTCATAAGCATGAGAGCTATTCAAGAGGTACCTACTCACGAACAAGGTCAAGGTTTTTATTCAAGACTTTTTCTGGTACCAAGGAAAGGAACCGACTGGAGACCCATTTTGGACTTATCCATCATAAACACATTTCTACTCGTACCAAAATTCAAGATGCTCACATTACAGCAACTTCTTCCCATGCTGGGCAAGGAGTTTTGGCTGGTGACATTGGACCTCAAGGAGGCATACCTGCATGTCCCAATCAGACAAAGCTGCAGAAGATACCTCAGATTTCTTGCAGGTTCAATCCACTATCAATTCTCTGCATTGCCCTTTGGCTTATCTACTGCGCCCAGAGTATTCACAAAGTGCCTGGCATCAGTGATTGCCTACTGCAGACTTCAAGGGATACAAATTTACCCTTATTTGGACGACTGCCTGATCCAAGCGGACAGCAAACACATACTTCTGGAACATCTGGCATATGTGACACGGTTACTGCATTCTCTGGGATACACAATCAACAAAGGGAAATCAAGGCTAACACCATCTCAGAAAATAACCTTCCTGGGTGCCAATTTGGACACAAACACCCAGATGGCCTATCTTACGCCAGAAAAACAGGGGCAACTATCTCATTACTTCAAAATACTAGCAAAAAATACCAGGCTTACTGCAAAGAAAATCCTGCAGGCTCTTGGATTCATGGCATCTTGCATTCTTTTAATCCCATGTGCAAAGCTGCATATGAGGAAACTTCAATGGTACCTAAAAAACCTATGGTCTCAACACAGTCACAGTTTGGAAACAATAATACCAATAATCCCATGTTTGCAAAAGGAATTTCTATGGTGGGCCCAAGCATGTCAAGCAAACACAGGCCTCCCATTCTGCAAGCCTCAAGCAAAGCAAGTCATCACAACAGACACCTCAGATTACGCATGGGGGGGCGCACATGACGGACAGGTGCATCCAGGGCATATGGTCCCAAAAAGAAAAGCACCTTCACATCAATCAAAAAGAAATGCTAGCAGTAATAAATGCAATTACAGCTTTCAAGGACTTCCTGCATCCAGGGCAATTACTGATAAGAACAGACAACGCCACAGTAATGTGGTACATAAACAAACAAGGAGGAACACATTCATACCCCTTGTGCAGACTAGCCATGACTCTTTGGAACTTGGCTCTGGAATGGCAAATCGAACTTCAAGCCCAGTACCTAACAGGATTAGAAAACACGCTGGCAGACAATTTAAGCAGAAATATGACAGATCCACACGAATGGAAGTTACATCCTCAGGTGTTTACAGAAATAATCCAAGTGTGGGGGAGGCCAGACATAGATCTTTTTGCCTCCCACAGGAATCATCAATTGGAAACGTTTTGTTCAAGGACCTTTCATCCAAATGCCTGGAGAGTGGACGCACTTTCATTCAGTTGGACAGCATGGACAGTTTACGCATTCCCACCTCTGCCTCTTCTGCCCAAGGTACTTTTGAAAGCAAGAGCAGACAGACCGAAGATGATACTGATTGCTCCAGATTGGCCACGGCAACACTGGTATCCACTGCTGAGGAGCCTAACACATACCCCTCCCTGGTCCCTGCCTCTAATGCCTCTTCTGCTGACTCAGCACAGCTACAAAACTCTCCACAGTCAGCTGAAAACACTCAATCTCGCTGCATGGAAAATCCCTTAACACCACAAAAGACCCTACTCTCCAAGGAGGTGCAGGATGTCATTTTGGAGGCCAGAAGGCCATCTGCTAGAAAAGCTTACTCCGCAAAATGGAAGCGGTTTTATTCTTGGAATGAGAAAAAAGGCCAGGACCCTAGAAAACTGAACTTGCCTCAGGTATTACAGTATCTAGCTGAGCTGCTGAGCAGTGGACTTTCATTTTCTTCCATAAAAATCCATGCCTCAGCCATTTCTGCAGAATACAACACGGATCCTCCTTTATTTTCTCACCCACTCTTACGACAGTTCCTCAGAGGGGCTAAGAATATTAGACCACCAAGGAAACAACCAATACCAGCCTGGGATCTTAATTACATACTAGAAAAATTAACATTGCCTCCTTTTGAACCAGCTGCCTCAACAGATTTGCAATATTTTCCTGGAAAACTGCCTTCCTTCTGGCTATCACTTCAGCTCGTAGAGTTTCGGAACTACAGGCCCTCATGGCAGTGCAGCCCTTTCTCATTTTCCATCAGAACAGGGTTTCCCTTCGTACCAATCTATCATTTATGCCTAAAGTGGTATCCAGGGTAGCTTTAAATCAAGGCATACACCTTCCTACCTTTTACCCCAATCCTCAAAACAAAGGGGAAAGGCTGCTACATTCTTTAGACATCCATAGGCAGCTACGTTACTACTTGGATAGAACAAAGCCCTTCAGGAAATCAGAACAACTCTTTGTGTCCTATGCTGTAGGGGCTCAAGGGAAGCCAGTTTCCAAGCAGACTATTTCAAAGTAGATAGGCCACTGCATACGGTTTTGTTATTCCTATCATGGGAAATCTGTTCCTACAGGTATCAGATCACACTCCACCAGGGCCACAGCTACCTCTACAGCCTTCCTCAGAGGAGTTCCTACCAAAGATATTCTGGAGGCAGCCACTTGGAGTTTTGTACATACCTTCACAAAACACTACCACCTGCCTTTATATTCCAGAACCAGAGCAGGCTTTGCCACTGCTGTTTTGCAGGGCATTCTGGCTCAACCCAGTTCCTCCTAGTACCTACCACCCTGTGCGTAGCTTTGGGACTCTACCCATCTGTGATTACTGCAGCTGTATGCACGATGAACATAGTACAGTTTTGTACCTACCATAAATGGAACCCACTTGGTAAAGGCATGGGGCCTAACAACCTCTTCATACAACCTGACTGGGTTATCCTTCTATGGTTTATTTGCTTGCAACCACTGTTTTTGGATTATATTGCATTGCATGTATACACATATAAGCATAATTTATGTATTGCCTTCCTTCTGGGGTCACCTGACATCTGGGGCAAGAAAGACTGAAGAACATGGCGTTGGCTGTGTCTTATATACTCTGGCCTCACTGACGTCAGAAGAAAGCGACAACCGACGCCGGACCAAGACTTTGGAATTCGGCCGACCGGGGGACCGCCTGATGGCAGAAAACCCATCTGTGGTTACTGCAGCTGTATTAGCACTCGAACATCTACATTTATGGTAGGTACAAAACTGTACTTTCTCTTGCTAATTTACTTGCTTTTGCCTCCCTAGTTTTTAGTTCCACATCCCTTAGCCCATTCATTATTTGTTTCACTTACTTTATCAGACTGTGTTTCCATTTTTTTTTTTTTTGTAATTGCTTTCTTGACTTTTGAAGCTAGCAGTGGTAACAATGCATCTGAAGTTGTTAATCATCTTCCTATTCATCACTGATGGGTTCGGTTCCTAGCCCTCGGAACCGAGTCGGCCTTATACCAAGCTTGCGTGCACCAAAACTCTCAAGCTAAGCTGCTTCCCACAATGCCCTTTGCTCAGTTACCTCAGATCTCGTTTGCCACACAGCCATATAGCAGCGTTTCACCGGGCTCTCCAGCCAAGTGATTTTTTCTGATACATTTACAATTTTTTGTAAAAGTTTTTTCCTATTTTTAGTCTGTTCTTGATATCTATATTGTTTCAGCTCTACCCCCAGATATCTCTTTCTTACCAATACTGCGGTGGTGGTGCTGCGGTAGCGTTGTCACCTCACAGTTAGATGTTGCCCGTTTGATTCTCAGAGCGTCTTCTGTGTAGCGACATGCGTGAATGGGCGTTCCTTCGTTGAAGGTTGTGCGTTAGGCCCGGCAAGCCAGTACGTAAAAATCTACTGTCAGTCATTAACGGACCGGAGTTCCGCTGTGGCGACCCCTAGCCGGGAAAAGCTGAAAGACGCAAACAAACCATTGTTGGTATTTTCTAACTTTCTACCCTTGTGGTATCTTGTTACCATTGTTGGTATTTCCTGTCTTTCTTCATTTCCTCCACTTTCCTCACTCTTTCCCTTTTGCATGAGAGTGTGTTCTGGGATGTCTGAAAAGAAGGGAACTACGGGGTTTCAACACTGCTCTTCTTGCAGTGGTAAACTGCCGAATAGTGACCTCCATGAAGAGTGTGTGTACTGCTTGGGGGTTCCACATTTGTCGGCGAAACCCCCGTGTGATATTTGTGATAGCTTCAGTCAGCGGATGCTGACTGAACGTCGTAACAAACTGATTTTGAAGGGCCTGCTTGCTTCGCCTTTTTCGGAGACTATTTCTGCGACTCAGGTCTCATCCCCTCCTTCTGTGGACAAGAAACGTCCTTGCTCAGACACTTCTTCACCGGCCAGTGACAGAGGTAAAAGTCATAAACACAAGGCCCATAAGTCCTCCTCAGAGCACCGTTCTACCTCCTCGGTTCCAACTACTACATCAGCTCCAGGCTAGGCTCCAGCGAAGCTCACCGAGGTCGCCTCTTCAGCGCCCACTCCGGCAGCGATGACTATGGCGCCGTCTACTGCTTCGGTTCAGATCAGCTTATCTGTTTATGTCTCAGTACCAGCATCGCCCATTTCTGCTCTGATATCTGTTCCGACAACTTCCTCGGAACCGTTTTTGTCATCCACTCCAGTTGTCACCTTGGCTCTGAGCCCGTTCACGTCTCCAACCATACCGTTATTGCTGGTTTCGAAATTGGAATCTGTGCCATTCTGTGATACACCATGGACCCAATATTCGTCGACTGTGGACCCGTTTGCCAGACAAGCCTGCAGCCCCATTTTGGACCGGTCTGATTCCCTGTCAGGGGCATCGGTGAGATCCACCAGGAGCCTTTCCGAATTGGACGTGGTGCTTCTTTTTGACCAGCTGCTGACCGCCAGGGGAATTTCAAATCTGCCTAGACCCTATCCCACTCCAGGCTTTGGGTCTTTTACTCCAGCAACCCCTACTTATTCTCCTCCCTTGGATCCCTCGGTTCCAAGGCTGATTTATCCAACTCTTTCTAGAGGACTCCCTTCCTCGGCACTGACAACGACACTGTCTGAGGCCCCGAGACCCCTTTGGGTGTCTGTAATGTCAGAACCCACCCTTCCTCAATGTCATGATTGGGGGGTGGAGCCACCGGTTCTGGTCTCAGTTCCGATGGTATTGTCGGTCCCGACTTCGGATCAGAGGGTGACTACCGCTCTGAGTCTGTTTGAGGCTCCGCCCCCAGGGGCAGACCGTCAGGAGTGGGGTGTGACCCCGGTTCTGATTTTGTCTTCTTCGGTTCCGGGCTCCCACTCCTCTTCTGGCGAGCCCGCTTTCCGGGTGATGGAGAGGGTGCTTCCTTCTAGCAATCCTCCTCTGTTGGTTATTCCCCCAGTTCCTTCTTAGCCGTAGCTGTCAAAGGCCATACCCCAGGACTCCGAGGGCACAAGGCCCATGAAACCCCTAACCAGGGTATTTCCCTTTCTGAGTCTTCTTTGGATGCTCCCACCGAAGAACCCCCTCGGAAACGGGTGTGTAAGAGGAAACACATGGACTCCCCAAGGAGTCCCTCACAGAAGATAAGGATTAAGGTGATGAGGAGGGGTCCCCATGGTCAACCCCTGACTATGTCTCCTTCGGAGACATCATGGAGATCATGAAACGGGTGACTGGAAGTCTTCCAACCCTTCCTTGGAGGAATCCGTATTCCTGCAGGACTTTCACTCTCGGCCCTCTACTTTTTGGGTGCCCCACCCCCCGCCGATGAGTTGGTTAAACTCATCATGCAACAGGCATGGAAGAACCCTGACTCCATTGAGGCCATTCCCAGGAGATCAGACAAGGTACTCTCTCCTCTAGAGGCTCAACCCCATTGATCTAGAGGTTTGCCAGTGGACGCTATGGTGGTGGCAGTGGGAGCCATGAAAAAAGGACCTTGCAGAAGAGAGTCCTGCTGTTCACCCACCCAGCAGAGAGTCCCGGGCAGTGGACAGGTTAGGGAAGCAAGTTTTTGCATCAGCGACATTTGCAGTTAGGTCCATGAGGTTGCTGTCACACGCAACCGAAGGTGCAGCTAGAGCTGTGGGTACAGGCGGAGTCATGAGACGCCACGTCTGGATGCACCTTTGTGACCTCACAGACTCCTTCAAGTCTTCCTTTCTAAATGCCCCTATCGAGCCATCAGCTCTGTTCGGTGCCAAGGTCAAGGATACATTAGCCAGATGCGAGCAAGACGAGAAGACCTTGTCTGCCGTTGGCTTACACTTTTCCAAACCTCAGCGTTCATTCTCCAGGAATCAGAGAAACGGGAAGATGTGGCACAAGAAGTCTCAAGGTCCTTTCCAAGATGCACGTGGTGAGGACTCCTCCAGAGGTAGAGTGGGTTCCAATGTCCCTTTCGGGGAAAAAGGGGCTCCCCAGAACCAGGGCTCCAGAGATTCTTTCTCAAGTAGACCGTCAGCGTTCCTGAGGCGTTGCCCGATTGCTTTCCTCTGGAAGCAGTGGGGGCGCGTTTTTCTCTTCACCAAGCTGCCTGGCTCTCCATTACAAACTATCAGTGACTGCAGAGAATCATTACCAGAGGCTACCATATTCCCCTAATAGCTTATCCAAGACCTCCGAAATCCCTTCCCGATGTGCCACCCAGTCAAAGGGAGGAGGCAGCTTCCAAAATACGAAAGCTATGTTAAAAACGAGCCATCCAACATATCCCCCCCTGATCAGTGCGGATCAGGGTTTACCCAAGATTCTTTTTGGTGCCAAAGAAAACAGGGGACTGGAGTCCCATTCTGGATCTCAGCCAACTAAACAAATCGGTAGTTCAGACCAAATTCCCCATGGTCACGATTCAAACCATCGTCCCCTTTCTGCGGGAGGGTGTGTGGATGTGCTCATTAGATCTCCGGGATGCATATTACCATATCAAGATGGACAAGCGCTCCAGGAGCCTCCTTCGCTTCCGGTTGGGAGCCAATCACTACCAATTCAAAGCCCTGCCTTTCGGTCTCTCAACAGCCCCCAGAGTGTTCACGAAATGCCTTGCAGTGGTAACAGCTCATCTGAGACTTCAGGGATTCCAGGTGTTTCCGTACCTAGACGATTGGCTCCTCTCCGCCCCCACCAAGCGTCTTCTGGTCAGGGCCCTCCGCTACACCCTGGTTCTAGCAGAGTCACTAGGCATCACCATACACTGGGAAAAATCCAACCTTCAACTCTCACAACAACTGGAATTCATAGGGGCAACACCCAGTCAAGCCTGATCTCACTTCCTTTCCCCAGGCTTCAGAGACTAAGGGCACAAGTTCAAGTGATACTCTGTCGAAGAAAGGTGTCTGCAAGGGAAGCCCTCCAAGCCTTGGGATCTATGGCTGCAGCCATCCCTATAGTTCACTTAGCCAAGACTACACATGATATTACTACAATGGCTCCTTCAGGCCCAGTGGATACCCAATCTTCACCCCCTGAGCTCACAGATTCTCATCACCAACACTTGCAAACTAGATCTCTACTGGTGGATGAGTACGGAAAAAAATCTTTAGTGTCGCCCCTTCCAGTCTCTGCAGTCCAGCGCCACGGTGACCACGGATGCTTCCCTGATGGGATGGGGGGGCCACTTCCAGGGAAAGTCGGTCCAAGGCATATGGTCTAATGTAGAGGTCAACTTGCACATCAATGTCCTGGAGTTAAGAGCGGTGCTATTGGCATTGCAAGCTTTTCATCCGCTCCTTCCATCCAGAACAGTTGTTGTCCAGTCGGACAACATGTCCATGGTCTGGTACATAAACAAACAGGGAGGGACCAAATCTTACCCCCTATGTCGCGAAGCCATGAGAATCTGGCAGTGGGCGATAGCTTCCACCCGCTTTCTGATCGCAACGCATATCCCGGGAGCTCCAACGTGATTGCGGACAGGCTGAATAGATGTATTCTTCATCCTCAAGAGTGGTCTCTCAACCAGAGTGTGGTGGTGGAAATTTTCAGCCATTGGGGCCAGCCATGCTGTGACCTTTTCGCCTCTCCCTCAAACACAAAGTCCAGCAGCTACTTTGCACTCTTTCCCCCTCTCGGGGAGGCACCGAGAGACGCTTTGATCCACGATTGGCCCACGGGTCTCCTTTATGCTTATCCTCCGATCCCTCTAATTCCCCTTGTTCTAAGGAAAGCTATTCGATTGAGAAGCAAAGTGATCCTCATTGCCCCGTTCTGGTTTCCCTTCCTTCGACCTCATCTGTTAAACCCTCCTTGGATCCTAGACTCTCGTCAGGACCTCATATCTCACCCACAAGAGCTGACTCCCCCGAATCTGTCCACTCTCTAGCTGACAGCTTAGTTTCTCCACTTCCGTTAGTTGCCAGGCAGGAAACCCTCTCCTCACCCGTCAGCGATATTATTTTGGCCTCTCATAAACTATCTACCAGGAAACTTTACAGGGACAAATGGAAAAGATTCTCTGTTTGGTCACGTAATCAGAAGCTAGACCCGTTCTCAAGCCCCTTAGCCACTATTCTTCATTATCTGACTGAACTGTTCGACAATGGGGCCTCAGCTTCCACCATTCGAGTCCATCTAGCAGCTGTTTACAACTTCCATAACGGGTCTGATGGAGTGACACTTATTTCCTCTTGCCTTTGCAAGACTTTTCTCAAAGGTATTTTCCACAGCAGGCCTCCCATCAGACAGCCGGTGGAGGCATGAAATCTGTCCTGGGTTCTGCAGTCTCTTTCTCTGCCCCCTTTTGAGCCAGCTGCTACATGTTATCTAAAATTCCTGTCGTGGAAATCCTTATTTCTGGTGCCTATAACTTCAGCCAGAAGAATTTCTGAATTACAGACATTATGTATCAAGAATCCTTATCTGATCTTTCATAAGGACAGAGTATCACTTCGTACTAACCCATCCTTTCTCCCCAAAGTGGTTTCTGATTTTTTGATTAACCAGTCTATTGAGCTCCGTGTGTTCTTCTCAAATGACTCTAACAAGAGAAAATAACTGCCTACATTCCTTGGATGTACATAGACAATTACGTTTCTATCTGGACAGAACTAAATCCTTTTGCAAGTCGGACCAGCTTTTCATTTCCTTTGCGGGTCCTAGAATGGGAGGCGCAGTATCGAAAGTTACTTTGTCTAAATGGCTCAGGGATTGCATTGCCTTCACATATTCACTTACGGAGGGATCTAAGCCTGGCCAAATCAAAGCTCTCTCAACTAGGGCTATTGCAGCATCTGTTGCCTTCCACTCTAGGGCCTCCATGGATGACATTTGTGCAGCTGCCATTTGGGCTAAGCCCCACACTTTTATCAAGCATTACAAGTTGGATCTGATCTCCAGGGGAGTAGCGGCCTTTGTTTCAATGGTTCTCAGGAATGTTCTTCCATAAGGGCCACCGAGGTTCTCCAAGTAGATGGGGACTCGATCCCATCAGTGATGAATAGGAAGAAAATTAACAAATTCAGATAAAGAAGTTATGTCTTACCATAACGTTCCATCTGAGTTGTTGATCTTTTTCCAGTCATCACACCCTCCCACCGACCCCCTCCTAAAGTTCATGGCAGATCTTCTGGGTCTTTGTGGTTTCTGCGCAGAGATGGCCTCTGACTTATTTCTTCTTCTATATGTTGCATGCAAACTCGATCTGAGGTAACTGAGCAAAGGGCATTGTGGGTAGCAGCTTAGCTCGAGAGTTTTGGTGCACGCAAGCTTTGGTATAAGGCTGACTCAGTTCTGAGGGCTCGGAACCGAACCCATCAGTG